>NC_053390.1:211729066-212031479 GCF_905171765.1 Bufo bufo
ACTACACCCCTTAAAGAATATATTAAGGGGGTACTGACCACTTTGACCCCCTAAGCGTTTTACGGAATTTGGAAACACTTGGCTGTGAAAATGAAAAGTTTCACTTCTTCCAATATAATGCTGCTTTAGCCCCAATTTTTTTTTATTTTCACAAGGGGTAACAGGAGAAAAAGCACCCCATAATTTGTTACCCATTTTCTCCTAAATACGGCAACGGGGGCATATAATGTGATATTTTTTATAGAGCAGGTTGTTACGGACGCGGCGATACCTAATATGTCTCATTTTTATTTTTAAGTTTTAAACAGTGAAGGCCTTTTTGAAAAGAATAAAATCTTGTTTTTGTGTTGCCATTTTATGAGCCATATTCTTTAATTGTTTACATTTTTTTGGGACCGATTGTCTTGGGTAGGAGCTCATTTTTTGCAGGATGAAATGACGGTTTGATTGGTACCATTTTTGATCGCTTGGTATTACACTTTTTGTGAGGCAAGGTGACCAGAAAATGGCTGTTTTGGCACTGTTTTAACTGACAGGGTCGATACGGACGTGGCGATAACCGAATATGTCTACTTTTCTTTTTCTTTTTCCCTATTTTTTCACAAATTTTATTTTCCTTTATTTTGAGAAAATTACTTAATTTTTTCTTTCTTGAAACGTTAAATTATTTTGTAAACCTTTTATTTTAACTTTTTTTTTTTTTTTTTTTTTGTCCCACTCTGGGACTTCAACTTTTGGGGATCTGATCCCCTTTACAATGTATTACAATACATCTGTATTGTAATGGATTGGTTGTAAGTCTATTACACTGAGTAAAACACAGCTTGCTTGCCAGTGAGATCCAGCCCCCTGGATCTCACAGGCTTACATGGATGGCAGCCACGATGACTAAGGAAGGAATCGGGCTGCCGTCCAAGCCATTGCGACCCTGTCAGAGCAGTGCGTGGACCCGATGGACACCCGGGACCAGTCAGGATACCGCACATGCCGCTGTCAGTGCTGACCACGGCAGTGCGAGGGTTAATGTTTTCACCAATGCCGACGCATACAGCAGGGGTCCGGCTATCAGTGACTGGTGGACCCCTGCAGCTTATCAGGCGGGCGCAGCTTTTGCGCCAGCCCGATCAGTGCACCGTAGCTGTACGGTGCCGGGATTTCAGACCCAGTTCCCAGCTCCGTACATCTGGCTAGGCCACACCAGGACTTTGAAATGCTTCTTACGGAGCCACTCCTTAGTTGCCCTGGCTTTGTGTTTTGGGTAATTATCATGCTGCTACCTATCTTCAATGCTCTTACTTACTGAAGGAGGTGTTTGGCCAAAATCTTGCGATGGCCCCATCCATCCTCCCTTCAATATGTTGCAGTCATCCTGTCCCCTTTGTAGAAAAGTATGATGTTTCCACCCCCCATGCTTCACGGTTGGGACAGTGTTTTTTAGGTTGTACTTATCCTTCTTTTTCCACTAAAAACAGAGAGTGGAGTTAACACCAAAAAGTTCTATTTTGGCCTCATCTGACCATATGACTCCCATGCCTCCTCTGGATCATCCAGGTGGTCATTGGTGAACTTGAAATGGGCCTTGACATGTGCTGGCATCAGCAGGGGGAGCTTGCGTATCCTGCAGGATTTTTATCCATGACGGCGTAGTGTGTTACTAACGGTAATCTTTGAGACTGTGGTTCCAGCTCTCTTCAGGTCATTGACCAGGTCCTCCTGTGTAGTTCTGTGTTGATTCCTGACCTTTCTCAGAATCATCCTAAGGGTACTTTCACACTTGCGGCAGGACGGATCCGACAGGCTGTTCACCCTGTCGGATCCGCTATTTCGCTCTGCCGCCGTTCCGTCCACATTGACTATAATGGGGACAGGACGGAGCTCCGGCGCAGTACGGCAGTTCGCGGTGAGAGGCCGCCGGACTAAAAAGTTGGACATGCAGGACTTTTTAGTCCGGCGGCCTTTCGCCGTGCACTGCCGTGCTGCGCCGGAGCTCCGCCCCCGTCCCCATTATAGTCAATGGGGACGGAGCCGCGGTCCAGCGGCACGGCGAAATAGTGGAAGGACGGATCCGACAGGGTAAACAGCCTGTCGGATCCGTCCTGCCGCAAGTGTGAAAGTAGCCTTACCCTACGAGGCAAGATCTTGCATGAAGCCCCAGACTGAGGAAGATTGTGTTTCTTCCATTTTCTAATAGTTGTGCAGTTGTTGCCTTCTCACCAAGCTGCTTGCCTATTGTCCTGTAGCCCATCCCAGCCTTGTGCAGGTGGTCTACAATTTTGTCCCTGGTGTCCTTGGACAGCTCTTTGGTTTTGGCCATGGTGGAGAGGTTGGAGTGTGAGTGTGTGGACAGGTGTCTTTTATACAGGTAAGGCTACTTTCACACTTGCGTTCGGTGCGGATCCGTCTGGTATCTGCACAGACGGATCCGCACCTATAATGCAAACGCTTGCATCCGTTCAGAACGGATCCGTCTGCATAAACAGCTTTTTCAGATGTGAGTTTTCACATCGTGAAAACTCAGATCCGACAGTATATTCCAACACAGAGGCGTTCCCATGGTGATGGGGACGCTTCAAGTTAGAATATACTAAGAACTGTGTACATAACTGCCCCCTGCTGCCTGGCAGCACCCAATCTCTTACAGGGGGCTGTGATCTGCACAATTAACCCCTCAGGTGCCGAACCTGAGGGGTTAATTGTGCGTATCATAGCCCCCTGTAAGAGATCAGGTGCTGACAGGCAGCAGGGGCCAGACCCCCCCCTCCCTCCCCAGTTTTAAATTCATTGGTGGCCAGTGCGGCCCCCCCTCCCTCCCTCCACAGTATTAAAGTTCATTGGTGGCCAGTGCAGCCCCCCCTCCCTCCCTCCCCTGTATTAAATTCATTGGTGGCCAGTGCGGCTCCCCTCTCCCCCCCTAATTAAAATCAACCCCCTCCATCATTGGTGGCAGCGGAGAGTTCCAATCGGAGCCCCAGTTTAATCGCTGGGGCTCCGATCGGTTACCATGGCAGCCAAGACGCTACTGCAGTCCTGGCTGCCATGGTTACTTAGCAATTTTAGAAGCATTATACTTACCTGCGATGTCTGTGACCGGCCGGGCGCTCCTCCTACTGGTAAGTGAAAGGTCTGTGCGGCGCTTTGCTTATAGCACAGACCTTTCACTTACCAGTAGGAGGAGCTGGCCACCAATGAATTTAATACTGTGGAGGGAGGGAGGGCCGCACTGGCCACCAATGAATTTAATACTGTGGAGGGAGGGAGGGCCGCACTGGCCACCAATGAATTTAATACTGTGGAGGGAGGGAGGGCCGCACTGGTCACCAATGAATTTAATACTGTGAAGGGAGGGGGCCGCACTGGCCACCAATGAATTTAATACTGTGGAGGGAGGGGGGGCTGCACTGCCCACCAATAAATTTAAAACTGGGGAGTGAGGGGGGGGGGGGGCGGTCTGGCCCCTGCTGCCTGGCAGCACCTGATCTCTTACAGGGGGCTATGATACACACAATTAACCCCTCAGGTGCCGCACCTGAGGGGTTAATTGTGCGGATCACAGCCCCCTGTGGGGGCAGTTCTGTCCACAGTTCTTAGTATATTCTAACTTGAAACGTCCCCATTATAGCAGGGGGCAGTTCTGTCCACAGTTCTTAGTATATTCTAACTTGAAACGTCCCCATTATAGTCACTATGGGAACGCCTCTGTGTTATACTGTCGGATCTGAGTTTTCACGATCTAACTCAAATCCGATGGTATATTCTAACATAGAGGCGTTCCCATGGTGATGGGGACGCTTCAAGTTAAAATATACCATCCGATGTTATATTAATAGGGACTCCTGACTTTACATTGAAAGTCAATGGGGGACGGATCCGTTTGCAATTGCACCATATTGTGTCAACATCAAACGGATCCGTCCCCATTAACTTGCATTGTAAAAGTCAGGACGGATCCGTTTGGCTCCGCACGGCCAGGCGGACACCAAAACGCTGCAAGCTGCGTTTTGGTGTCCGCCTCCAGAGCGGAATGGAGGCGGAACGGAGCCAAACTGATGCATTCTGAACGGATCCGTTTGGGGCCGCTTGTGAGAGCCCTCAAACGGATCTCACAAGCGGAACCCCAAACGCAAGTGTGAAAGTAGCCTAATGAGTGCAGAGTAGGAGGGCTTCATAAAAAGAAAATAACAGGTCTGTGAGAGCCAGAATTCTTGCTGGTTGGTAGGTGATCAAATACTTATTTAATGCATTAAAATGCAAATGAAAGGGAACCTGTCACCTCCCAAAACCATCCCAAGTTGCCAGCCGTACCTGCGTGTAGCCAGCAGCGTGTTTCTGATGATGCCTTTCTTCCTGAAGGCAGATGCAGCAAAATTACTGAAAACATTGTTTTATCCCCTGCCCGGCGCGCTTCTCCACACATGCCTGAAGTCACGGAGGCAGCGTCCTCCTTGCTTCAAGTGACGGTAACCACGCCCCCTTCCCTGCCCCTTCGCTGTGACTGACAGCGCTTATGCACAAGAGTTCGGCTGCCTTTGCCAAACTGCCGGCTGTCAGTCACAGGAAGAAAGGCATCATCAGAAACACGCTGCTGGCTACACGCAGGTACGGCTGGCAACTTGGGATGGTTTTGGGAGATGACAGGTTCCCTTTCATTTGCATTTTAATGCATTAAATAAGTATTTGATCACCTACCAACCAGCAAGAATTCTGGCTCTCACAGCCAGGTTTTGGGAGGTGACGGGTTCACTTTTAATTATATAATGTGATTTTCATATTTTTTATTTTTTTTTCTCACAGTTGAAGTGTACATACGATAAAAATTTTAGACCTCTCCATTCTTTGTAGGTAGGAAAACTTGCAAAATTGCCAGTGTATCAAATACTTACTGTATTTTCTCCACTGTATATAAAAAAAAGTCCCAGCCAGTCAACACTGGGGTCCCCTATCTAACCTTGAGGGTTATTGGTGCTGTCCATTTCAGTGCCAGTCAGCCCTGTCTGAGCCCAACTGCAGCTCCCTCACTGGTTTATACTATGTAAGTTCTTAGAAACAGGAGCACATTTAACTCTTTAAACGCAAAGCCACTTTTTACTTTCGTGACCAGGCCTAGTTTTGCAAATTTTGTCACTTTATGGGCTAATAACTTTGGTATGCTTTTACCTATCCAAGCGATAATGAGATTTTCTCGTGACGTATCGTACTTGATGTTAGGGGTAATGCTCCATTCACACGTCCGCAATGTGTTTTGCGGATCCACAAAACATGGAAAGAGGCAATGTGCGTTCCTCATTTTGCGGACCGCACATTGCTGGCACTAATAGAATATGCCTGTTCTTGTCTGCAATTGCAGACAAGAATAGGACATGTTCTATTTTTTTGTGGAACGGAAGTGCGGATCCAGAAGTGCGGGTCTGCAATTCCGTGTCCGGGCAGCACATCGGAATTGCGGACCCAGCAAATGAATGGGTCCGCAATTCCGTTCCGTGGAACGAAATTGCGGAAGTGTGAATGGAGCCTAAATTTGGGTGGATATGTTTTACTTTTATATTATAGAAAATCCAAATTTTACAGAAAATTTGGAAAAATTGCAATTTTCTCAATTTGAATTTCTACTCATTAAAGGGATTCTGTCACCTCGTTTTAGCTTATAGAGCTGCGGGCATGCACTGCTAGATCGCCACTAGCATGTCTGCAATATACCTGTCCCATAAAGCGGTGTCCTTTTATTGTGTTTAAAAATGATTTTAGAGATATGTGAATGAGCCTGGTAAGCCAATTAAACAACGGGCAAGATTTCCGCGCGGGTGCAATGCGTGAGGTGAACGCTTTGCACCCGCACTGAATCCGGACCAATTCATTTCTATGGGGATGTGCACATGAGCGGTGATTTTCACGCATCACTTGTGCGTTGCGTGAAAATCGCAGCATGCTCTATTTTGTGCGTTTTTCACGCAACGCAGGCCCCATAGAAGTGAATGGCCCCATAGGAGACGTTACAGCATCAGGGGCAGCAGCGCAGCCACAAGGAGACGTTACAGCATCAGGGGCAGCAGCGCAGCCACAACAGGAGACGTTACAGCATCAGGGGCAGCAGCGCAGCCACAAGGTGCTGCCCCCCCCCCCCCTTTCCTATGTCTTATGGCCACCTATGTGACCTTGCTGCCACCACCATACAGTAATTCCTTCTTGTTGGTCATATCATGGGGGAGGGAGGGACTCATGATGGCTCATTCCCTGCCTGCCTGCTGGCTGCTATTTCAATGTGCAGTGCGGAGCAAGCAGCTAGTTGCAGGCAGGCATGAAGGACTGAGTAGGCCAAGGTCGGACAGAGGGCATATAATTGGGGTAATCTGATAGGCAGAGACATTACTCCTTTAATAGCTGCCCGTCCGGCAGCTGTGATATATAGGGTCTCTCTCCGCAGGCAAAGTGAATTCTGTGGGGGTTCTGGCAGCCTTTCCTGCCACTCTCTCCTGTACTGCGCTGCTCAGCCTGGGCGTCATCTGATTCAGACGTTAGACGTCGGTGGGCGGAGACTGCACCATGGGAGCAAGCGAGGAGGAGCCTGGTCGGCCGCTGCGGGATACAATTGGTATGTAATGATGAAGGGGCGGGCGGCCGCAGTTTTTGAAGCGGTCAGCGCACATGACCGCTTGGATGACGTCACAAAATACAGCGGTAATTAGGAAACGGCGATATCGCCATATCACCGGTTTTTAATACCGCGGTATATCGTGAACACCAGTATATCGCCCAACCATATTCTCAATACAGAATGCTTAGGAAAATGTGGATTGAGGGATAAAAAATTAAAAATTAACTCACCTCCTCCCCTTGATCGCATAGTTGCCGATCTCTTCTTGCTTCTTTGATCATGAGCTGCCGGCTAAAGGACCTGTGGTGACGTCACATCACATGGTCCATCACCATGGTGATGGACCATGTGATTGGACCATGTGATGAGCTCAGTGACTTCACCACAGGTCCTGAAGAAGTAGCAGAGATCGGCAGCTATGGAGGAGGTGAGCAAATTTTTTTTTTTAGTTTTTTTTTTTTTTTTTTTTTTAACCCTCAATTGACCTTCTACTAAGCATTCTGTATTAAAGAATGCTATTATTTTCCCTTATAACCATGTTATAAGGGAAAATAATAAAATCTGCACTACAACTAACCCAAACCAGAACTTCATTGAAGAAGTTCAGGTCTGGGTACCACATTCAGTTTTTTCTCACGCGTGTGCAAAACGCATTGCACACGCGCCGAAAAAACTGAACAACGCAATCACAGTCAAAACTGACTGAAATTGTGTGCTCGCTTGCATGATTTCCCCGCCACGCACCCGCATCCTATACGGCCCCAATCCGTAACGCCCGTGTGAAAGAGGCCTAAGGTGCCCAAGGGGCTGTACTAACCTTCTTGGTGCCCAGCCACGCTCCCTGTGAAGGAGCCCAGTACCACCTGCGTCCTCCGAATCGCCTCCTTTCTTCACAGTTACATTGCGGTAATCTCGCGATGTGCGAGTTCGCGCTTGCGCAGTGCCGGTATAGTGTTCCTTCCCTGTGCTGGCATCAGCCTCAAGGAAGGAACTGCGCATGTGCGAGCTCGTGCAGAGCGAGATTACCGCAATCTAACTGTGAAGAAAGGAGGAGATTCTGAGGACGCAGGCGGTGCTGGGCTCCTTCACTGGGTGGCGTGGCTGGGCACCAAGAAGGTTAGTGCAGCCCCTTGGGCACCTTACAAGGCTCACTTACATATATCTAAAATCATTTTTTAAACACAATAAAAGGACACCGCTTTATGGGAAAGGTATATTGCGGACATGCTAGCGGCGATCTAGCCGTGCATGTCCGCAGCTCTATAAGCTAAAACGAGGTGACAGAATCCCTTTAAAGGCAGATAGTGGTACCTCATGAGGTAGTTTTTACCTAAGATTCCCTATATGTCTACTTTATGTTGGCATAATTTAGAAAATTACATTTTATTTTTAGGACATTAGAAGGTTTAGAATTTAAGAAGCAATTTTTCAAATTTTCTATAAAATTTTCTAAACCAACTTTTTCAAGGACCAATTCAGTTCTGAAGTCACTTTGAGGTCCTTACATAATAAAAACCACCCATAAGTGACTAGGGTTGTCACGATACCAAAATTTTGATTCGATTTCGATACCATAAAGTATTGCAATACTCGATACCATGCAAATAAAATAAAAACACAAAAGAAGCCTTGTGCATTACGCATTTTATGGAACGTCTGTCCCATAATTGAACAGTCCTACCTTATTCTTTTTTGGGGGGGGGGGACAAGGTGACAAAAAATTGTAAATTGTGTGTTTTTAAAAAACGTTATATGTTTTTTCTGTTACGGCATTCACTGCATAAGAGATATTTATTTAATAATTTGCATGTTTTCGGACGTGTCGATATGTAATATATATTTTTTTATTGTGTTTATATTTTTAAATGTAAAATTAGGAAAGGGGGCGATTTAAAATTTTAATATTTGGGGGGGGGTTAAACTTTTCTGTTTATTTGCGAACTATTAGCTAAAGCCCTTGTCTATTCACCCTACTATAGCTCTATTAGGGTGAATAGGACTTTACACTCTCCCTGCTGCCCTGTGCTTTGTGCACACAGAAGCAGGGAGCTTACCATGGCAGCCAGGGCTTCAGCAGCATCCTGGCTGCCATGGTATCCGATCGGAGCCACAGCTGCCACTGCACCACCAATGGATGAGGAGGAGGACCCTGGGGCCACTGCCACCAATGACTTTGATTCTATGGATGGGGGAGGGGGGGGGGCAATTTAATATAATACTGAGAAGAGTAGGAGGGGAGGGACTGTGGCCAATGAATATAGTTTGCCTGAATAAAAATGTAGGCTGCGGGTGCCGGCCATATTCCATACCCGGCCTCTATGACTGCTCCCTGCGACCCGCCTCAGTTAACCCCTCAGGTGCGCCCATGTTCTCTCAGTGATACTAGTCTGCGTAAATAGCAAATCCCGGTATTGAATCGATACGGGTACAAAAGTATTGATTGCGTATCGATAATTCAATACCCAGTGTAACCCTATAAGTGACCCAATTTTAGAAACTAACACCCCTCAAATTATTCAAAACTGGTTTTACAAACTATGATTACCTTCTAGGTGTTCCAAAATAATTAAAGGAAAATGGAGGTGAAATTTACTATTTAGTTTTTGTGCAGGTTTTTAATTTTAATCCTATTTTTCCTATAACACAGCAAGGGTTAACAGCAAAACAAACCTCAATATTACCCTGATGCTGCAGTTTAGAAAAACAAACCTTTTATGTTCTTGAACAGCTGTATGGACACACTGCAAGTCTCAGAAGGGAAGGAGCAACATATGGTTTTTGGAGAGCAGATTTTGCTGGAATGGTTTTTGGGTGTCGTGTCATATTTGAAGGCATACTAAGGCACATCTACAGTAGAAACCCCCAAAAACTGACCCCATTTTGGAAACTACATCCCTCAAAAAACTTATTAATGGGTTTACTAACCACTTTGACCTCATAGGTGTATATATATATTTATTTATTTTATTTTTTACAAGAAAGTCTCTTGCCCTTTCCTTAAAGAGCTGTGATAACGTTTTTTATACGTGCTGTCTGCACGGGGTTTGTGCAGATAGCACGTATATAGCTGTATGGCAGTCGTGAGGTGGTTAAGGTATGTACGCACAGGGCATGAAATGCAGCAGTAAAGTCTGCTGTGGATTTAGCCATAGCTCTGCAGCAAAAACTGCTACAGGAAAAAAAAAATTATGACTTGTGTGCAGTGTTTGCAGCAAAAATGGCTGAGAATTTCACCCATTGTAAAAGGTGAAATCTGTAGCGGAGATCTGCAGCATAAATTGACATGTTAGGTTCCAAATCTGCACTGTAGGTGACGCCACGGATTTTGTTCGCAGCCTGTGGATGAGATTTCTTCATACCTCATTCACTTTGCTGGTACTGCACAACGGTGCGGATTTGCTGCGGATTCACCATTTATGAACCCTCCCCCATACATGAGTGACTCTGGGATGGGTCAGCATTGTCTGTCACTTCATGGAGAAGCTGGGTTCCCTTTAAATAAATATGAATGTATGTTCTTGCATTGTGGATGTTTCACATCCTAAAACTAAAAGGATGTAAGTTCAGGTTCACTCTGCAGCGAAATGAATGAATGTGTATGCAGTCTGTATCCCGCTTCTGGGTTGTAGGGTAGTCGTAGCCATGGAAACAAGCAGCATATAATGTGATGGAAAAATGGAAAAATGAATCCAGCCAGCAAAGGAGGCAATATGGGTAGTACATTAGGAAGTGCCTTGTATTGCATAGTTACTCTCTTTAGTACAGTTGGCCAGTGAAACTGGTAAAACAAACTAGGTAAGCAAATGGGACATGTGTTTCATTGACCTTTTGCCATGAAGAGATAGTGGTACCTAGACTAGTGTTTTTTTCCAAGAGTTTTTCCAGAGTTCAACATCACCCGGGAATTTTTTTTTTAATCCATCTGTAATTTTGTAATATATTTCTTTAATCTTTACATGGGGAGGCAGGGCAGTGATAGGGGAGTGTCTATGTAACTAGCTGGGTGTTAGGGGCAGTGATAGGGGAGTGTCTATGTAACTAGCTGGGTGGTAGGGGCAGTGATAGGGGAGTGTCTATGTAACTAGCTGGGTGTTAGGGGCAGTGATAGGGGAGTGTCTATGTAACTAGCTGGGTGTTAGGGGCAGTGATAGGGGAGTGTCTATGTAACTAGCTGGGTGTTAGGGGCAGTGATAGGGGAGTGTTTATGTAACTAGCTGGGTGTTAGGGGCAGTGATAGGGGAGTGTCTATGTAACTAGCTGGGTGTTAGGGGCAGTGATAGGGGAGTGTCTATGTAACTAGCTGGGTGTTAGGGGCAGTGATAGGGGAGTGTCTATGTAACTAACTGGGTGTTAGGGGCAGTGATAGGGGAGTGTCTATGTAACTAGCTGGGTGTTAGGGGCAGTGATAGGGGAGTGTCTATGTAACTAGCTGGGTGTTAGGGGCAGTGATAGGGGAGTGTCTATGTAACTAGCTGGGTGTTAGGGGCAGTGATAGGGGAGTGTCTATGTAACTAACTGGGTGTTAGGGGCAGTGATAGGGGAGTGTCTATGTAACTAGCTGGGTGGTAGGGGCAGTGATAGGGGAGTGTCTATGTAACTAGCTGGGTGTTAGGGGCAGTGATAGGGGAGTGTCTATGTAACTAGCTGGGTGTTAGGGGCAGTGATAGGGGAGTGTCTATGTAACTAGCTGGGTGGTAGGGGCAGTGATAGGGGAGTGTCTATGTAACTAGCTGGGTGTTAGGGGCAGTGATAGGGGAGTGTCTATGTAACTAGCTGGGTGTTAGGGGCAGTGATAGGGGAGTGTCTATGTAACTAGCTGGGTGGTAGGGGCAGTGATAGGGGAGTGTCTATGTAACTAGCTGGGTGTTAGGGGCAGTGATAGGGGAGTGTCTATGTAACTAGCTGGGTGTTAGGGGCAGTGATAGGGGAGTGTCTATGTAACTAGCTGGGTGTTAGGGGCAGTGATAGGGGAGTGTCTATGTAACTAGCTGGGTGGTAGGGGCAGTGATAGGGGAGTGTCTATGTAACTAGCTGGGTGGTAGGGGCAGTGATAGGGGAGTGTCTATGTAACTAGCTGGGTGGTAGGGGCAGTGATAGGGGAGTGTCTATGTAACTAGCTGGGTGTTAGGGGCAGTGATAGGGGAGTGTCTATGTAACTAGCTGGGTGGTAGGGGCAGTGATAGGGGAGTGTCTATGTAACTAGCTGGGTGTTAGGGGCAGTGATAGGGGAGTGTCTATGTAACTAGCTGGGTGTTAGGGGCAGTGATAGGGGAGTGTCTATGTAACTAGCTGGGTGTTAGGGGCAGTGATAGGGGAGTGTCTATGTAACTAGCTGGGTGTTAGGGGCAGTGATAGGGGAGTGTCTATGTAACTAGCTGGGTGTTAGGGGCAGTGATAGGGGAGTGTCTATGTAACTAACTGGGTGGGAGGGGCTATAAACTAGCTGGGCGGTGCTGGGGCTGTGGGAGAGAAAGAAGTGCATCATGGGTTTGGTTGAAAAGAGCAACAGGAAGTGCTGCATGATGGAAATAAATCAGAAATGGAGGATAATGTACATGATCAACTACACAAGCATATCTGATAGGCTGGGTTCACTCACCATTTTGCCCTACATAAAGTATGTTATTAAAGGGAACCTGTCACCTGGATTTTGGGTATAGAGCTGAGGACATGGGTTGCTAGAGGGCCGCTAGCACATCTGCAATACCCAGTCCCCATAGCTCTGTGTGCTTTTATTGTGTATAAAAACCGATTTGATACATATGCAAATTAACCTGAGAGGAGTCAGAACTTTGAAAATATGACTCTTCTCTGGTCACACAAGTAAGATATGACTCCTTTATCTTAATTTGCATATGTATCAAATCTGATTTTTACACAATAAAAGCACACAGAGCTATGGGGACTGGATATTGCGGCTGTGCTAGTGGCCATCTAGCAAACCATGTCCTCAGCTCTATACCCTAAATCCCGGTGACAGGTTCCCTTTAAAAAAAAAAAAAAAAAGTATGCATTAAGGGTGGGCTGACATCACGTTTTATGTCACCATTTGACATACAGTCATGTGAAAAAATTAGGACACCCTTTGAAAGCATGTGGTTTTTTGTAACATTTTTAATAAATGGTTATTTCATCTCCGTTTCAACAATACAGAGAGATTAAAGTAATCCGACTAAACAAAGAAAACTGAAGAAAAGTCTTTTCAAGATCTTCTGTAAATGTCATTCTACAAAAATGCCTATTCTAACTGAGGAAAAAGATAGGACACCCTTGCCCCTAATAGCGAGTGTTACCTCCTTTGGCTGAAATAACTGCAGTGAGACGGTTCTTGTAGCCATCTACCAGTCTTCGACATCGGTCTGAGGAAATTTTACCCCACTCCTCAATGCAGAACTTTTTCAGCTGTGAGATGTTTGAGGGGTTTCTTGCACGTACAGCCCTTTTCAAGTCACCCCACAGCATCTCAATGGGATTCAAATCTGGACTTTGACTTGGCCATTCCAGGACTCTCCATTTCTTCTTTTTCAGCCAATCTTTGGTTGATTTACTAGTATGTTTTGGGTCATTGTCATGTTGCATGGTCCAGTTCCGCTTCAGCTTTAATTTTCTAACTGATGGTCTCACATGTTCTTCAAGCACCTTCTGATACACAGTAGAATTCATCGTGGATTCTATGATGGTGAGCTGACCAGGTCCTGCTGCAGCAAAGCAGCCCCAAACCATGACACTTCCACCTCCATGCTTCACAGTTGGTATGAGGTTCTTTTCTTGGAATGCTGTGTTTGGTTTACGCCAAACATGTCCTCTGCTGTTGTGTCCAAATAATTCAATTTTGGACTCATCTGTCCAAAGAACATTATTCCAGAAGTCCTGGTCTTTGTCAACTTTATCGCTGGCAAATGTCAGTCTGGCCTCGATGTTTCTCTTGGAAAGCAAAGGTTTCCTCCTTGCACACCTCCCATGCAAGTTAAACTTGTACAGTCTCTTTCTGATTGTAGAGGCATGTACTTCTACATCAACAGTAGCCAGAGCCTGCTGTAGTTCTCGAGATGACACTTTAGGGTTTTTGGATACCTCTTTTAGCATCTTGCGGTCTGCTCTTGGGGTGAACTTGCTGGGGCGACCAGTCCTGGGCATGTTGGCAGTTGTTTTGAAAGCCCTCCACTTGTAGACTATCTTCCGGACAGTGGAATGGCTGATTTCAAAATCTTTTGAGATCTTTTTAAATCCCTTCCCAGACTCATAGGCTGCTACAATCTTTTTTCTGAAGTCCTCTGACAGCTCTTTTGCTCTCACCATGGTGCTCACTCTCACTTCAACAGTCAGGAGCACACCAAACTAAATGTCTGAGGTTTAAATAGGGCAAGCCTCATTCAACATGCAGAGTAACGATCTACTAATTATGTGCACCTGGTGTGATATACCTGTGTGAGATCTGAGCCAATTTAAGAGGGAATACATGTGAGGGTGTCCTATCTTTTTCCTCAGTTAGAATAGGCATTTTTGTAGAATGACATTTACAGAAGATCTTGAAAAGACTTTTCTTCAGTTTTCTTTGTTTAGTTGGATTACTTTAATCTCTCTGTATTGTTGAAACGGAGATGAAATAACCATTTATTAAAAATGTTACAAAAAACCACATGCTTTCAAAGGGTGTCCTAATTTTTTCACATGACTGTATACATTAGAAAGAAAAAGGATACAAAAGCTCATCACGTTCTTGTATCCTGCAGAGTCCAGTAATAAAAAAAAATAATTACGGTATTTTTCGCCCTATAAGACGCACCTAGGTTTTAGAGGAGAACAATAAGAAAAAAATATTTTCCATTACACCTCAGGTCAGACCAGCAATCAGACCCCCAAAGTTAATCAGACATCAGCTTACAGCCCCAATCAGACCCCCAATGTCACAGACCTCAGATCAACTCCCCATATGTCAGCCCCCATATGTTCAGCCAGCAGCCCCCATATCAACCCCTATATGTCAGCCATCAGCCCCCAGTGCAAATAAAATAAAAAAACTCACTTACCTCTCCTGCTTCTGGACGCCACCGCTCCTCACCATCGCGATCCTCTTCATCCTGCTGTCGGCCGCATGAAATCTCGCACATGCGTAGGAGCGAGATGCGAGCGGCCGGGAGGATGGCGGTACAAGGAGCATACAAGGTACAGAGCAGGGGGAGGCATACAAGGTACAGAGCAGGGGGCGGTATACAAGGTACAGAGCAGGGGGGGCATATGCCGTGGGTTACATCGCAGCTCTCAGCTGCTGGGGATACAAAGCAAGACTTTTATTCACCCATTGTATGGCAAACTTGCGACGTTTCGGCTCACAAGAGCCTTCCTCAAGATATATATATAATTTTTTTTTTACAATAGAACTCTATGGTGATGTTAAATATATATGTTTTTTGTATACGTTAAAAGTGTTGTGAATTCAACTTTAAACGGGTTTTGCAGTGCAACAGTGTTGATAACCTATCCTCAGGTCTATAGGTCTACACATTAAGCACTGCATACTGACACTGGAAGCTCAAAGGGTAGGAGGCAAAACCAGTTCAATTGCATTGCGGCCTGGTTTTGTACAGCCATGCATTGACTTAGGCTATTTTCACATCTGCGCTTTCCCTTTCCGGTATTGAGATCAGTCATAGGATCTCAAAAAGCGAGGTAAAACGCTTCCGTTTTGTCCCCATTCATTGTCAATGGAGACAGAATTGAACTGAACGAAACGGAATGCACCAGAATGCATTCCGTTCTGTTTGGTTGCGTCCCCATCGCAGACAGAATAACGCTGCAAGCCGCGATGTGTGTCCAAGAAAACAGATCCGTCCCCATTGACTTACATTGCGTGTCATGATGATCCGTTTTCTCGGACACAATCGAAAACGCATCCGTCACCCATTGACTTTACATGGTGTTCGTGATCCGTCTTGACTATTTTTAAGATATTACAACCGGATCCGTTCATAACGGATGCAGATGGTTGTATTATCATGGCTGAAACATTTTTGCTGATCCATGACGGATCCAGCAAAAACGCTAGTGTGTGAGTAGTCTTATCTGTTTGGATTAAATCCGAATCTGACAAAACCTGCTTGTAATTTTCACTTTTTGTTAGTACTGCATGTACTGCATGTATTTGATTAGAAATTGGATCTACTGTGCAATAGTCGCACATTTTTTTTAACACTTCTTTTTGTTTGTTTGCAGGGGAAGAAGCAGTGGAAAAGGTCCTCCTCAATCTGTAAGTTCACCTAAGGCTGCTACAGCCGGAACCATTTCATTTCTGATGGGTATATGAGATGAGCGATAGCCACCAATGTCTGAGATGATTCAACCCCTTTAATCTCTCCTTTTGTGATCCACACCTGATTTTGGCTTCAGAAACTGCATCAAAAGCCTGAACATGAGGCTGTCCCTAAGGCTACATGCACACGAACGTTAGGGCTCCGTGCCCGTGCTGCGGACCGTGGGGCAGCCGCATGTGAATAGTGGACCCCATTCACTTGAATGGGGTCTGCGATCTGCATCCGACGGTCCGCAGCACAAAAAAGTAGTGCATGCGCTACTTTTTTGCCGTGCGGAGGCACGGCGTGGGGTTACGATCCGTGCCCCCGTTCCGCATCTCTGTGATAAGAAATGCACACGGCCGGTGCCCGTGTATTGCGGACCTGCTGTATGCGGGGCGGGAGGGGTTGGAACACGGTCGTGTGCATGTAGCCTAAGGGAGCTGTTACATGCATGTGATTTACGGCTAATTCCTGGCTGCACTTTGACTTGCCAATGTTTCAGGTTGCAAGCCCAGGTGTAGCCTGGCATTCAGCCGTTCATCGCAAGCGCTACTTGCGTCTGCTAGGAGCCGTGTAATGGCACCCTTAGGGTAGGGATACACATAGTGACATAGGCTGATTGATTAAAGGGGTTGTCTGGGTTCAGAGCTGAACCTGGACATAGCCATAATTTCACCCAGGCAGCCCCCCTGATGTTAGCATCGGAGCAGTTCATGCTCCGATGCTCTCCCTTGCCCTGCGCTGGATCGCGCAGGGCAAGGGCTCTTTTACTTACAATAACACACTGCCGGGCGGAGGCTTCCGCCTAGCAGTGTGTTCGGTGACGTTTTACATACTAGGGCAGCACTAAAGCCCGCCCATCAGTGCCGGTGACGTCGCCGGGCTCACTGCTGGGTGGAAACCTCCGCCTGGCAGCCCTTTAGAGAGCCTGGTACGTCACTGGAACTCCAGAAAATGCCTTTGCCCTGCGTGATTAAGCGCAGGGCAAAGGAGAGCATCGGAACATGAACTGCTCTGATGCTAAAGTCAGGGGGGGGGGGCTGCCTGGGTGAAAATGGGGATATGTCCGGGTTCAGCTCTGAACCCGGACAACCCCTTTAAATGGACGCACGCTTTTTCAGAACAGCAGTCTCACCTGCAAAACTGCTCTGTAGCCATCTCTAGCCAAAATTAGAAGGTAGGGTTTAATCAGGACTTACTATTTAGTCTTTTTTTCCACTGACGTATGTTACTGTTGCAGCCAGTGGTACACTTTTTTTTATTTATTTTTATTTCCATTAGGTGCACTTTTAGGAGCAATTGCTGAAACAAAAAAAAAGATCCCCCTCCCAGTCTGACCAATGAGCACTACTAGGAAGTGCACTTGAACACCATGATATCTAATAATATAAAGCAGTGTACCTCCCCTCTTATTCCCCCTTATATATGCAGTGCTTTAAAAACTATATAAATAATAAATATTCTCTAAAAAGTCTTTGTCGAACAAGCAGCAGCTGCGGAATCTCCTATGTGCGCACAAAGCCTGTATTGTAGCTGTACAAGGAATGTGCACTGATAGAAAGCTGCTGTTACCGTGTTTGGAGATTTGGTCAAATTGTCATTAAAGGAAATCATTATTATTGAGAGTGAGCCCTAAATGGATTTGTATTTCTTTATCCCAAGAGTTCGCTTTCTGTAGTACTGGACTTACATGGATTGAGATTGTTCATAATGGAATAGTTATGCATATTATATAGAAAACATCCCCTGGCTTCTCATCCTCTTAAAGAGGATCTGTCGCCTCTCCTGTCATGGCCGCTGTAGTAACTACTTGCATGCCCCATGTAATAACAGTTCGCGAGGATCTATTCATTTGGCTCTCTGTTGTGTCATTCCTCTGTTATTTGTGCTGGAAGTTTATGAATGGTCAGCAGTTTTCAGTAATACAGATGGGTGTTACTAGTTGGGGGAGTACACTCTGACACCAGCAGACACACCCACTACTGGTAACACCCAGCAGTACCTTTACTGCAGACTGCTGGCGGGAATAATACAGGAATGGCACAATACGTCATAGAAACAGAAGTTCAACAAATGGTAATTGCAAGTAGATCCTAAAACTGACATTTAAGGAGAGATGATGGGTCTTTAAAACACATGTCTATGATTTTATATATATATATATATATATATATATATATATATATATATATATATAGCAGCATTTCCAGTAGGTGAAAATAGTAGGATCCTTTTATTCATCCATGCAACGTTTCGATCCACTTGCTGGGACCATTTTCAAGCACAGTGCTTGAAAATGGTCCCAGCAAGTGGATCGAAACGTTGCATGGGTGAATAAAAGGATCCCACTATTTTCACCTACTGGAAATGCTGCGGTGTATTTATTTTTTATTGATCATCACTTTGGTAAAGTGCAATACCGCTGGCACCCACTGCTACAAGTTGCTTCACAAGGTGTGCTGCCCTGAACTCCCAACAAATATACACTGCTCAAAAAAAATAAAGGGAACACAAAAATAACACATCCTAGATCTGAATTAATTAAATATTCTTCTGAAATACTTTGTTCTTTACATAGTTGAATGTGCTGACAACAAAATCACACAAAAATAAAAAAATGGAACTCAAATTTTTCAACCCATGGAGGTCTGGATTTGGAGTCACACTCAAAATTAAAGTGGAAAAACACACTACAGGCTGATCCAACTTTGATGTATTGTCCTTAAAACAAGTCAAAATGAGGCTCAGTAGTGTGTGTGGCCTCCACGTGCCTGTATGACCTCCCTACAACGCCTGTGCATGCTCCTGATGAGGTGGCGGACGGTCTCCTGAGGGATCTCCTCCCAAACCTGGACTAAATCATCTGCCAACTCCTGGACAGTCTGTGGTGCAACGTGACATTGGTGGATAGAGCGAGACATGATATCCCAGATGTGCTCAATTGGATTCAGGTCTGGGGAACGGGCAGGCCAGTCCATAGCATCAATGCCTTCGTCTTGCAGGAACTGCTGACACACTCCAGCCACATGAGGTCTAGCATTGTCTTGCATTAGAAGGAACACAGGGTCAACCGCACCAGCATATGGTTTCACAAGGGGTCTGAGGATCTCATCTCGGTACCTAATGGCAGTCAGGCTACCTCTGGCGAGCACATGGAGGGCTGTGCGGCCCTCCAAAGAAATGCCACCCCACACCATTACTGACCCAATGCCAAACTGGTCATGCTGGAGGATGTTGCAGGCAGCAGAACGTTCTCCACAGCGTCTCCAGACTCTGTCACATCTGTCACATGTGCTCAGTGTGAACCTGCTTTCATCTGTGAAGAGCACAGGGTGCCAGTGGCGAATTTGCCAATCTTGGTGTTCTCTGGCAAATGCCAAACGTTCTGCACGGTGTTGGGCTGTAAACACAACCCCCCTCTGTGGACGTCGGACCCTCATATCACCCTCATGGAGTCTGTTTCTGACCGTTTGAGCAGACACATGCACATTTGTGGCCTGCTGGAGGTCATTTTGCAGGGCTCTGGCAGTGCTCCCCCTGTTCCTCCTTGCACAAAGGCGGAGGTAGCGGTCCTGCTGCTGGGTTGTTGCCCTCCTACGGCCTCCTCCACGTCTCCTGATGTACTGGCCTGTCTCCTGGTAGCGCCTCCATGCTCTGGACACTACGCTGACAGACACAGCAAATCTTCTTGCCAAAGCTCGCATTGATGTGCCATCCTGGATAAGCTGCACTACCTGAGCCACTTGTGTGGGTTGTAGACTCCGTCTCATGCTACCACTAGAGTGAAAGCACCGCCAGCATTCAAAAGTGACCAAAACATCAGCCAGGAAGCATAGGAACTGAGAAGTGGTCTGTGGGCTCCACCTGCAGAACCACTCCTTTATTGGGGGTGTCTTGCTAATTGCCTATAATTTCCACCTGTTATCTATCCCATTTGCACAACAGCATGTGAAATTGATTGTCACTCAGTGTTGCTTCCTAAGTGGACAGTTGGATTTCACAGAAGTGTGATTGACTTGGAGTTACATTGTGTTGTTTAAGTGTTCCCTTTATTTTTTTGAGCAGTGTGTGTATATATGTATATATGTATGTGTGTGTGTATATAAAATATATATATATATATATATATATTTAGGGCTGCACGATATGGGAATTTTGTGCGATTGTGATTAGGGCCCTAAAAATTGCGATAACGATATGCAATGCGATATTTTAAGGGAATTGTGCTAGAGATCTATTTGCTTGGATTTTCCCATATGAGCCGTTGACGCGGCTGGGTATGACATAGTTATGGGGGATCTGTGGATGATGCACTGTTGTGGGGGATCTGTGGATGGTGCACTGTTGTGGGGGATCTGTGGATGGTGCACTGTTGTGGGGGATCTGTGGATGGTGCACTGTTGTGGGGGATCTGTGGATGGTGCACTGTTGTGGGGGATCTGTGGATGGCGCACTGTTGTGGGGGATCTGTGGATGGCGCACTGTTGTGGGGGATCTGTGGATGGCGCACTGTTGTGGGGGATCTGTGGATGGCGCACTGTTGTGGGGGATCTGTGGATGGCGCACTGTTGTGGGGGATCTGTGGATGGCGCACTGTTGTGGGGGATCTGTGGATGGCGCACTGTTGTGGGGGATCTGTGGATGGCGCACTGTTGTGGGGGATCTGTGGATGGCGCACTGTTGTGGGGGATCTGTGGCTGGCGCACTGTTGTGGGGGATCTGTGGATGGCGCATTCATAGGTTTGTAGAAGTTAGGATTAAGGTATTTTTCCCAACTCTGTTCATGTTGTTATAACATTTTTGCTGTGAAGAAGAGGCATGTGATCTCTGCTGAGTCAAATTCAGTTTTGAGAACTGCAAAAGTAAACCAAGCATCTGTGATAACATATTGTAGGCAGAGAAACTGCCCAATAATCTTACAAAAACCTCTGGAAGAGCTTGACATTGTGAATGGATTAATGGAATTTATTTACCAAAAAAATTACACATATAGAAACATAGAATGTGTCGGCAGATGAGAACCATTTGGCCCATCTAGTCTGCCCAATATACTGAATACTTTGAATAGCCGCTGGCCCTATCTTATATGAAGGATGGCCTTATGCCCATCCCATGCATGCTTAAACTCCTTCACTGTATTTGCAGCTACCACTTCTGCAAGAAGGCTATTCCATGCATCCACTACTCTCTCAGTAAAGTAATACTTCCTGATATTACCTTTTAAACCTTTGCCCCTCTAATTTAAAACTATGTCCTCTTGTAGCAGTTTTTCTTCTTTTTAAATAATCTCTCCTCTTTTACCTTGTTGATTCCCTTTATGTATTTAAAAGTTTCTATCATATCCCCTCTGTCTCGTCTTTCTTCCAAGCTATACATGTTAAGGTCCTTTAATCTTTCCTGGTAAGTTTTATCCTGCAATCCATGTACCAGTTTAGGCCTCTTTCACACTTGCGTTGTCCGGATCCGGCGTGTACTCCACTTGCCGGAATTACACTCCGGATCCGGAAAAACGCAAGTGTACTGAAAGCATTTGAAGACGGAACAGTCTTCCAAATGCGTTCAGTGCTACTATGGCAGCCAGGACGCTATTAAAGTCCTGGTTGCCATAGTAGGAGCGGGGGAGCGGTATACTTACAGTTCGTGCGGCTCCCGGGGCGCTCCAGAATGATGTCAGAGCGCCCCATGCGCATGGATGACATGATCCATGCGATCACATGATCCATGCGCTTGGGGCGCCCTGACGTCACTCTGGAGCGCCCCGGGAGCCGCACGGACGGTAAGTATGCTGCTCCCCCGCTCCCCGCTACACTTTACCATGGCTGCCAGGACTTTAGCGTCCCGGCAGCCATGGTAACCACTCTGAAAAAGCTAAATGTCGGCTCCGGCAATGCGCCGAAACGACGTTTAGCTTAAGGCTGGATCCGGATCAATGCCTTTCAATGGGCATTAATTCCGGATCCGGCCTTGCGGCAAGTGTTCCGGATTTTTGGCCGGAGCAAAAAGCGCAGCATGCTGCGGTATTTTCTCTGGCCAAAAAACGTTCCGTTCCGGAACTGAAGACATCCTGATGCATCCTGAACGGATTTCTCTCCATTCAGAATGCATTAGGATAATCCTGATCAGGATTCTTCCGGCATAGAGCCCCGACGACGGAACTCTATGCCGGAAGACAAGAACGCAAGTGTGAAAGAGCCCTTAGTACAGGGCTTGACAAATTTCCTTGGAATCTAGGAGCCAGCTAAAAAAGTTAGGAGCCAGGCGGAGCCGCGTCATAAAGCCCGCAGTAGGTGCCCCCATAGTGCTCCCCCCCCCCCCCCCCTTTTCCATAGAGCCCCCCAATAATGCTGTATACCATGTTACATATACCGCCACTCCGTCCCCGGACCCTATTGACTGTAATGGGGACGGGGGTGGAGCTCCGGCGCAGCATGGCAGTTCGCGGTGAGAGGCCGCCGGACTAAAAAGTTGGACATGCAGTACTTTTAGTCTGGCGGCCTTTTACCATGCACTGCCGTGCTGCGCCAGAGCTCTGCCCCCATTATAGTCAATGGGGACGGAGCGGTGGTCCGGCGAAACAGCGGAAGGACGGATCCGACAGGGTGAACAGCCTGCCGGATCCATCCTGCCGCAAGTGTGAAAGTACCCTTATAGTTATATAGCAACTGAATGAGACAGAAGAAGGGATGCCTTTAACATATAGATCTCCTTGAGAAGCCAATTTGATCCTAAAGGGTTAATTCAAACTAATCTAAACTGTGTGTCATCTGTCACTTCTCTTATCTCTCTGCTCCTGTCCCTTAATCTTATCACTGCTGCAACAAAAGCATTAGCCGACAGCCTCAGTGTAACCTGTTCTAGAGTCTGACTGACTGTTCTTTTAACTCAAAGAATCGAATGAGTCACTAACTAATCGGATCTTTAGATTCTTTTAACCTGAGACTCATTCGATTCTTTCTAGACTCCCTCCTGTACTTGTGTCAGTGACCTAGAGCTGCTAGTGCTTGCCTCGCCTCAGCTCTGATTGGTTGGTGGGCGGGGAGGGGAGGGCCTGGCAGAAGCAGCTTCCACTCTAGGATCAGATTACACTCCTCCCGAGCCCCTCCCCTCCCTGCTGCCAGCGTCTCTGCTATTGTGTGCAGTGACGGAGCTGTTTCACACGGTGCTGCCTCCGGACAGAACGGCAGCTCCGCACCCATCGCCCGGGCACCTTTGAAAACGGGCTGACAAATACCCAAGTGCCAGGACTAAATTCCTGGTCGCCATGGCGACCTGGCGTCTGGGATTTGTCGAGCCCTGCCTTAGTAGCTCTTCTCTGAACTCTCTCCAAAGTATCAATATCCTTCTGGAGATATGGTCTCCAGTACTGAGCACAATACTCCAAATGAGGTCTCACTAGTGCTCTGTAGAGCGGCATGAGTACCTCCCTCTTTCTACTGGTAATGCCTCTCCCTATACACCCAAGCATTCTGCTAGCATTTCCTGCTGCTCTATGACATTGTCTGCCTACCTTTAAGTCTTCTGAAATGACCCCTAAATCCCTTTCCTCAGATACTGAGGTTAGGACTGTATCACTGATTTTATATTCTGCTCTTGGGTTTTTACACCCCAGGTGCATTATCTTGCACTTAACATTACATTTTAGTTGCCAGATTTTTGACAATTCCTCTAGTTTTCCTAAATCCTTTTCCATTTGGTGTATCCCTCCAGGAACATCAACCCTGTTACAAATCTTTGTGTCATCAGGAAAAAGACACACCTTACCATCGAGGCCTTCTGCAATATATAATAAACAATATGGGTCCCAGGACAGATCCCTGAGGTACCCCACTGGTAACAAGACCTTGGTCTGAATATACTCCATTGACTACAACCCTCTGTTGTCCCTCCCTCAGCCACTGCCTAATCCATTCAACAATATGGGAGTCTACGTACAGCCTTATTCTACATAATTAAAAAACTAATCTTTATTTCATGATGGAATAACCTTTGGTTGGTAATATATTTTCCTCAAAAAGCATTTTATATTAAAAAAATCAGATTTAAATCAAAAAAATCTTATATTTTTTGATGTTTTTAAAACAAATCATTGATTTTTATCCACCCTATGCACTGCAGCGAGCGAGCGGGCCGGCGCGTGACTGACGTCACTTAGCACGCTCCTCCCACTTAATTCAGGAAGCAGGAGCGTAACTAAGTGACGTCAGTCACGCGCCGGCCAGCTCGCTGCAGTGCATTCATAGTGAAAGTGAGTACAGAGGCTGGCCATTTTCTCAATAGGAGAGAGCTTGTTTCAGACAGTAGTAAAATACTTTACACACAAATCCAGTTATGTGCGCGGGGCCCCTTCATATATAATCGCATCATTTTTGGGTCGGCCAAATCGCCATATCGCATTTGGCGATTATCGCGATTCGATTATTTTTTCGATATATCGTGCAGCCCTAATATATTATATATATATATATATATATTTAGGGCTGCACGATATATCGAAAAAATAATCGAATCGCGATATATATATGTCACACAGTAAGGCCTCATGCACGCGACAGTTGTTTTTTGCGTCCGCAAAAAAAACGGATGCGGCATCCGTTTTTTTCCACAGATCCCTTGTAATAAATGCCTATCCTTGTCCGCAAATGTGAAAAAGTAGGACATGCACTATTTTTTTTTTTGCTGAAGGGAAACGCGGACAACGGACGCGGAACACAAACGGATGAACTATCAGCATTTTTTTGCTGACCCAATAAAATGAATGGGTCCCCATCCTATCTGCAAAAAAACCGGAACGGAGGCTGAGAAAAACAACTGTCGTGTGCATGAGGCCTAAAGGGAATTGTATGTGGAGGCAGGTATTTTCCTCCCAGTGTGTGCTGCTGGACTAATTAGCAGTCAGGCAAGGTCAAACACCGGACTGGATAGCAGGTGCTGGTCCGAGTTTTTGTTAACGCCTAGCTGCCTTTAAAAGACAGCTGGCTTCATGCAGAGGGAATCTCTGTATTGGGATCTGAGGCTTGTGGAGGGCTGAGACCCATGTGAGGGGAAAAAGGCAGACTAAAGCCTGCTGATGGACTCTTGTTGGCAGAACAGCCCGCATGGTGTAAACTGATACCAATGCTGCAAGGTGACTTTTTTTTCCTCGAAACTGTGTTTTTTTTTTTTTTCTGTGATCTTTCTAACGTGTGAATAAACACTGAACTTTTTGTTTACAAACTGGTTGGTGCCTCTATACTGCGTCCTCTTATCCGGTTTACCAGAGCGAATCTCTCTATATATCTATACTCGCCTAAAGAATTATTAGGAACACCGGTTCTATTTCTCATTAATGCAATTATCTAGTCAACCAATCACATGGCAGTTGCTTCAATGCATTTAGGGGGGTGGTCCTGGTCAAGACAATCTACTGAACTCCAAACTGAATGTCAGAATGGGAAAGAAAGGTGATTTAAGCAATTTTGAGCGTGGCATGGTTGTTGGTGCCAGACGGGCCGGTCTGAGTATTTCACAATCTGCTCAGTTACTGGGATTTTCACGCACAACCATTTCTAGGGTTTACAAAGAATGGTGTGAAAAGGGAAAAACATCCAGTATGCGGCAATCCTGTGGGCAAAAATGTGGATGCTAGAGGTCAGAGGAGAATGGGCCGACTGATTCAAGCTGATAGAAGAGCAACGTTGACTGAAATAACCACTCATTACAACCGAGGTATGCAGCAAAGCATTTGTGAAGCCACAACACGCACAACCTTGAGGCGGATGGGCTACAACAGCAGAAGACCCCACCGGGTACCACTCATCTACACTACAAATAGGAAAAAGAGGCTACAATTTGCACGAGCTCACCAAAATTGGACTGTTGAAGACTGGAAAAATGTTGCCTGGTCTGATGAGTCTCGATTTCTGTTGAGACATTCAAATGGTAGAGTCCGAATTTGGCGTAAACAGAATAAGAACATGTATCCATCCTCTGATGGCTACTTCCAGCAGGATAATGCACCATGTAACAAAGCTCGAATCATTTCAAATTGGTTTCTTGAACATGACAATGAGTTCACTGTACTAAAATGGCCCCCACAGTCACCAGATCTTAACCCAATAGAGCATCTTTGGGATGTGGTGGAACGGGAGCTTCGTGCCCTGGATGTGCATCCCTCAAATCTCCATCAACTGCAAGATGCTATCCTATCAATATGGGCCAACATTTCTAAAGAATGCTATCAGCACCTTGTTGAATCAATGCCACGTAGAATTAAGGCAGTTCTGAAGGCAAAAGGGGGTCCAACACCGTATTAGTATGGTGTTCCTAATAATTCTTTAGGTGAGTGTATATATGTATATATAACTCTAGCCACAGTTGTAGCTTAAGTCCCCCTGAGGAAGCTGGCAATACATGTGGGGCAGGGATGTGCACACCCTTAGCTCAGACATTCGGCACCTTAAAGGGGTTTTCCGGGTTCACAGCTGAACCTGGATATATTCCCATTTTCACCCAGCAGCCCCCCTGATATGAGCATTTCAAGTATCGCACAGGGCAAGGGCTGTTTGTTTATATTTTTTACCCTGCTAGGCAGAGGCTGCCTCCTAGCAGTCAGCTTGGTGACTGCACCAGCACTGATGGGCCGGCTTTAGCCTTTTTACATGTTAGGGCAGAGCTAAAGCCCGGCCATTAGTGCCGGTGACCTCACTGGGCTCCCTGCTAGGCTGAAGCCTTTGCCTAGCTATCTCCATGGAGAGCTCTGAATTGTTTTTATTGATGTACATGTATCTATTTTGGTATATCTGATTCTTATTTTTGTTCTTATCATGAACTGGGTGTACATTTCTGTGTAGGGGGTGATTCTGGTCACGCATAGGGTTTCTGTTGTATAAAATATTTAAAGGGCTTCTGTCACCCCCCAAACAGCAATTTTCAGTATTGGACTTAATATAATAGCTAATGTACGCAGAGTCCATATATACCCCTCTTACCTCTGGCTCTGCTTTAAATTCTTTAAAAATAGTACTTTTGTGATATGCAAATTTCTTCACTACCAGCAAGTTGGGCGGACTTGCTGGTAGCCGCCACATCCTCGGTCTAAAAATCCCGCTCTCTCTTCCGGGTGTAGGGCTGACGTCATCGGCGCAGGCGCACTGAGGAAGGAGCAGCCAAGCGAGCGTCCTTCTCTCAGAGCGCCTGCACCGAATGAGGACCGGTATGGCGCAGGAGCGGGATTTCAGCTGCAGACAGGGCCAGCGGAAGGAGGAGAGCGCTCGCTGGCCCTGTCAATCAAGTGGAGGAGGGGGCGTTTTTTTAGACAAAGGATGCGGAGGCTACCAGCAAGTCAGCCCAACTTGCTGGTAGTGAAGAAATTTGCATATCGCAAAAGTACTATTTTTAATTAATTTAAAGCACAGCCAGAGGTAAGAGGGGCATATATGGACTCTGCGTACATTAGCAATTATATTAAGTCCAATACTGAAAATTGCTGTTTGGGGGTGACAGAAGCCCTTTAAGTCTTTTGTATACCTAACTATTCTGCCTGAGCTGAGCTCGGTCAGAAGTGAGGAGCGGGTGCTGCTTTAGCTGCTATCATCTCCTGAATGGTAGAAGCTAGAGGCATGGAACTGGTCTTGTTTGAAAGCTGGCATTCCAGGCTTTCACACATGACCATCATTAGCCCAAGCTAAACTGGAGATACCACTGTTAGAATTTGAGTTGGGAATAATTGCAGGTAAAACCTGCTTTTACTTTCACTTTGGAGATATTACTTTCATTCTGGCATTGCTTGGAATGCCATCTTTCAAACATATCTCTAGCTGGTACCAAACCAGAGACATGCGCAGCTAAAGCAGCCCACCCACTTCAGTCTGGAGGAGGAGGTAGAGCAGCTGCAGGAGGAAAAATTTGTAAAAATATATAGAAATGGGGCATTATCATTATTGTAGGGACCCACAGAATAAAATTATTTTTACCACACAGTGCACACCGTAAGTAAATTCCACAAAATAATGTAAAAAAAGCTATTTTTTTTATATTTCCCCCTATAAATGAAATTAATAATAATAATAATAATAATATTATTATTGCACCAACCTTTAGATTTGAAGATTGGGTGCAAGCTCCAATAGGAATAGCGTCCCAGGATAATAAAAAAAAATAATAGAGCAGAACTCCGGTATAGTAAAAAAAGCTGTTTATTCACCCAGTGGTGACGCAACGTTTCGGCTCCAACATGAAGCTTGCTTGAGAAAAGCTTCATGTTTGAGCCGAAACGTCGCGTCACCACTGGGTGAATAAACAGTTTTCTTTTTTTACTATACCGGAGTGCTGCTCTATTTTATTTTATTTATATATCTATCTCCATATCCCAAAATGGTTCCTAAAAAAACTAAAATGAATCCTGCAAAATAAAAAATGTATAAAAAATTTGGAAGAAATTATTATTTTTTAAGTTATGACTGCTAGAACACAAAGGGGGAAAACATTTTTGGTCCTTAAGTCTGCAATTATGTCACTAAGGGGTTAAAAATGCAATAGTCTCCTCTGAGTTGTGCGCCAACAAGATTTACTGCAGACACACATTAAAAATCTCCAATTAAAAAA
The DNA here is from genome assembly GCF_905171765.1 of Bufo bufo. NCBI lineage: Eukaryota > Metazoa > Chordata > Amphibia > Anura > Bufonidae > Bufo > Bufo bufo. Next base: position 211,757,531 of record NC_053390.1, read on the forward strand.
AGTTTAATTTTTGGGAGTGTTTTCCCAATTTTATTGTGACTGTTAGGAGTTTAAATGGGTTGTGCAAGAATGGGGGGGGGGATCTTTGGCAAGCGTTGTTATCCTATGGGTCAGTATGACTACATATGATGATATTAAGGGCTCATGCACACGATCTTATGTATTTTGCGGTCTGTTAAAAATGGATCCACAAAAAATACGGAGAACGCCTGTGTGCATTCTGTATTTTGTAGAAGAGAACAGCTGGCCCCTAATAGGACAGTCCCATCCTTGTCCGTAATGCGGACAATAATAGGACATCTTCTATTTTTTTTTTTTGCAGAACGGACATATGGAAACGGAATGCACATGGCGTAACATTTTGGGTGGACCCAGGATGGTTCCGCATGAGCTCCGCAAGAAAAAAAAAGGGTCCGGCAATGGAAAAAAAAATAAGTTCATGTGCATGTGCCCTAAGGCTCCATTCACACGTCCGCAAAATGGGTCCGCATCCTTTCCGCAATTTTGCGGAAAGGGTGCGGACCCATTCATTCTCTATGGGGACGGAATGCATGCGGACAGCACACAGTGTGCTGTCTGCAGCCGCAATTGCGGAGCGCGGCCCTGATTTTGGGTCCGCAGCTCCGCAAAAAGATAGAGCAGGTCCTATTCTTGTCCGCGGACAAGAATAGGCATTTCTATGGGGGTGAAGGGCTGGTGTTGCGGACCCGCAATTTGCGGGTCCGCAACACTCCACGGACGTGTAAATGTAGCCTAATTGTATAGTTTTGTGTTTTTTCACTAAGTTTGCACTATAATAGCACATCTTGTTAGGCTGGCGCATTCCAAGAGCCAGAACTCGTTTTTGCACTGGGACAATTTTTTGGAATTCCTGGGAATTCCTGATTAAAATTTATTGAATAGCAAAAAAAAGTTCTGTATTTTTTGCATTTTGGTTCATGGGTTGGTTTAATATTTTTATTACATGGGTTCCATCAAACACAGTGTGATGTGTGTTTTTTGTTTTGTTTTTTACAACTTTTACAAACTAAAACCACTTTTTATGAAAAAATAAATGGTTTTATTTTTTGTTTTAAATAAACTTCTAATCTCTCTAATTTTTTTTAGACCCACTAGGGGGCATCACTTTTATAATGCAGTGGTATTCTCGCATATCCCGAAAGAGACGGCAGCACAATACTCAGTGCAGGCGATATTACACTGTGGAGCCCTGATCTTAGTGAAATGTATATTTTTCTATTATCACAACACTGCATGATTAGTGGCTGGGTTTACCAGGAGACCAGTCAATATCTTTATCTGTAAGGACTTAACGATTATACATTGATACATGTTATTGTATGCTGTCTATTACACCTCTCCTCTATACAATATCCATCCAGTGTCTGCATGACATAAATAGCTCTAAAGGCTTGCTGGGCTTTGTAGTTTATTAATGGCTACAGGTTGCTACATTAAAGGGGTATTCCCATCTTAGACAATGGGGGCATATCGCTAGGATATGCCCCCACTGTCTGAAAGGGGCAGGTCCCACCGCTGGGACCCGCACCTATATCGAGAACGGAGCGGGGAGCGCTGTGGCTGGAGGACCCCAGATTTCCTGGGGTCTGTCCACCACCATGCGCTAATCCCCGCCTCTCCCATAGAAGTGAATGGGAGCATTCGCGGCCCATGCTCCCATTCATTTCTATGGGGCAGACGGCAATAGCCGAGCCAGCTGGCTCGGCTATTTTCGGCGGCCCCATAGAAATGAATGGAGGGCGGTTGCGCATGCGCAGTGCGCTCTCCTTCACTTTCGGGGCTCTGTTCTCGACTCGCACCTATAAGACAATGGGGGCATATCCTAGCGATATGCCCCCATTGACTGAGATGAGAAAACCTCTTTAACATTAGCTTACTGTACGATCCAAACAGTCACCTGCCATATGCAGTGACAACTCTGACAGTAGCCAGGGCCCACTCAGTTCACTGGGTCATGCACTGCAGGTAGTCACCAGCCTGGAGTGATGGACAAGTACGTGTGCAGGAAGCCACGCTAAGGGTACTTTCACACTTGCGGCAGGACGGATCCGACAGGCTGTTCACCCTGTCGGATCAGTCCTTCCGCTATTTTGCCGCGCCGCTGCTCCGTCCCCATTGACTATAATGGGGCCGGGGCGGAGCTCCGGCGCAGTACGGCAGTTTGCGGTGAGAGGCCGCCGGACTAAAAAGTCGGACATACAGGACTTTTAGTCCGGTGGCCTTTCGCCGTGCACTGCTGTGCTGCGCCGGAGCTCCGCCCCCTCCCCATTATAGTCAATGGGGACGGAGCAGCGGCACGGCGAAATAGCGGAAGGACGGATCCGACAGTGTGAACGGCCTGTTTGATCCGTCCTGCCGCAAGTGTGAAAGTAGCCTAACCTGAAAACACTACACTTTCCTGTGGCTCTTAGCCCCGCCCTCCAATCCTTTTATAGCTAATCAGCATTTCTGTTACCTGTAACCAATCAGCAGGCTGGTTAGAGCTGCTCTCGTATGTGGCCTACATGAGAGAAGTTCTGGGATTGGCTGGGAGAAGCTGCCTGGGGGATTGTCAATACTAGTGTTGAGGGTGCTGGGCTTCTGTGGTGATCTGGAGCGATTGATCAGTTTCTGCAGCCTGCACCAGGATCTGAATAAGGCCTCTTTCACACTTGCGTTGTCCGGATCCGGCGTGTACTCCACTTGCCGGAATTACACGCCGGATCCGGAAAAACGCAAGTGTACTGAAAGCATTTGAAGACGGAACCGTCTTCCAAATGCGTTCAGTGTTACTATGGCACCCAGGACGCTATTAAAGTCCTGGTTGCCATAGTAGGAGCGGGGAGCGGGGGAGCAGTATACTTACAGTCCGTGCGGCTCCCGGGGCGCTCCAGAGTGACGTCAGAGCGCCCCATGCGCATGGATGACGTGATCCATGTGATCACATGATCCATGCGCTTGGGGCGCCCTGACGTCACTCTGAAGCGCCCCGGGAGCCGCACAGACGGCAAGTATACTGCTCCCCCACTACACTTTACCATGGCTGCCAGGACTTTAGCGTCCCGGCAGCCATGGTAACCATTCAGAAAAAGCTAAATGTCGGCTCCGGCAATGCGCCGAAACGACGTTTAGCTTAAGGCCGGATCCGGATCAATGCCTTTCAATGGGCATTAATTCCGGATCCGGCCTTACGGCAAGTGTTCCGGATTTTTGGCCGGAGCAAAAAGCGCAGCATGCTGCGGTATTTTCTCCGGCCAAAAAACGTTCCGTTCCGGAACTGAAGACATCCTGATGCATCCTGAACGGATTTCTCTCCATTCAGAATGCATTAGGATAATCCTGATCAGGATTCTTCCGGCATAGAGCCCCGACGACGGAACTCTATGCCGGAAGACAAGAACGCAAGTGTGAAAGAGCCCTAAACTATATATGCTGCAATGATAGTGCTCCAGACTAAAGAAAGTCTTGTGTGTAGAGTTACGCATGAGACTTTTTTTCAGAGAGTAACATTGCCTGCACAGGCGTCTTAGAGGCTTGTACAGGCATTATTGCAACCTCGGAGAGCTTCTGTTGTATGTATTCATAGTGTCCTCAAAGGTCTTTCTAAATATGTATTAGAAATTTCCTGCCATTTTGTTAGTCTGTACTGTTCCTTCTGACATGTTGACTGCACACAGCTTCAGGCTGCTGGCTGCTCATGGAGGAGTCTTAGGCCACATTCATACGACTGTATTTTTGGTCTGCATCCGATCCGCATTTTTTGTGGATTGTATGCGGACCCCTTCATTTCAATGGGTTCACAAAAATGCAGCTAGCGCTCCATGTGCTGTCCACATCTGTATGTCCGTTCCGCATTCCCGCAAAAAGATAGAACATGTCCTATTCTTGTCAATTGTGCAGATGACAAGAGTAGGCATTGTTACAATGGATCTCCCAAAAAAATACTGATGCAACAGGGACGTAATCAATTTATTTTATTTTTTTGTGGGTCCGCATTTTGAGGATCGCAAAATACATACGATCGTGTGAAGGAACTCTTACTCTGTTTCGGTTCCAAGTGGTACCTTGGAACCGAACCAGAGTTTGATAAAAGGTTTTTTACAGTAGAAATTAATATCTGAAGTTATTACCCGAAGTCTTGCAAGACTTCGGAAAGTAATGACTTCGGCTCATCTGAGCTAATACATTCTAATACTGCTCCCTACAGTATTCAAGCGAAGTTCTAATGCGAAACGACTTTGGATGTTTCATCCAAAGTCAATTCGCTCATCCCTAGTCATCAGTATCTGATCGGTGAGGTCTGACACCCGCCGATCAGCTGTTTGAAAAGGCAGCGGCGCTCCTGTGAGCTCTGCAGCCTTCTCTCAGCTCACAAAGCACAGCACGGTACATTATATAGCTGCAGTGCTTGGTATGGCGCTGGGCCCCATTCACTTCAGTGGGGCCGGTCTGTGGCTATGCCATGTGACTGATGAACATGTCCTCACTGGCCTAGGTAAAGGTGCGAGAAGGCCGTGGCGCTACTGCGAGCACCGCTGCTTTCTCAAACAGCTGATAGTCAGGAGTCCCTGGTATCGGACCACCACCGATCAGATACTAACAACCTAATGAGAGGGCAGGTCATCAGTATTAAAATCTCGGAAAATCCCTTGAACAGTACCAGATTTCCTATGACATTTTCAGTTCCACCATATGTTATACACATTGTTCATCCTTTTTGGGAAGACAACTCCCCTAGAAGTTCAGTTTTCAATGTGGTCATCTCTAAAATGTTTCATTGTATTTACTAAAGAAAACAAGTCGGGAGAGCTGTAAGAATGGAGCATGTAATTGACTGTACTATATAAAAACTACAGCCCATAGTAATGTGTGCTCCCTTCTTTCAATACAGTGTCTTATCCTTATCTAACCTCTTTTCAGATTTCTTTTGATGGAATCTATGCAAACACGAGAATGGTCCACATTCTTACTTCAGTTGTGGTAAGTACTTTCTGATGGATGCTTAGTTCTCTAGTCTATTTCCAGACATTGTAGTTTTCAAACACCATTTGGTTAAATCCTTTTAACTAAATGGCTATCCTTTTTAACTAAATGGGCATCGCAGTGCACATTCTCTGGCCCAGTGAGGCAATGCACAGGCGTGGGATCTCGGCCAAACCGAAGGATGACGCAAGGGAATAGGAGGGCAGGCAGAGTCAGAGGCTGGGGTGGGGAAGCAATGGAAAAAAGGGAGAGCAGCCTGGGCTCCAACACACTGAACGCCGCCCCTGGGCACTTGCGAGTGCTCATTTGCATACGAATTAAACTTCGTTTTTCCAGCTTCTGCAAGTGTAAAGATAAAGACAAAGGTACCATTACATTCATGTATAGGTGTGCTATAGGACAATATAAGCACTGAATATGGCCATATGGAGGTGACAGACTCCCTTTAATACTGATGACCTATATTCAGGATAGGTCATCAATATCTGGTCGATGGGAGTCCGACACCCGGGACCTCCGCCAATCAGCTGTTTTGAGAAGACACTGGCGCAGTGTGCTCATCAAGCACAGGGCCGTTCATTGTATAGCGTCTGTGCTTGGTATTGTGCTCAGCCCCATTGAAGTGAATGGAGCTGATGGCCTATCCTGAGTTCTGGGCTTTGAAGTCAAGGGGGTGGTCCTATCAGTGATTGACAGCTATCTCTGTATACACAGTCATAGAGGGAAGGCTGTCAGTCACTGATAGGACCGCCTCCTTGACTTCAAAGTCCAGAATGAGCAGGATTTTTAAATGTATGAAATACAAGTTATACTAAATATTTTCCCATGGAACTAAATGCCAATTTGCTCAGCTCCTTCTGCTCTATAACACGCTCCCTACAGCTTACATTGCATTTTCTTGGTGACAGGTTCCTTTTAAACCGTTCAGATCTTTTTCCCTCTGTCTTGCTGCTATTCCAGACCAAATGTTGTTTACATAAGATTCTCTTAGTGTACTTATGTACTGATTTTTTCTTTTTATCTTCTTCCTTTTAGGGTTCAAAGTGTGAAGTACATGTGAAAAATAGCAATGTATATGAAGGCGTTTTTAAAACCTATAGTCCTAAGGTAAGTGAGGTCTTGTCATTCAATTTAAAAACTGCCTCATCGTGGGGTGTTTGGGATGCGGTCGAGTACGGCTAATTAGGCTACAGCTACCTCTTATTTAAAGGGGTTGTCCCACACAAAAATTTTCATATAAATAAACATTTAGTATAGCCAGTGAGTTATTCACTGAAATCTATCTGTATAGTGCCACCTGCTGTTTGCTATTTTTCTAATTTCTCTGTCCTTCTCACATGCTCAGTTCCATCCTTCAGCTGCCACTAGCTGCAGCAGAAAGGACATGCCCATAAGCTGCCAGCCTAAAATAAATCTAGCAGCACGATTGCAGCAATGAATGGGGATATCTCTGGGTCCATGCGAGGTACAGGGCTGGTTGTAAAACATTTTTTACATCAATCATGGGATGACCCTTTCACCTAATGAAGAGCGCACTGTATAGACATGCGCAATACTGTGTGCCTACAAACACTACAGAACCCCTGAACAGTGCAGTCTCAATGTGTGATGGATGGCACTGTATGACATCTGTCAGAGGCAACTGTTTAACGTATACATCATGGCATAGACATTTAAAGGTCACATACAGGATGTGAACATAGTCTTAGACAGGTGAGTTTATATACCAATGCATAAATCATTAGTACAGGTGAATATTAGAAAGTTTGTAGTTTATCTTGGCGGAGAAAAATGCTTTGTTCTCCAGTTAAATAATACAACTTATATAATGACCAGATACAGTGCTATTCCTTATGTGCACACACGACAGCTAAGGCCTCTTTCACACTTGCGTTGTCCGTGGATCTGTGGATGGCATTATGATGGTTGGGGGGGGCGGGGGGGGGAATCTGTGGATGGCATTATGATGGTTGGGGGGGGGGGGGGGGGGGAATCTGTGGATGGCATTATGATGGGGGGGGGGGGGGGGGGGGGATCTGTGGATGACACACATAGCCGTGTCATCCACAGATCCCCCCCCACCATCATAATGCCATCCACAGATCCCCCCACCATCATAATGCCATCCACAGACCCCCCCCCCCCCCCACCATCATAATGCCATCCACAGATCCCCCCCCCCCCACTATCATAATGCCATCCACAGATCCCCCCCACCATCATAATGCCATCCACAGATCCCCCCCCCCACCATCATAATGCCATCCACAGATCCCCCCCCACCATCATAATGCATCATCCACAGATCCCCCCATAATAGTGTCATGCACAGACCGCCATTAGTTCAAACCCACCAAAAGCACACCTTTTGGTTAAAAAAAAAAATTTCTATTTTCCTCCTCAAAAACCTAGGTGCGTCTTATAGGGCGAAAAATACGGTATATATTTATAGCAATGCATAAAAACCCAATGTTGGAGGCGCTAAATTGTGGCAGCTTGGATTCAACAGTTTGAGTCCATGATTCTAATGATTAAATGGAAAGTCCCCGTAATGTACACGCCATATTATGATAAATGTCACCAGGGTAACAGTTTCACAAACCACAATACAGCCGCTGTCGCCGAATGTTACTTCATATGCCACAATCAAATTATTGTCGTCCGAACAGTACTTCACCTTTCAATATCAGTGATAATAGGGTAACTCACATTTCTGGGGATAATGCCGTTCCGAGGATGTGCCTAGACGCGGCGTCCCGCGTAGTCTGTGGCACTGGTCTTACCTCTAGTTTAGGCCTTCCCCTTTGCAGAGTTCCCTGTGTTGACAATTCTTCTCCGGTGGTGTTTTGCTTGTCGTGTGGTTGTAGTAGTCGGCGTTCCTCGTGGTTGCTAGCGGTGTGTATTTCCTGGTATAGTGACGTAGTTGTCTGCGTGACACATTTGCATTGTATGCTGCTCTGAACTAATAGAACCTGTTCTTTCAGAAATTATCATGACAAATCTTGTGAACAAAACTCATTATTAGAAGATAGATGACCACTGTTGCCCCTTTTGCCTTAGAACACCTATCCAGCAGAAAAGATCCAGCTACAACCAATTATATGATAAAATGCATTAAAATGTCAGACGTACACAAGAACTAGAAAAACTTAATAACTTATGTTATTGAGTCCAAAACTCACTTGTGTAACATAAAATCGTATAAGGCTACTTTCACACTTGCGGCAGAGTGATCCGGCAAGCAGATCCGTCGCCAGAACTGCCTGCCGGATCTGGCAAAACGTATGCCAACTGATGACATTTGTAAAAAAAAAAAGCCTGATCAGTCAGAAAAATGCATTGAAATGCCGGATCCGTCTTTCCGGTGTCATCCGGCAAAACGGATCCGGCATGTGCAGATCGGATGGACGGATCCGGCATTCAGGCAAGTCTTCATTTTTTTTGTTTTGGGCCGGAGATAAAACAGTAACATGCTGCGGTTTTATCTTTTGCCTGATCAGTCAAAATTACTGAACGTAAGACATCCTGATGCATCCTGAACGGATATATATATTTTTAACCTTTACTGTAACTTTTTCATCCCACCTTGTACTAGTGGTTTTTATGATCGCTTGTCCCATAGACCTACTGCTACAGTAGACCAGTAGAATACTACTGGTCTATGGGATTTTTACTGCCTGCCTGAGGCACGGCTTGTGCCTCATGCGTGGCTTTTGAAGTAATTAACCATGACAGGTCTGGATACAAATCCTTAGGCTGACTCCCTCTGATTGGAAGGCCTCACAGATGCAGCCATTGCTATTGACTGCAGCATTTGAGGGGTTAAATGATTGGATTTGGCTAGAGTTGAGCGAACACCTGGATGTTCGGGTTCGAGAAGTTCGGCCGAACTTCCCGTAAATGTTCGGGTTCGGGATCCGAACCCGAACCGAACTTCGTCCCGAACCCGAACCCCATTGAAGTCAATGGGGACCCGAACTTTTGGGCACTAAAAAGGCTGTAAAACAGCCCAGGAAAGAGCTAGAGGGCTGCAAAAGGCAGCAACATGTAGGTAAATCCCCTACAAACAAATATGGTTAGGGAAATGAATTAAAATTAAAATAAAATAAAAATGAACCAATATCAATTGGACAGAGGTCACATAGCAGAGAATCTGGCTTCACGTCAGCAGAGAATCAGTCTCTTCATGCCATAGCAGAGAATCTGGCTTCATGTCAGCGCAGAATCAGTCTTCATGTCATAGCAGAGAATCAGGCTTCACGTCACCCACCACTGGAACAGGCCACTGTCACACATTTAGGCCCCGGCACCCAGACAGAGGAGAGCGGTCCCGTAACAGAGAATCTGGTCTTATGTCAGCGCAGAATCTGTATTCATGTCATAGCAGAGAATCAGGCTTCACGTCACCCACCACTGGAACAGGCCACTGTCACACATTTAGGCCCAGGCAGAGGAGAGAGGTCCCGTAACAGAGAATCTGGCCTTATGTCAGCGCAGAATCTGTATTCATGTCATAGCAGAGAATCAGGCTTCACGTCACCCACCACTGGAACAGGCCACTGTCACACATTTAGGCCCCGGCACCCAGACAGAGGAGAGCGGTCCTGTAACAGAGAATCTGGCCTTATGTCAGCGCAGAATCTGTATTCATGTCATAGCAGAGAATCAGGCTTCACGTCACCCACCACTGGAACAGGCCACTGTCACACATTTAGGCCCCGACACCCAGACAGAGGAGAGCAGTCCCGTAACAGAGAATCTGGCCTTATGTCAGCGCAGAATCTGTCTTCATGTCATAGCAGAGAATCAGGCTTCACGTCAGCCACCACTGGAACAGGCCACTGTCACACATTTAGGCCCAGGCACCCAGGCAGAGGAGAGCGGTCCCGTAACAGAGAATCTGGCCTTATGTCAGCGCAGAATCTGTATTCATGTCATAGCAGAGAATCAGGCTTCACGTCACCCACCACTGGAACAGGACACTGTCACACATTTAGGCCCCGGCACCCAGACAGAGGAGAGGTTCATTCAACTTTGGGTTGCCCCGCAATATAATGGTAAAATGAAATTAAAAATAGTATTGAATGAGAAGTGCCCTGGAGTAGAATAATATATTGTTAAGGGGAGGTAGTTAATTTCTAATCTGCACAAGGGATGGACAGGTCCTGTGGGATCCATGCCTGGTTCATATTTATGAACGTCAGCTTGTCCACATTGGCTGTAGACAGGCGGCTGCGTTTGTCTGTAATGACGCCCCGTGCCGTGCTGAATACACGTTCAGACAAAACGCTGGCCGCCGGGCAGGCCAGCACCTCCAAGGCATAAAAGGCTAGCTCTGGCCACGTGGACGATTTGGAGACCCAGAAGTTGAATGGGGCCGAACCATCAGTCAGTACGTGGAGGGGTGTGCACAGGTACTGTTCCACCATGTTAGTGAAATGTTGCCTCCTGCTAACACGTTCCGTATCAGATGGTGGTGCACTTAGCTGTGGCGTGGTGACAAAACTTTTCCACATCTCTGCCATGCTAACCCTGCCCTCAGAGGAGCTGGGCGTCACAGCTGCGTTGGCGACCTCTTGCTCCTCCTCTGCCTTCGCCTTGGGCTTCCACTGGTTCCCCTGTGACATTTGGGAATGCTCTCAGTAGCGCGTCTACCAACGTGCGCTTGTACTCGCGCATCTTCCTATCACGCTCCAGTGTAGGAAGTAAGGTGGGCACATTGTCTTTGTACCGGGGATCCAGCAGGGTGGCAACCCAGTAGTCCGCACACGTTAAAATGTGGGCAACTCTGCTGTCGTTGCGCAGGCACTGCAGCATGTAGTCGCTCATGTGTGCCAGGCTGCCCAGAGGTAAGGACAAGCTGTCCTCTGTGGGAGGCGTATCGTCATCGTCCTGTGTTTCCCCCCAGCCACGCACCAGTGATGGGCCCGAGCTGCGTTGGGTGCCACCCCGCTGTGAACATGCTTCATCCTCATCCTCCTCCACCTCATCCTCGTCCTCCTCGTCCTCCAGTAGTGGGCCCTGTCTGGCCACATTTGTACCTGGCCTCTGGTGTTGCAAAAAACCTCCCTCTGAGTCACTTCGAAGAGACTGGCCTGAAAGTGCTAAAAATGACCCCTCTTCCTCCTCTTCCTCCTGGGCCACCTCCTCTTCCATCATCGCCCTAAGTGTTTTCTCAAGGAGACATAGAAGTGGTATTGTAACGCTGATAACGGCATCATCGCCACTGGCCATGTTGGTGGAGTACTCGAAACAGCGCAACAGGGCACACAGGTCTCGCATGGAGGCCCAGTCATTGGTGGTGAAGTGGGTCTGATCCGCAGTGCGACTGACCCGTGCGTGCTGCAGCTGAAACTCCACTATGGCCTGCTGCTGCTCGCACAGTCTGTCCAGCATATGCAAGGTGGAGTTCCACCTGGTGGGCACGTCGCATATGAGGCGGTGAGCGGGAAGGCCGAAGTTACGCTGTAGCGCAGACAGGCGAGCAGCTGCAGGGTGTGAACGCCGGAAGCGCGAACAGACGGCCCACACTTTATGCAGCAGCTCTGACATGTCGGGGTAGTTGCGAATGAACTTCTGCACCACCAAATTCAGCACATGCGCCAGGCAAGGGATGTGCGTCAAACCGGCTAGTCCCAGAGCTGCAACGAGATTTCGCCCATTATCGCACACCACCAGGCCGGGCTTGAGGCTCACCGGCAGCAACCACTCGTCGGTCTGTTGTTCTATACCCCGCCACAACTCCTGTGCGGTGTGGGGCCTGTCCCCCAAACATATGAGTTTCAGAATGGCCTGCTGACGTTTACCCCGTGCTGTGCTGAAGTTGGTGGTGAAGGTGTGTGGCTGACTGGATGAGCAGGTGGAAGAAGAGGAGGAGGAAGCTGAGTAGGAGGAGGAGGAGACAGGAGGCAAAGAATGTTGCCCTGCGATCCTTGGGGGCGGAAGGACGTGCGCCAAATAGCTCTCCGCCTGGGGCCCAGCCGCCACTACATTTACCCAGTGTGCAGTTAGGGAGATATAGCGTCCCTGGCCGTGCTTACTGGTCCACGTATCTGTGGTTAGGTGGACCTTGCCACAGATGGCGTTGCGCAGTGCACACTTGATTTTATCGGACACTTGTTTGTGCAGGGAAGGCACGGCTCTCTTGGAGAAGTAGTGGCGGCTGGGAACAACATACTGTGGGACAGCAAGTGACATGAGCTGTTTGAAGCTGTGTGTGTCCACCAGCCTAAATGACAGCATTTCATAGGCCAGTAGTTTAGAAATGCTGGCATTCAGGGCCAGGGATCGAGGGTGGCTAGGTGAGAATTTACGCTTTCTCTCAAATGTTTGTGAGATGGAGAGCTGAACGCTGCCGTGTGACATGGTTGAGATGCTTGGTGACGCAGGTGGTGGTGTTGGTGGTACATCCCATGTTTGCTGGGCGGCAGGTGCCAACGTTCCTCCAGAGGCGGAGGAAGAGGCCGAGGCGGCAGCAGCAGCAGCAGCAGAAGAGGCCGAGGCAGCAGCAGAAGAGGTAGCAGGGGGAGCCTGAGTGACTTCCTTGTTTTTAAGGTGTTTACTCCACTGCAGTTCATGCTTTGCATGCAGGTGCCTGGTCATGCAGGTTGTGCTAAGGTTCAGAACGTTAATGCCTCGCTTCAGGCTCTGATGGCACAGCGTGCAAACCACTCGGGTCTTGTCGTCAGCACATTGTTTGAAGAAGTGCCATGCCAGGGAACTCCTTGAAGCTGCCTTTGGGGTGCTCGGTCCCAGATGGCGGCGGTCAGTAGCAGGCGGAGTCTCTTGGCGGCGGGTGTTCTGATTTTGCCCACTGCTCCCTCTTTTGCTACGCTGTTGGCTCGGTCTCACCACTGCCTCTTCCTCCGAACTGTGAAAGTCAGTGGCACGACCTTCATTCCATGTGGGGTCTAGGACCTCATGGTCCCCTGCATCGTCTTCCACCCAGTCTTGATCCCTGACCTCCTGTTCAGTCTGCACACTGCAGAAAGACGCAGCCGTTGGCACCTGTGTTTCGTCATCATCAGAGACGTGCTGAGGTGGTATTCCCATGTCCTCATCATCAGGAAAAATAAGTGGTTGTGCGTTAGTGCATTCTATCTCTTCCACCCCTGGGGAAGGGCTAGGTGGATGCCCTTGGGAAACCCTGGCAGCAGAGTCTTCAAACAGCATAAGAGACTGCTGCATAACTTGAGGCTCAGACAGTTTCCCTGATATGCATGGGGGTGATGTGACAGACCGATGGGCTTGGTTTTCATGCGCCATCTGTGCGCTTTCTGCAGAAGACTGGGTGGGAGATGATGTGAACGTGCTGGATCCACTGTCGGCCACCCAATTGACTAATGCCTGTACCTGCTCAGGCCTTACCATCCTTAGAACGGCATTGGGCCCCACCAAATATCGCTGTAAATTCTGCTGGCTACTGGGACCTGAGGTAGTTGGTTCACTAGGACGTGTGGCTGTGGCAGAACGGCCACGTCCTCTCCCAGCACCAGAGGGTCCACTAACACCACCACGACCATGTCCACGTCTGCGTCCGCGTCCCTTATTAGATGTTTTCCTCATTGTTCCCGTTCACCACAATTTTGAGAATGGCAAATTTGGGAATGCTTTTTCAACCCAGAACAAAAAGTCTGCTTTTACGGTCACTACAAATAACTTGACCAGCTAAAACTGTGCAGATTTGGTTGAATAGAAATGTCAGGTCTATTTTTTAGGCGCTGGGTGACAGGCTCAACTTGCCCCTGATGTAATATATGGCCAAAAAATAACCACACTGTTGATGGTTAAATGCACTTGGGTGACACAGGCTCAGCCTGCAGCTGATGTAGTATATGCCCAAAAAATAACCAGACTGTTGATGGTTAAATTCACTTCGGTGACACAGGCTCAGCCTGCAGCTGATGTAGGATATAGCACAAAATAACCACACTATCGATGGTTAAATACACTTGGTGATGGCTCGTGCTGGCGCACCACAAGTCACAAAATGGCCGCCGATCACCCCAGAAAAAAAGTGATCTAAAAACGCTCTGGGCAGCCTCAAAAAAGTGAGCAAGTCAATAATAGCACTTCAATGATCCACAGCTGCAGATCGATCACAGAATAAAGACTTTTGGAGGAGTTAATCGGCCTAATCTCGCCCTAACGTCGCAGCTGCAACCTCTCCCTATACTGATCATAGCAGAGTGACGTGCGGCGCTACGTGACTCCAGCTTAAATAGAGGCTGGGTCACATGGTGCACTGGCCAATCACAGCCATGCCAATAGTAGGCATGGCTGTGATGGCCTCTTGGGCCAAGTATTATGACGCTGGTTGATTGGCTGCCTTGCAGCCTTTCAAAAAGCGCCGAACACCGAACCCGGACTTTTACGAAAATGTTCGGGTCCGTGTCACGGACACCCCAAAATTCGGTACGAACCCGAACTATACAGTTCGGGTTCGCTCATCCCTAGATTTGGCGTCATTGCTGAGTCCAGTCATTGCGGCTGAGTGCCTGCAGTTTCACACAGCTGGCACCTGCCATGTATGGGGAGGGCTCAGTGTGTGAGCTTGCTCCATACTTCTTAAGCCTCATTCACACGTCAGTGATTTCCATCAGTGATTGTGATCGAAAACCAGGAGTGGAGCCTCCACAGACATAAGCTATAAGGGAAAGATCTGCACCTGTTCTGTGTTTAGAGCCGCACCTTGTTTTAGCTCAAAATCACTGATGGAAATCACTGACTGAACACTGTGTGAATAAGGGTCCATTCACACATCCGTGTGTGTTTTGCGGATCCGCAAAACACGGAAAGCGGCAATGTGCGTTCTGCATTTTGCGGACCGCACATTGCCGGCACTAAGAGAGTATGCCTATTCTTGTCCGCTATTGCGGACAAGAATAGGACATGTTCTATTTTTTTTCAGGATCGGAATTGCGGACCAGGAAACACGGACACCGGCAATGTGCTTTCCGCATTTTGCGGATCTGCACATTGCCAGAACTATATAGAAAAAGCAATTGTGGACAAGAATAGGACATGTTCTATATTTTTGCGGAACGGAAGTGCGGACCCGGAAGTGCAGATCCGCAATTCCGGATCCGAGCGGGACAAAGTCTGTCCCCATAGAAATGAATGGGTCCGCAATTCCGTTCCGCAAAATGCGGAACAGAATTGCGGATGTGTGAATGGGGCCTTAGGGTCCATTCACACGTCCGCAAAATGGGTCCGCATCCGTTCCGCAATTTTGTGGAACAGGTGCAGACCAATCCATTTTCAATGGGGCCGGAATGTGCTGTCCGCATTTGCGGATCCGCACTTCCGCATCCGTGCTTCCGTTTCCGCAAAAAAATAGAACATGTCCTATTCTTGTCCGCAATTGCAGACAAGATTAGGCATTTTCTATTATAGTGCCTGCGATGTGCGGTCCACAAATTGCGGAATGCACATTGCGGTGTCCGTGTTTTTCGGATCCGCAAAACACTTACGGACGTGTGAATGGACCCTAAGGCATTACGCTGCACATCGTGGTCCACATAAGTTTTTATTTTTTTTATTTTTTATAAGGTACGTTATAGAGCATTCAGAAAAGTATGTAGTGAGTTACACATCTCATAATACAGATCAGAATTCTACAACATCGTGACAAGAGCAACGATACATCGATAATACAGTACGTTATTAAAACATCCTTGTTAACAGTCCCAAATTGTGTTGTGATTCCTTTAAATGAGTACCTTCCTAAATTCCGGAATACTGAGTGGGAAGATATACAAGGTTACTGCACCGAGTGTAAGTGGGCCGTCGTGACAGTCAGCGGAGAGGCACACCACGGTCCCCATATCTTTTGGAATTTTTGAGGACATCCCCTGCGGGAATAGATAATCCTCTCAAAGGGAATTATGTTATTGACTAGGGCTTTCCATTGGCCAACCGTGGGGGGCCTGTCCGCCATCTATCTGAGAGAAAGAGCCTGCCTAATGAAAGTGAGTGTATAGCGTGATCGCAAATCATCTTCAAGAATTCCTAGGAGACAAGCTTTGGGGCATACCTCTAGAGTATCTGGGATCAAGGTGGATATGACATCAATTACAGCCCTCCAGTATGGGCGAATGTGACTACAGTCCCACATGAGGTGCCAGAAATCCGCATTTAACTGCGCACACCTGTGGCATCCCGTTTATGCCTCCTACCCATTTTAAAAAGTCTAGTCGGGGTAATGTAACTTCTATGTAGTATAATAAGTTGTGTCAGTCTATTAGTGAGGGATGGTGATACAACTACTGGAGCCTCTAAGGCCTCGTTCCATTCTTCAGCTGACAAAGTAGGTATGTTGCCCCTCCATTTGCACTCCGCACCCAAGGAAGAAGCAGAGGATTTGAGATTGAGCAGGGGTGTATAAAGGGCAGATATCAATCCCCTTGGCCCCTGAGTTCTAAAAACCCCAAAGGGTGGATATGCCGAGACCGGCCCCTTGAGAGGTCGTAATTGGGCCTGGAGGGCATGTCTCAACTGCAAATATCTAAAGAAATGTGGTCCCAAAATTCCAACTTTGGTCTGTAACTGAGAGAAGGAGAATAGAATGCCATTTTCATATAGATCTTTCAGATAGTGTACCCCATATCCTTTCCATACAATTTCCCCTTCACAATGTAACAGATGAGGAAGTAGTGGGTTATTCCACAGTGGAATATCATCCGGTAGGTCATTGTATTGCTGCATCTTTGCAGCTCTCCACACCTGGTGCGCAAGTCTATGGATCTGTAAAAGCGAACCTGATACAGATGCAAGGCCTTCAAGAACGGGCCATAGAGTGGAGAGCCGCAAGTACTCCTGCAAAAAATATTCAGAATTGGGAAGCACATCCCGGGTCACCCATGGCACCAAATATCGCAGTTGACCAGCGAGGAAATACAAAAATAAGTCTGGCAAGGCCGTCCCCCCCTTTATCCCAGCTCCTCTGTAGGGATTTAATGGCCAGTTTCCTCCTGTTCCTAGCGCCGCCAAAGCCCATAATTTCCGGTTTGCACATCCAAGCTGAGCAATAACCTGTGCCCTTCTTATGTTACTAGAAGTGGAGCGGCCAGGGATAAAGCCGGACTGGTTTTTGTGTATGATAGATGATATTACTCTATTCAATCTGTTCGCTAATAATTTGGTGAGAATTTTGTAGTCGAAGTTGAACAGTGATATAGGGCGATATGACCCGCACTCCAAGGGGTCCTTATCGGGCTTTAGCAGAACTACAATGGAAGCCTCATACAATGATTCCGGGAGCGCACCACCACCCAAGGACGCCTTATACATGCGCAGGAGCTGCGGTCCCAGAATGTCCACATATCTGGAATACACCTCCAACGGGATCCCATCCGGTCCCGGGGCCTTTCCCAAATTTAATCCTGTGATCGCCTCGTTTACCTCCTCCAATGTAATCTCTCCATCCAACAGCTCTCTATCTGGTGTGGATAATTGCGGATAGGAGACCTCCTGGAGGTACTCCTCCAATGTATGAGTAGAGTACTGAACCCGAGAACTATATATTCCCGATAAAATTCCCCAAAACGGTCTAATATACCTTCAGGTTCAGATATCACTACCCCACTATTGTCCGCAATGCGTAATGTCGATGGAGCCATATTGTTCCCACGTACTACCTGCGCCAATATTACAATACTAAGGCACGGGGGGCACACCAATAATAATGCAAGAGTGCTGGCCTGGTATATGTTGCAAACATAGAAAAAACAAGACGAAGAAATACCAAACAGTGGCCGCACCTCAAAAATACAATTTATTAGAATATATAAAGATTAAAAACATGTACATGGGGCAAACCCCAAGGATGGTACAATAAGAATATATATATGCATAATGTAATACCACACAGGGAGCCTATGCATAAACGGATAAGCAATATAATCCCTGAAAAGACTCCCTCAATCCTATAGTAGTGGCACAAACATAATGATAACACACAGAGCATACAAAACCCATCCAAGAGGAGTGCACAGAAAACCTGACGCGTATCGCTAGTGCCTGGACTAGCTTCCTCGGAGGTCCATGGACCTCTGAGGAAGCTAGTCCAGGCACTAGCGATACGCGTCAGGTTTTCTGTGCACTCCTCTTGGATGGGTTTTGTATGCTCTGTGTGTTATCATTATGTTTGTGCCACTACTATAGGATTGAGGGAGTCTTTTCAGGGATTATATTGCTTATCCGTTTATGCATAGGCTCCCTGTGTGGTATTACATTATGCATATATATATTCTTATTGTACCATCCTTGGGGTTTGCCCCATGTACATGTTTTTAATCTTTATATATTCTAATAAATTGTATTTTTGAGGTGCGGCCACTGTTTGGTATTTCTTCGTCTTGTTTTTTCTACCTGCGCCAATACTCTACCCACTCTACTACCCTGCTCAAAGGTCTGTTGCTGCAAGAATAGCATCTTGCGATCACTTTTTTTCCCCGTAAGTGGTTCATGTAATGTCTGCCCTTCAGCATCCAGTCTAACCTGTTCTCCTCTGTAGGATTAGTGACATACGCAAGTTCTGCATTCCTGCACTGTGTGCCCAAATCCTCCTCCCTACGACGGGAGAATTTCTTGATATAAGAAATGGAAGATTTAAGGCACCCTCGCAGGAAGGCCTTCAGTGTCTCCCACAGTAAGGCCGGGTCAGTGTTAGCTAAGTTAATTGCAAGACAGGTATGAAGCTGGTCAGGTACCCGATCATTTAGAGACATTAAAGATAGCCAGAACGGGTGTATGCGTTGCTTGGGAATGCGAGCAGCAGGTGTAAGGATTAGTGATCAAGGCCATAATAGGTGCATGGTCAGATGGACCCTGGGGCCCATAATGTATGTCCTGCATAAAGGTGCCAGGGGTGCCCAGGAGGTAATCAATCCTAGATAAAGCTCCCCTAGAGGGAATGAAACAAGAAAATTCGATTCGATCCGGATACCTCTCCCTCCATATGTCAATCCATCCCAGCTCAGACAGCAGGCGCACCAGAGCCGTATTAGATGACCGGCTGATAGAATTGTTGGACGGGTTGCGGAACCTGTCCTTTGATTCGTCCAGGGGCAGATTAAGATCTCCCATGCCGAGAATCCCGGCTGATGGGAATTGTGCCGCAAACCCCGCCGCTGTCTGGAGCAGCGAGAGACTTGCTGGAGGAGGGTTATACATATTTAGTATCACATACGGCATTCCATTAATATGAGCATACACAGACATATTTTCCCTCCGGGTCAATACTCGTGTGATGTGGTTCCCACCGAACTGCCCGGTGTATCAATAGGGGCACACCTTTAGAGTATGAATTGCCATAGGCACTCTCCAGCCACTGAGCCGAAGGTTTCTTGACTCTCCCTCCCGTTTCCGTGGTAAGGTGCGTTTCCTGCAGCCCTAGAATATGTGGAGCATAACTACGGACATGTGTAAACACAGCCATTCGCTTCCTGGGCCCTCCCAAACCCCTCACATTCCAGGACATCACTCTAAGATCCGCCATAGTGGAGTCCAGGCAAAGTAATAAGGATAGGCACACAGCCACTGGGGTTCACCATGGCGAGGAAGGTACATGTCATCTTGAACACTCATTACTTGATTACAAGACATTTCAATAATAGCGTGCAACACAAGATATACTCTCAACCACCCAAACATCGGGTTAACTGTTAGAACATCAACACTGCTAAAATAGCAAATGGCCATGTGCATGGGGGACCTGCACGGTGTAGAAAGGTGGAATTCCAGTGCAGGTGGAGAAGCTGGCTCCCCCCAATACCAGTGATACTTGCCATTTTCATAGGTACATTCAAAATTGAACGGCAAATAAGTAAACCTCAGTGTCCCTAAGTCCACACAGAGATGTAGTGCAATACGTTACCGAACCACGAACCAAGGTAACCGTAAATCAATGGTTATAGTGCAGTCCTTGCAGGAACCTTTTCATCTCCCTTATGCAAGCCATTGGAGGACTCATCTTCAAGCTCGATCACTTGGGAGGGGAACGGCGGGGTCTCCCAGATAGCCAGTCCTCCGCCTCAGCAGGGTTGGAGAAGAAGAGTGACTTGTCGCCGTCCATAACATGTAAACGTGCCGGATATGCCATTGAATACTTGAAATTCAGCTCCCTGAGGCGTTGTTTAATGGAGACGAATGTGGCTCGTTTCTTCTGCAGGTCAGCTGAAAAATCTGGATACAAAGATATTTTCGCCGATCCCAGCGAGATGGTTTGTGTGACCCTAGCTTGCGCCAAAATAAGATCTCTGTCGCGCCAGTTTAGCATGCGGCCCAGAAGGGGCCTTGGAGGGGCGCCAGGAGGAAGTGGTCTGGCTGGAACACGGTGCGCTCTTTCAACTGTATAAGCGGATGAAAAAGCAGCATTAGGAAACACCGATTTAAACCATCCTTCCAGGAAAGCTGCTCGATCTGGGCCCTCCGCCCGCTCTGGCATGCCGATGATGCGCACATTGTTGCGCCGTGCCTGATTTTCAAGATCATCGCATTTCTGGCGGTACATTTCCACAGTCGCCTCCACGGCGGCAAGCCTTGGCGGTAAGGGGCTAATCAAGTCCTCCAGGTCTGATACTCGTGTCTCGGTAAGCTTAACTCTCTCGCGCAGTTGTTGCACATCCTGGCGCAAGAGACCCAAGTCCACCCTAACCTCTTCTATCTTCCCTGTCAGGGAGACCTGGCACCCTGTTATGGCCGCCATTAGTTGTTGGTGTGAGGTTTGCAGGGTAAACTCCGGCTCAGACTCTGCATCGGAGTATGACTGCTGTGCCGCCTGGCTCCTGGTGCTGTTCGCACGTGTTGGTGAGGGAGCTGCAGCGCCATGTTGGGCGTCTTGTCTGGCGAATTCTTTAAGGCGTTCTGCCGCCATCTGAGCTTTGCTGGGGCTCATGATTCTGATCTGGCACTTTTGTAGACCCAGGGACACCTTTCAGGTCGGAATTCGGCAAGTGTAAAGGTCAGGATGGCTCAGGATTGATGATGGGAGCCGGAGCTGCTCTTTGATGCGTCCAGCCATAACGGCAGTTGGCCACGCCCCCCGTCCACATAAGGTTTAAAGCAATGGACATCAGTTGCGATGATTTAAAAGGTTATTTCCATCTGGGACATTAATGGCATATTGCTAGGTTATGCTGTCATTGTCAGGTGTGGATCCCACCTTGGGAATCCACACCTCTCCAGAACGGGGCTGCAGGGAGAGCAGCTATTTCTGTCAGTCCCATAGTGGTGAATGGAGAGGTGGCCGCACTTGCCCGGTTTGCTCCCCATTCACCGCTATGGGACTTCCAAAAACAGCCAAGCCAGCTTGCTCAGCTGTTTATGGAACTCTTTTAGCAGTAAATGGAGAGTGAGCTGCTCGAGCATGGTGTGCTCTCCTTCACTTCGGGGACCCAGTTCAGGAGATAAGAGTGGGTCCCAGGGGTGGGACCTGCTCTTATCTGACATTGATGGCATATTGCTAGGATATTCCATCAATGTCCCCCATAGGAATAAATCTTTAATAAATGTTCCGCAAGTAATACTTGTATATAGTGGCCACCCCCTTTGATATAATGCAGGAGCTGAAGGAGTGACGGTGTGATACCTAAAATACTGGATATTACTGTAATTATTGATATATATATATATATATATATATCTATCTATATATATATATATATATATATATATATATATATATATCTCTATCTATCTTTAAAATTTGCGGTTGCATGGTGAGCTCAGTAATGTATTGAAGAGAAAACTTTGTGGCACTCTTTTGTAGGTACGCTACTGGAAGTCGAGTTCCCACCCCGTGAAATCAAGAAGAATGCAAACTTCAGTTTATGCGATTTGATGAGTTGTATTTAATAGGAAATGCGGTAAATAGTGATAATGGCGCCGTCAGCAGCACGGAATCTGCATCTACCTAACCTGCGCCTGCGATCCATACAGTTCCCTAAGCGGTACCAGTCTGATGAAGGCCGGATTGTGGCCGAAACGTCACGCATATATGATTTACCGCATTTCCTATTAAATACAACTCATCAAATAGCATAAACTGGAGTTTGCATTCTTCTTGAGCTCAGTAATGTGTAGGAAATTTGTGACCACTATAGATGGTCCTTTCTTTTTTATGTTTAAAGAAGCAAACTTAGACTTTACCTGATGCGTCTTCTGTTTTTCAGTGCGACTTAGTACTTGATGCCGCTCATAAGAAGAATAAAGACTTTACTGGGTTTCCAAAGCGTGAGGACATTGTGGATAGTATCCTGTTTAAGGCTTCCGATTTTGTTATGGTGCAGTTTAAAGACATGGATGTAAATTATGCCAAAAGAGGTAGGCAACCACATGCTGTAACAGCTTGACTTGTGGCTATCGGTGCAAGCGAGACTGCATAAATGTAATGTGTGGTGAGGTTAGTGGCTAATGGGGAAGGCGCAGTCCAGAAGGGCTTGGGTGACATATATTTGTGTATCTCCATAGGCTGGGCTTTAATATGTACCAAAATCTATAAATAAAGTTTATTGAAAATTACTTTGAACCCCCTAAAATGATTTTTTTTCTAATATACTTTATTTTCTTGTTTATCATGCGATATAGACACCTGAAGTTCAAGTGCCTATACTGCTTTGCAGTCTGTACTCTTGTACACTGCTGTGTATGGAAGTATGGATTCCCATAGCACATAGCTGCTCCTGTCTGTACCAGCACTGCTCTCCTAAAGCTTGGCATAGATTTGCTATGATAAGCTCCTATGCCCGCTCGCTCTGCTTGTGCTATACCCTGCACCATGCAATAGTTTAGAGATGATCTTAACAGGAGTAATTGAGCGCTAGACCTGCACTGAAAAAAACCCCAAAAAAACGGAGTTAAGTTATTTTATTAAAGGGGTTTTCGAAGACCCCCACCGATCAGCTGTTTGAAAAGGCACTCCTTTTGTAGAGCCGCGGCCTTCTTAGTGCACAGCATCGTACATTGTATAGCGTCTGTGCTTGGTATAACAGCTCAGCCTCATTCACTTGTATGGGGCTAAGCTGCATGGTGGCCACGTGACTGATGAACATGATGTCTCATGGCCTAGGGAAAGCAGCGAGAAGGCTGCGGCCCTAATACTAGCGCCACTGCCTTCTCGAGCAGCTGATTTCGGGGGTGTCTGTCCCCCACCGATCAGATACTGATGACCTATCAAGGGGATAGGTCATTAGTATTTAAGTCTCGGAAGACCCCTTTAACTTCCAATTTTGGCTGGATTTGAGCAGTCCTGAAACTGTAACCACAACTCTTTTGTCAAATGTTTGTCTTTTTAGACGGATTCACAGACTCTGGTATATCTTCTAAAGTGAATGGTGAGCACAAGGAGAAAGATCTGGAACCATGGGATGGGGGCGATGGGCTTATTACTAGCAGTTTGGCTGCTAATACCGAGGAGCTGGAGTCTTTAGATACAGATGTAGTAAGTAAAGACTGTTCTGATTGATGCCCTGGTATAAAATGTAAGCATATGTTTCCATTACCCATGGTTTGTGAGAGCTTTTATTCCATTGATCCTTTGGCCCCCTTTCACACGAGCGAGTTTTCCGTGCGGGTGCAATGCGTGAAGTTAACGCATTGCGCCTGCACTGAATCCGGACCCATTCATTTCAATGGGTCTGTGTGCATTGTTTTTCACGCATCACTTGTGCGTTGCGTGAAAATCGCAGCATGTTCTATATTCTGCGTTTTTCACGCAGCCCTGGCCCCATAGAAGTGAATGGGGCTGCGTGAAAAACGCATTGCATCCACAAGCAAGTGCGGATGCGGTGCGTTTTTCACTGATGGTTGCTAAGAGATGTTGTTTGTAAACCTTCCATTTTTTGTCACGAGCGTGAAAAACGCATTGCACCCACGCGGAAAAAAATGAACACAATCGCAGACAAAAAACTGACTGAACTTTCTTGCAAAATGGTGCGAGTTTCACTGAACGCATCCGGAGCCAATCCGCCACGCTCGTGTGAAAAAGGCCTTTGTCTTGTATGCAGTGGCTTCAGTGTCCATTGTGTTTGGAACCATTTTTCCTTACTAAGTGTATGGACAAGTCACTTATGTGCAGTATTGCAAGAAAAATTACTGTTTACATGCACAATCTTATTAAAGGGGTCAGCCAATTACAAATTTAATTTGTCAAAATGCCATATAGTGTCATATATGCTCCATACAAGCACACGTGACTGCATATTGGCTCCCAGCTGCCCTGGTGTCAATGAAGTAAAGATACTTCCCTACGCACCTGAGCAGAATATAAGGTTCTCAGTTTGCTGCCGTTTTGCAGGGCATGGATGCAGTGGATATGTTTGTTTCGTTGACATTGGGGCAGCTGCGGGCCAGTATAACAGTAATTTATGGACATAAATGACTGGATATATTGTTTTGTCAAATTTAAATTAGAAATTGGCAAACCCCTTTTAAGTGTCTGTTCATTAATGGCTGCTTGAGTTTGAAGGTCAATAGGAGCTTTAGTCACAAAACCGCACATCTAGTAATCTGCAAACACAGGTTGGCGTGGTTTTCGGCTATCTGCCACACACTGTGTGTCTCCATATTCTTCTGCTGGAATCAAGCTTATGCACAGTCATCTGAGCGAGTGAGAGGGAGTAACAGTCTATTCCTATGACCTCATCAGAAGTGAGAGAACATGTAGGTTATATTCCTGTTGGATAAATGAAATCCATGCAGCTATTGTAAATGCAGTTAATGCTAGGTAGGTTTATTAGAATCTACCTGGCGTATACAGACAGGGAAAGAATCCAATATAGCCACAGTGTCATTTCAGAGGCCTGTGGTAATGGTTTGAGAAGGAAGGACTGCTGCTAGAGTGTCCTGTGAAATAGAAATGGATCCCTTTATGTAAAAAACAAAAACATGAAAAAACATTGTACATTTCCATGGAAACCCCTTTTTCTCGCCCCTATTTATTGGGGGACACAGGAACCGTGGGTATAGCTATGTCCTCTAGGAGGCGTTGACACTAGACAAAGCTGTTAGCTCCTCCCCTGGCAGGTATACCCCCTCCAGCCTGGAAAGATGACTTCAGTTTTTTGTAGTGTCAATAGGAGGCAAGGGTGCAGGGTAGCTCCTGATGATGATTTTTTTTATTTTGTTTTTTTATTTTTTCCTTTTTTGTCAGGTGGGTAACAGTGGTCGCCTAGCCTCCCTGTTCTCCCGGGGGAGCACACCAACGTTGGCATGCCACACTGCCTCCTCCCCCACAAGAAGACAAGGTGGACCAGGGGAGCCTCGCTCCCCTGCATCCTGCCAGCAGAAGGGTCACCCATCCAAGTCCCTCTTCCAGCGTCCTGCCACTACGGTGCCAGTAGCTTAAGGTGTGACCCTGCTGGAGAATAGGAAGGGTGAAGATGGCGGCAGGACAGATACGCAGGACGCCTGCTCCCGGCCTTCGTTCGACCCCCCCCCCCCCCTGCACTCTCCGGTTTCCTGTGTGACTCATCTGGCGGGGGGTTAATTCGATAGACATTGCCACTGCAGTAGAAGGTAGCAGCAGAGATTCGGGCTGGGAGGGGGTGGGGATATCGGGCGCTCGGTCCGGGCATGACTGCGGACATGAGAAAGAGGCACAGCTCCCGCTTACAAGACGGGCGGCGCTCCGCAGAGCAGCCTGCGGGCGGAACGCCGTCGCACATCGATGCAGCCATGAGCGCGCTGTGGGGGTTACAGTTCGACACGTGCGCGTATCGGTGAGGCTGAGCGGGAGAATGCGGGACCTGAGGGGGCAGGGCCTTCTCTTCCCGCCACAGCTACAATCTCCCAATCCACCCTATCTATAGTGGATCGCTTGGTTGAGAATCCGCCACCAGCGCTGGTTGCACCTCCCTCGGATGCACCCTTCAGGGCTTCTTGCTCGGGTAACCCCCCCTAGGTCACTTCCCTCTAGTGGATCCGTCAGCGCACATAAATCACAAAAGCGTCCCAGAGTAGACCACGTTTCTTACTCTGACGCATCTCCCTCTCCACCCCGTGTACGATCTCACTCTGGTTTTTCTTCTCCTGGGGACGTGCCATCCGAAGGAGTGGTAGAGAATTCCGATTTGGACATGGATATGGAGCAGCCATCCAAGTTGGCCTCCACTGTAGATGGCCTCATTGCTGCCATCCGTGACACCTTCCAAGTGCAGGATGATCTCCCCTCCACTGACCAACAAGGGGTATCCTTTTTCCGTCCAAAACAGGCCTCGAAGGTGTTTCCTCGCCATTAGGATTTTTCGGCTGTGGTTTCTAAGGCTTGGGATCATCCAGACATGCGTTTTTGCACCCCAAAAAAAGCTTGATGTTCTATATCCATTCCCAGCGGATTGTGTGTCCATGTGGATACCCTCCTAAGGTCGACCCACCAGTGGCATGTCTTGCCAAAAATACGGCCGATGGATCCTCCCTTCAGACCTCTGAAGACCGTCGGATGGAATCCTTGACTAAGTCCCTCTTTGCTGCTTCAGAGTCAGCCCTTAGGCCCGTGTTCACCTCCGCGTGGGTGGCAAAGGCAATCTCTGAGTGGGGCAACCAGCTGGACCAGGACTTGGTATCGGAGGTCCCTGCTCAGGATCTTCGATCCTTGGCACAGCTGATCACCCATGCGGGGAAGTTCCTCTGTGAAGCGTCCTTGGAAGCAGGCGCCCTCATTGCGTACTCTTTAGCGCTTGCAGTCACCTTACGCCGTGAGCTCTGGCTGAAGGTGTGGGCTGCGGACGCGACTTCTAAGCGTTTTCTAACCGGGTTTCCCTTCGCCGGTGCCCGTCTCTTTGGTACACGGCTGAACGAAATTATTTCCGAGGCCACGGGAGGCAAGAGCACCCATCTCCCACAACCTAGAGCGAAGTGTGCCCCTCACGCTAGGTCAGGTTCCTCACATGGTAGACCTTTTTTGTCGTTTCGCTAGTTCCCGCCCCGCGGCGAGCTCTTCCGCAGGGGGTGGGGGTGCGGGGGCTGGTTTCCTTCCCAGGATCGACGCAAAAAGCAGTCCTTTCGGGCACAGCCATCCTGGCGTCTCAGGCCGCTCGACCATCTGCGGCTAAGCAATCCCCAGCCTAAAGGTGCGGGGGGGAGACACGCAGTTACAACGTGATGCAGGAATCTGCCAAGATCTTACGGTGGGTGGAGGCCCACGTACCGGCAATTTCAGCGATCTACATCCCTGGTGTGGAGAACTGGACTGCGAACTTCCTCAGCAGGACGACAATAGATCCTGGCGTGGACGCCCTGATCTCCCCTTGGCAGGGGTTCTCCCTCCTTTACGTGTGTGTCTCTCCCTCCCCCTCCTACCCAGGGTTCTACGGAAAATCAGGATGGAGGGCATTCGGACAATCCTCGTCACCCCGGATTGGCCCCATTGCGCGTGGTATGCCGACCTCATTCTCCTTCTAGGAGACATCCCTTGATCACTACCACTCAGAGACGACCTTCTTTCGCAGGGACCAGTCTTCCATCAGCATTTAAGGTCTCTTCGTTTGACGGCGTGGCCATTGAAACCGCCATTCTAACGCAAAAAGGTTTTTCGGCGTATGTCATCCGCACTATGATTCAGGCCAGGAAGCCTGCATCGTCCAGGATCTATTACAGGACCTGGAGGTCCTTCCTGGTTTTCTGTGAAAGCCGAAACATTCCTCCACTTCGTTTTTGTCTCCCCATAGTCCTGTCCTTTCTTCAATCAGGGTTCGACCTTGGTCTGGCCCTTAGTTCTTTGTAGGGTCAGGTGTTGGCGCTTTCCATCCTTTTCCAGTGCCCTCTGGCCCCCCTGGGGCCTGTAAGGACTTTTCTTCAGGGAGTGGCACATACGGTTCCTCCGTTCCGTCCTCCTTTACCGCCTTGGTATCTGAATTTTAGTCCTCTCAGCGCTCCAGGCTTCCCCTTTTGAGCCCTTGCGGGAGTTTTCCTTGTAGCTATCACTTCCATCAGGTGGGTGTCTGAGTTGGCGGCGCTCTCTTGCAGAGAACCCTTCCTGGTTATTCAGAAGGATAAGCAGTTCTCCGGCCCGTTCCTTCTTTTCTTCCGAAAGGGGGTCACTGACTTCCATATCAATGAGGAAATTGTCCTTCCCTCACTCTGTCCCTCTCCTTCACACCCTAAGGAAAAGGAGTTACACCATTTGGATGTTGTCATAGCTCTGATGATCTATTTAGCAGCCTCCGGACCCTTCCGCCGTACGGACTCCCTTTTTGTCATTCCACAGGGTCCTCTCAAGGGATTGCCGGCCTCGAAGCTTGCAATCCCACGTTGGACTGCAGTTGCGGAGGCTTTACTGGGGCAGGGCTCCGTCCTTAGGTGTCAGGGCTCACCCCACCAGAGCGGTGGGCGCATCTTGGGTTCTGAGGAATTGCGCTTCGGCTGCACAGTTGTGTAAGGCAGCTACTTGGTCCTCCTTACACACATTCACAAAATTTTACCAGGTGCATACTTCTGCATCGGCGGACGCTGCCTTGGGCCGCATGGTTTTGCAGGTGGCAGTTTCTTAGATGCCTGCCGGGACGCTTGCTTCCATGGGTCTGTGGTTTTTTCCCTCCCTGTGGACTGCTTTTGGACGTCCCACGATTCCTGTGTATGTACGGTTCCAATGAATATGGGCGAGAAAATGAGATTTTTGTAAAACTTACCAGTAAAATCTTTCTCGCTCTTCATTGGGGGACACAGCACCCACCCAGTATTGTTGTTCGACCACAGTTGTGGCAGTTGCTGGTTAGAACCCCGTTAGGTCCTTTGGCATGGGTGGTCCACTTTTTTTCTTTTGGTTGGCTTGCTTCTCCTACTGCTTTTCACAAACTGAAGCTCTCTCTCCAGGCTGGAGGAGGTATAGCTGCCAGGGGAGGGGCTAACAGCTTCTGCCTAGTGTCAACGCCTCCTAGAGGACATAGCTAAACCCACGGTTCCTGTGTCCCCCAATGAAGAGCGAGAAAGAGATTTTACTGGTAACTTTTACAAAAATCTCATTTTTTAAAGTTGATATACTGAGCAACAAATTAATTGCATAACCATTTACAGGCGTAGCACAGGACTTACATGGGGTTGTGCCAAGTTTAAAGTTCTCATATCCACAGGATAGGGGATAACTTACTAAATGGTTGGACTCCCACCCATTAGTTAGTTATTCCTTATCCTGATGTGAGAACTTGAAAACTTGGCACAACCTAAAAATGGGGGTCCTGTTCCCTGGATATGATGGAGCAGCTGCTCGAGCATGTGTCCTGCTGCTCCATTCATTCTCTATTGGTCTGCCAGAGATCGCATTCTGCCGTTTCCGGAGGTTCCATAGAGAATGAATGGAGTGGTATTGTGCATAGCCGGACCGCTGCTTCGATTTGGGTTCAAGCGATCAGACTCACACAGATTTAGTTGTCCCCAGTCTTGTGGATAGGGCATAACTTCAAAACTTGGCATAACCCCTTTAAATATTGGAGATCTCTCCTCGGGATCATCAATATCTGATTGGTGGAGGTCCAATTTACAGCTCCCCCCCTGTGCATCAGCTGTTTGAAGGGGTCGCGAGGAGCACTGTAAATTATATAGCAGATGTGCTTGGTATTGCAGCTCAGTCCAGTTCCCTTGAATAGGACTGAGCGGCACAAAGGCCATGGAAACGTCGTGTCACAGGCTGAGGCGTAGGCCACAGTAGTCGACGGAGCACTGCAGCTTCTTCCAACAGCTGTTCGGTGGAGATGCTGGGAGTCGGACCCCCACCGATCAGATTTGGTGACCTGTCCCGAGGATAGGTCATCAATATTTAAGTCCTTGACAACTCCTTTAACTTTGAACGCAGAACGCAGAATGCCCGGCGCGCAGTTACTTCATCCCTTGATGAGCTTCTCATTAAACTACATTAGAGAGCATGCTTAGCTGCGGATCTGTTCACATGGGAACCATTAGTACCTGTCTGTACTCTATTCCTTCTGTACTGTCAGCACTCCCATATATTAGGTGTACATTTCCGATATATTTATTGGCTGGCCGTGCACTTGCAACCTACTGTCCTGGGACTACAGTTGTCAGTCTTCATGTCTAGTTTAATGAACCCTGTGAACCCATAGGTTGCGGGCTGCTGATGTAAATCGGCCAAATGTTATACTGTGGTTAATTTGACGTTATAAAGGCCTATTGAGGCCTGTTTTCCGGAGACGATGTACTGTGTCTGCTATAGTGGGTGTTGTGCTGGTCTTGGGGTTTGGGGAAAATTATAATGGTGTCATTGAACCCCTGTTGTGGTTATAGCAATTATCCCGACAAAATAATTTCTAGCTATCGTTTAGCCCCATGGGATAGGTCCTTATTCATCTCTTTTTGTTTTCCTTTTGGTTTAGTTTAATGGTTGGGATCCCAATGAAATGTTTCGCTACAATGAAGAAAATTACGGTGTGGTATCAACATATGACAGCAGCCTTTCCTCATATACGTAAGTAGAAAAGTAAACTAGTTGCATAATGAACCCATTGAGGATGTGTTTGGATGCTATGGGGGAGATTTATCAAAACTGGATGTCGCCTGTAGTAGCCAATCGGATTCCACCTGAAATTTTCCAAAGGAGCTCTGAAAAATTTTAAGATGAACTATGATTGGTTGCTGTGGGAAACTAAGCCAGTTTCCCTTTATACCAGTTTTAATAAATCAAACCCCAATAGGATTTTATTGTGCTTAAAATTTCTTGCTGAGTGCACTGGGGGAGCAGAAGATGATGGACTATAACTGCTGCCACTAGGAGGCAACACTAAGCTAAAAAAAAAGTGTTAGCTCCTCGTCTCGGCTATACTTCTACTGCAGACACTGAGCTCGTCAGTGTGTATAAAAGCAGTAGGAGCCGCCGACAGAACAGGAACTAACAGCCACAAGTGGAGAAGGGTCAGAACCAAGAGCAGATGGGACCCATCAGTAAGAACCAACCATTAACTGGGTTGGTGTTAGGTCCACCAATTAAAGGGAACATGTCACCGGGATTTTGGGTATAGAGCTGAGGACATGGGTTGCTAGATGGCCACTAGCACATCCGCAATACCCAGTCCCCATAGCTCTGTGTGCTTTTATTGTGTAAAAAGACCGATTTGATACATATGCAAATTAACATAAGAGTCACATCTTACTTGTGTGACCAGAGAAGGGTCATATTTTCAAGCTCTGACTCATCTCAGGTTAATTTGCATATGTATCAAATAGGTTTTTTTCACAATAAAGGCACACAGAGCTATGGGGACTGGGTATTGCGGATGTGCTAGTGGCCATCTAGCAACCCATGTCCTCAGCTCTATACCCAAAATCCCGGTGACAGGTTCCCTTTAACTCAGCAGGGAAAGGATTTTACAGGTGAGCACAAAAATATATTTTTTTTTGGGTACACTAGAGCTAGACAACACCTTGAAAGAGGTTTTGTGGTTTCTACAAATTGTTTGTTTATGCCTTGTATAATATAAATTATATATTCTACTGCATATCCGTTCTTAGTTACAAGATCTCTGCTTGCTGTTATTGAATGGGAACCATTGTTTATTTCCAGAGGCAGAAAAACTGATCTCACAGCTGCACAACATAGTTCGGTTTTGTTGCAGAAAAGATCAGTTCCATTCATAGGAATGAGGTTTTGTTGGCAGGAAGTACATGGGTTTCAGCAAGCCTCATTCAGATTAATTGAACTGATTTTTGTGAAGGCAGCCTTACAGTTCTCAGATCTTTTCCCCCTAACCAGCCATTTATTCACGTGTGAGTGGTCATCACATGACCAAGACAAAGTCTTAGCCGGTGGAAGTTAATGGGGTTGTTTCATCTCACTGTTACTAAGGGGAGGTAGGACAAAGCCTCAACCACCAGGTGGCTGGGAAATAGTGGAGCTGGCCAGAGTTCTGCTGTTTGACTAGCTCCCATTGCGATGCACAGGAGCTACGGAAACAAAAGTGGCACAGCAAGCTATGCGGTTTCAGAGTTGGGGAATCAACATGGCTTGCTGTGCAACGCTGCTTCCATAACCTCCATGCACTGCAATGGGAGCTACTAAGACATCAGCTGGTGGTCGAGGGTTAGTCCCATATCGCCTTAGTAAAGACAAAATGAGACAACCCATTTAACCATGAAGGCTTGCATTGAATTACAAAAAACATGAAAAACACATTTTGTGAAAGTGTAAACTTTTATTTATTTATTTCTCTCAAAAAGTGTTCCCTTGGAAAGGGACAATTCTGAAGAGTATTTAAAGAGAGAAGCTAGAGCTGCACAAATAGCTGAAGAGATTGAGTCGAGCTCCCAGTATAAAGCCCGTGTTGCCTTGGAAAATGATGAGAGATCTGAAGAAGAAAAATACACTGCAGTACAACGCAATGTATGTGAGCGAGAAGGACACTCTGTGGCCAGGTAAAGATTGGTCCGCTCCGCATAGACAACCCCTCTGAATCTGGGTTCCACTCCATTCACCCCCAGTGAGCAGCTGATTTTTCCCATGGGAAACCACGGTGGGGTCAGTCATTTCCCCTGCAGTGACTCTAATGGAAGGATAGTTTTTGTATGCCAGAATGGAAGCCACTGATACAGAGGATGGTCTCAATTGGAGCACACCTCCCTATGATGTCCATATGCATTGATGGGGAACACATGAGACCTTTAAAGTAGAACAATGGTGGTTTAGGGTGTGTTCTCGGGAGGATACAGCTAACCTTTGTTTTATTGTCTTTTTTTTTTCTGTAAAGGGAAAATAAGTATGTCCCCCCTGGACAGAGGAATAAAGATGGCATGTCATGGAACAGCCACGGTGTAAGACAGAATTCACCAAGAATGGGCCAGTCTGGATCAGGCCCTATTCCTTCAAGAACTGGATCCCATTCTTCAGACTTCAGCCCCAATTCTGGACCCGATCAAAGAATAGTTAATGGAGGCAAGTTTCTGAAAATGTGTTTGCTCACACAAAGTAATTTTTTACACTCTGCCTATGATTAGTCAGCATTGCCTTTAATCTACTCTAGTATTGCTTGATACTGTTAGTAATATCAGTAATGTCAGATTGTTTCTTAGATTATGAGCAGTTCAGGTGTCTCATTACTGAAGGTATGAAATAGAGATTTACTTACGGACAGTAAATGTAAATTCTCAGCTTTACTCCCAGATTTAATTCATTTGGCAAAACTACAGGTTTATTGCGAGAAGCCATTTCCCCTCTGTTATTTTACTTTTTCTGTTGACCTGTTTTTTTCCCTCCTTTTCATCCCATATTTTTATTTTTTATACTTTCCTTCATCTCATTTGTTCTGTCAGGTGTTCCCTGGCCATCGCCTTGTCCATCTCCTTCCTCCCGCCCACCTTCTCGCTACCAGTCAGGTCCCAACTCTCTTCCACCTCGGGCAGCCACCCCTACAAGGCCGCCCTCCAGGCCCCCTTCGCGGCCATCCAGGCCCCCGTCTCACCCCTCTGCTCATGGTTCTCCAGCTCCTGTCTCTACTATGCCTAAACGCATGTCTTCAGAAGGTACAACGCCTCTGTTTTTTGTTTGTTTTGTAAAAAAAAAGAAAAAAAAAAACCCTCCTCATCCTGCAACTTTGCTTCTGGATTTCATAGGACTTTAATAATCACATCTACAGCTTCAGTGTTTTGCAACCCTAGTCAGGCTTCCTAATGTAATCTATATAATTGGCTTAAGCCTGCTTAGTTGAACTGCAGTAATCCCGTGCACTAGCGCATAGTGAATTTTGCAAAGCATGATCAGCTTGTCATTGTGTGGCTTGCATTCATTGCTCAGGCAGCATCACTGAGGATTTAAGGAGTTGGTCATTTCTAAATATCTGAAATGTTGGCATTACTACTGAGGCTTCCCTTACTATGAAATAACATTTGTGCATTGACTACTAATCTGATTATCCACTCGTTTTCTTTTATTAATGTGGTAACGGTTTACACTTCGTTCTGCTTTTTCACTTGCTGCTGCATTTCCTAACCATGTGTGTATATATACTTCCGTGTGTATATATGTGTGTGTAATATATATATATATTTATATATATATATATATATATATATATATATATATATATATATATATATAATCACAGGTCGGCACTGCTGTTTGAAGTCGCGGTGCACGAGTCTATGGGATGGCGTCCCAATGTAGAATTTGCAGAAAAGACCGACACTCGCTGTAGAGAAATCTTGTACAAGATTTATCTACAGCGAGTGCCGGTCTTTTCTGCAAATTATATATATATATATATATATATATATATATATATATATATATATATATATATATATATATATATATATATATATATACACACATATATATATATATATATATACACATATATTATATTTATATATATATATATATATATATATATATATATATATATATATATATATATTAATTAGAGAAAAAGGGCAGCACAGCACTCCACTCTTTATTCACCCCCGTGGCAATGGCGACGTTACGGCTCTGCACTAGAGCCTTTTTCAAGTAAAGGCTTGAAAAAGGCTCTAGTGCAGAGCCGAAACGTCGCCATTGCCACGAGGGTGAATAAAGAGTAATCTTAATTTTTATTTTGGAGTGCTGCCCTTTTTCTCTATTTTGTAATTGTGTGTGTTTGAATCACTGCCGATCTGCATGTGGATTGGTTCTATTCGGTGGCACCAATCTGCATGTGACTGAGCCTCCGGCTTTTCCTTGCGGAAGCTGCACAAGAAAAAGTGCTATGAAATATTCTGTAGCGTGTCATCCTCATTCGCACGAATGGGATGTGAATTGTTTTAAAAACAATTTTTTTAATCTAAATTTTAATGCAGATTCTGCTGGTAAATCCTGGTTGTGTGAACGGATCCTAACAGAATTGCCGACCTTGTGTTTTTATGTGTGCTGATAGCCAGCCTGCTTGCTACGGGGGACCTCAAATTCACTGCAGCTTTCTATTTCTGTCTCTTCTGTGGGATGTGGATTATATTCTATTTGGTTTGTTATTGATTGTGTTCTAGACAAAACTGATGTAATTCAGATTGTTCTAATCATCATCTACACATAATGCCACCTCTTTGTCCTACCGCATGTATTTTCATCTAGTGTTAAATGTATATTTTGATGGTTTCAAATTTCAAAGCTAAAGCCATAGGAGTATTTTTGTGCATAAATGTTTGCATGCTGACTTTTCACCTTCCCAACACTATGCTTTTTATATATATATATATATATATATATATATATATGAGTAGATAAATGGTAATTGTGTACTTGGCCTTGTGATATGCATTCTTTATAGGTGTGAAGTTGGTTTATGTAATGTCTTTCTTTGTATTTTGCAAGTCTATTACAAAATAACATAAGGTTAAGAAAAAAAGCACAGGTCCATATAGTCCAACCTGTAAATCCAGTGTTGATCCAGAGGAAGGTTTTATGCTGATACCAATTGCCCTAAACTAGTGGACCAGTTCCTTCCTGACTCTGTATATGGCAATCAGAATAAATCCCTGAATCGATGTCCCATCTATAGAAATCTATTACCCATAATATTATCG
Source organism: Bufo bufo (assembly GCF_905171765.1). Classification (NCBI taxonomy): domain Eukaryota; kingdom Metazoa; phylum Chordata; class Amphibia; order Anura; family Bufonidae; genus Bufo; species Bufo bufo. The sequence continues at coordinate 211,793,009 of NC_053390.1, forward strand.
CTTTTGAGAAAGGCTTGACAGTAATGCATAATATACTTTATATTGTAGTACACAGGATTTTGGCAAGTAATCATCATTTCAGCATTTTCTCCCCTGTATCGTGGAAAAAGAGGCGTTTTTTCTTTTTTTTCTTTCCTGCAATAATGAAGTTTCTTATCTCTGCTTTTATCAGTATCGGACTCCTCTTTCCCCATGTGCTGCTTATTCACTCTGAATTTGAATGGCTGAAATCTGTCTTCAGAAAAGGAAGAGATGAAGACGAGCTGCCGTGTTTTTCAGACTATAAGACGCACCCCTGGTTTAGGCTTCATGCACACAACCTGCAGACGCGGACCCATTCACTACTTTTTTTTTGCAGTGTGGCGGCACGGACAAAAAACCCACAGAAGTACTCAGTAGTGCTTCCAATCTATGCCTCTGTTCTGCACCGTATCTTTCGGATTGCTGAGCCATTCAAGTGAGTAGGTCTGCTTCCGTGATACGGTGCATACGTGGCCACTGACTTTATATTGCAGACCCTTTGTTTTTGTGCCACAATACGGGCGCGGACCTGCTCCGGTCGTGTGCATGAGGCTTAGACAACAGAATATTAGAGAAAAAAAAATGTCCTCGCCTGCTCATGACATCATCAAAGGTCCTTCAGTTTGATCAGAGCTTTTTTTTATTCTCTCCTTTATTGCAGTGTTGAGACCTTTAAGGTGGAGAGAGCTGAGCTTTTTTTTTTGATCACTGATCACTCATTGATCCAGCAATGAGTGCTATGAGCGCTCTGCTGGATCATTAAGGAAGCAGTCAGGGAAGTCTGGCACTGTTGGACCACCCTGACTGCAGACTATAAGACGCACAAAATGTATTTTAGAATCCAAAAATATGGTATCAGCTCACTGAGAGGTTAGGTTCCATCTAAGGAGCAGCCATGTTTTAAGAGCGAGCAACAGACACTGTTGCTTCTTATGTAATTCATACTTTGCTGATGAGTTCTTCATTCACGGGCTGTGATGCCCTTTGTCTGTATAACATTTTAAAGTCCCCACCACCCCTTCCTATTGTATTGCTATTATGTCAGTTGCAGCTTGTTTTTGTCCATTAACATGCTTTTTTGGCTCGATTTCACATTGACATGTACAGAGACTGATGTGGCTCTTGACACCTTTATTATCCTGGCTTTTGTAAAGTTAAATGGGTTCTCCAGGAAATGACATTAGTCTGTAGAGACATTGAGAAATGGGCACAAGTTGCAGGAGTACTTCTGCAACCGCTTTAATTCATAGTTTCTCGCCTGGTTGCAGCTCATGTTGAGTAAAGGAACCATTCCTATGCTGATATTGTCTTCCACTGCACTTGCGCACTGCCACCGCTGGGACCCGCACCTATATTGGGAACAGAGCACTGCAAAGTGGTGGCTGGAGGATTCCAGTCCAGCCACCACCAAGCGCACTTCCCATAAGTGAAGTGAATGGGAGTGCACCACGTGTGACCGGCCACTGCTTCAATTCACTTCTATGGGCCCGATGGAAATAGCCATGACAGTGCTCTGCTGTCATCGGCGGCCCCATAGAAAATGAATGCAGGGCAGCTGCACATGCGCAGTGCGCCCTCCACCATTTTCTGGGCTCCGTTCTCGATATAGAACCCACACCTATCGGACAATGGGGGCATATCCTAGCGAAATGCCTCCATTGTCTAAGATGAGACAACCCCTTTAGGCCTCTTTCACACTACCGTATGGCTATTTCAGTGTTTTGCGGTTCGTTTTTCACTGATCTTTTTTTTTCCGTTTCCGTTCTGTTTTTCCATATGGCATATACAGTATACAGTAATTACATAGAACAAATTGGGCTAGGCATAGGCATAACATTTTCAATAGATGGTTCTGCAAAAAACGGAACGGATACGAAAGACATACGGATGCATTTCCGTATGCATTCTGTTTTTTTTGCGGACCCGTTGACTTTAACCACTTCAGCCCCCAGTGCTTAAACACCCTGAAAGACCAGGCCACTTTTTACACTTCTGACCTACACTACTTTCACCGTTTATTGCTCGGTCATGCAACTTACCACCCAAATGAATTTTACCTCCTTTTCTTCTCACTAATAGAGCTTTCATTTGGTGGTATTTCATTGCTGCTGACATTTTTACTTTTTTTGTTATTAATCGAAATTTAACGATTTTTTTGCAAAAAAATGACATTTTTCACTTTCAGTTGTAAAATTTTGCAAAAAAAACGAGATCCATATAGAAATTTTGCTCTAAATTTATAGTTCTACATGTCTTTGATAAAAAAAAAATGTTTGGGTAAAAAAAAAAATGGTTTGGGTAAAAGTTATAGCGTTTACAAACTATGGTACAAAAATGTGAATTTCCGCTTTTTGAAGCAGCTCTGACTTTCTGAGCACCTGTCATGTTTCCTGAGGTTCTACAATGGCCAGACAGTACAAACACCCCACAAATGACCCCATTTCGGAAAGTACACACCCTAAGGTATTCGCTAATGGGCATAGTGAGTTCATAGAACTTTTTATTTTTTGTCACAAGTTAGCGGAAAATGATGATTTTTTTTTTTTCTTACAAAGTCTCATATTCCACTAACTTGTGACAAAAAATAAAAACTTCTATGAACTCACTATGCCCATCACGAAATACCTTGGGGTCTCTTCTTTCCAAAATGGGGTCACTTGTGGGGTAGTTATACTGCCCTGGCATTCTAGGGGCCCAAATGTGTGGTAAGGTGTTTGAAATCAAATTCTGTAAAAAATGACCTGTGAAATCCGAAAGGTGCTCTTTGGAATATGGGCCCCTTTGCCCACCTAGGCTGCAAAAAAGTGTCACACATCTGGTATCTCCGTACTCAGGAGAAGGTGGGGAATGTGTTTTGGGGTGTCTTTTTACATATACCCATGCTGGGTGAGATAAATATCTTGGTCAAATGCCAACTTTGTATAAAAAAATGGGAAAAGTTGTCTTTTGCCAAGATATTTCTCTCACCCAGCATGGGTATATGTAAAATGACACCCCAAAACACATTCCCCACCTTCTCCTGAGTACGGCGATACCAGATGTGTGACACTTTTTTGCAGCCTAGGTGGGCAAAGGGGCCCATATTCCAAAGAGCACCTTTCGGATTTCACAGGTCATTTTTTACAGAATTTGATTTCAAACTCCTTACCACACATTTGGGCCCCTAGAATGCCAGGGCAGTATAACTACCCCACAAGTGACCCCATTTTGGAAAGAAGAGACCCCAAGGTATTCGCTGATGGGCATAGTGAGTTCATGGAAGTTTTTATTTTTTGTCACAAGTTAGTGGAATATGAGACTTTGTATGAAAAAAAAAAAAAAAAAAAAAAAAATCATCATTTTCCACTAACTTGTGACAAAAAATAAAAAATTCTAGGAACTCGCCATGCCCCTCACGGAATACCTTGGGGTGTCTTCTTTCCAAAATGGGGTCACTTGTGGGGTAGTTATACTGCCCTGGCATTTTCCAGGGGCCCTAATGTGTGGTAAGTAGGTAAATGACCTGTGAAATCCTAAAGGTGCTCTTTGGAATATGGGCCCCTTTGCCCACCTAGGCTGCAAAAAAGTGTCACACATGTGGTATCTCCGTACTCGGGAGAAGTTGGGGAATGTGTTTTGGGGTGTCATTTTACATATACCCATGCTGGGTGAGAGAAATATCTTGGCAAAAGACAACTTTTCCCATTTTTTTATACAAAGTTGGCATTTGACCAAGATATTTCTCTCACCCAGCATGGGTATATGTAAAATGACACCCCAAAACACATTCCCCAACTTCTCCTGAGTACGGCGATACCAGATATGTGACACTTTTTTGCAGCCTAGATGCGCAAAGGTGCCCAAATTCCTTTTAGGAGGGCATTTTTAGACATTTGGATACCAGACTTCTTCTCACGCTTTGGGGCCCCTAGAATGCCAGGGCAGTATAAATACCCCACATGTGACCCCATTTTGGAAAGAAGACACCCCAAGGTATTCAATGAGGGGCATGGCGAGTTCATAGAAATTTTTTTTTTTTGGCACAAGTTAGCGGAAATTGATATTTTTAATTTTTTTCTCACAAAGTCTCCCGTTCCGCTAACTTGGGACAAAAATTTCAATCTTTCATGGACTCAATATGCCCCTCACGGAATACCTGGGGGTGTCTTCTTTCCGAAATGGGGTCACATGTGGGGTATTTATACTGCCCTGGCATTCTAGGGGCCCTAAAGCGTGAGAAGAAGTCTGGAATATAAATGTCTAAAAAATTTTACGCATTTGGATTCCGTGAGGGGTATGGTGAGTTCATGTGAGATTTTATTTTTTGACACAAGTTAGTGGAATATGAGACTTTGTAAGAAAAAAAAAATAATAATTCCGCTAACTTGGGCCAAAAAAATGTCTGAATGGAGCCTTACAGAGGGGTGATCAATGACAGGGGTGGTGATCAATGACAGGGGGGGTGATCAATGACAGGGGGGTGATCAGGGAGTCTATATGGGGTGATCACCACAGTCATTGATCATGCCCCTGTAAGGCTTCATTCAGACGTCCGGATGCGTTTTGTGGATCGGATCCATCTATCAGTGCATCCGTAAAAATCATGCGGACATCTGAATGGAGCTTTACAGGGGGGTGATCAGGGAGTCTATATGGGGTGATCACCACAGTCATTGATCATGCCCCTGTAAGGCTTCATTCAGACGTCCGGATGCGTTTTGCGGATCGGATCCATCTATCAGTGCATCCGTAAAAATCATGCGGACATCTGAATGGAGCTTTACAGGGGGGTGATCAGGGAGTCTATATGGGGTGATCACCACAGTCATTGATCATGTCCCTGTAAGGCTTCATTCAGACGTCCGGATGCGTTTTGCGGATCCGATCCATCTATCAGTGCATCCGTAAAAATCATGCGGACATCTGAATGGAGCTTTACAGGGGGGTAATCAATGACAGGGGGGTAATCAATGACAGGGGGGTGATCAGGGAGTCTATATGGGGTGATCACCACAGTCATTGATCACGCCCCTGTAAGGCTTCATTCAGACGTCCGGATGCGTTTTGCGGATCCGATCCATCTATCAGTGCATCCGTAAAAATCATGCGGACATCTGAATAGAGCTTTACAGGGGGGTAATCAATGACAGGGGGGTGATCAGGGAGTCTATATGGGGTGATCACCACAGTCATTGATCATGCCCCTGTAAGGCTTCATTCAGACGTCCGGATGCGTTTTGCGGATCCGATCCATCTATCAGTGGATCCGTAAAAATCATGCGGACGTCTGAATGGAGCTTTACAGGGGGTTGATCAATGACAGGGGGGTAATCAATGACAGGGGGGTGATCAGGGAGTCTATATGGGGTGATCAGGGGCTAATAAGGGGTTAATAAGTGACGGGGGGGGGGGGGGGGGGGGGGGGTGTAGCGTAGTGTAGTGGTGCTTGGTGCTACTTTACTGAGCTACCTGTGTCCTCTGGTGGTCGATCCAAACAAAGGGGACCACCAGAGGACCAGGTAGCAGGTATATTAGACGCTGTTATCAAAACAGCGTCTAATATACCTGTTAGGGGTTAAAAAAAACACATCTCCAGCCTGCCAGCGAACGATCGCCGCTGGCAGGCTGGAGATCAACTCTCTTACCTTCCGTTCCTGTGAGCGCGCGCGCCTGTGTGCGCGCGTTCACAGGAAATCTCGGCCATCGCGAGATGACGCATATATGCGTGACTCTGCGCAGGGCTGCCACCTCCGGAACGCGATCCTGCGTTAGGCGGTCCGGAGGTGGTTAATGGAGCCACGGAACGTGATTTGCGGCCAAATATAGGACATATTCTACCTTTGCACGGAACGGACATACGGAAACGGAATACATACGGAGTACATTCCTTTTGTTTTTTGCGGAACCATTGAAATGAATGGTTCAGTTTACGGACCGTATACGGAACGCAAAAAAGTCCCGCCAAACGGAAAAAATAAACGGTAGTGTGAAAGAGGCCTTAAGGTCATGTTATGCAGGCCGACTGAGCGGGCGGTGATTGGGAATGTAGGAGTCCATTCCTGATCTTTGCCCATTTACATGCAGCAGTTATCGCTGCTGTGTGGTGATGAGCGATCGTTAGTTTGTCCCCATACAGCAGGGCTCCATATGGCGACCAAAATGGTCTCAGATGCGACCTAGAATTGCTAAATGGCGACAAGACTTTGTAGTCTTGTCGCCATTTGCGCCTAGACCCGCCGCTGCTCTGCCGCTTTCACAAGCTGACATGGCACGCGCTGCTCTCAGCACGGCCATGTTCTCATCTCAACAACACAGGGGAGAAGGAGGCAGTCCCTTCCCCCTGTACTGCTGCTGCCACTAATAGGCTGATAGCAGGGAGGAGGAGGGGAGGGGCTATGGCCACTGCGCCACCAATGACTATCGTTTATGCTTAATACAAACGCAGGCTGCGGGTGCCAGACATATTCCATGCCCGGCACCCAGCCTCTATGACTGCGCGCTGCGATCCGCTGCTATTAACCCCCCCTTAACCCCAGTATTATAAATTATAATCATTGGTGGCGCCCCCAACCCCCTCTCCCTCCCCCAAAGTATTATAATCATTGGTGGTGCAGTGTGCCCCCAAACCCCCCCCCCCCTCCAAGTATTATCATTGGTGGTGCAGTGCGCCCCCATCCCCCAAGTATTATCATTGGTGGCAGTGGCAGTTCCGATCGGAGCCCCAGCAGTGTTATCCTGGGGCTCCGATCGGTTACCATGGCAGCCAGGACGCTACTCAAACCCTGGCTACCATAGTCGGCTCCCCGCTGCTGTGTGCAGAAAGCACAGGGCAGCAGGGAGAGTGTGAGGTCCTATTCACTCTGATAGAGATCTATCAGGGTGAATAGGACAAGGGATGAAAGCTCCCAGGTTCTAGCCCTAAAAGGGGGGAAATAGGTATTAAATAAAAAGTAAAAAAAAAAAAAAAAAAAAAAAAAAACAAACACCAAAATATTAAGTTTAAATCACTCCCTTGCCCAATTTTACATATGTAATTTTTTTTATTGTTTATATATTTTATATCGCCACGCCCTAAAAAGTGCGAACTATTAAAATATTTAAAAATATCTCCTATGCGGTGAATGCCGTAACAGAAAAAAAAAAAAAGTGCAATTTGCCTTATTTTTTTTTGTCACCTTGTCCCGACAAAAATTAGGATCGGACTGTTCTATTATGGTCCAGACGTTCCATAAAATGTGGAATGCACGCTGCTTTTTTGGTGTTTTATTTTTTTTCACGTGGTATCAAGTATCACAATACTTTTTTATGGTATCGAAATCAAGTAAAAATTTTGGTATCGTGACAACCCTAGGTAAGGCGTGTGTGTTTTTTTTTTTTTATTCCGTAATTATATGTATTTTAAATTTGGCGACTAAATTTTTTCAGGTTAGGAGCCAATGGCTACTTGATATTTTTAGTCTGGTTTAGTACAGTATCATTGTATTGTCAGGTGATAGCATCTTTCCAGAGTGCTGCCAACAGTGAGCAAACGCATGTGATTGGAGGTACATGGAATCCTTGTCCTGTGTAAAGGAGGCCTTGGTCTTTGCACTATGTAGTTTTTAAAATCTACTTACGTGGTTTTTATTGATGGTTGCCTGCAGATTTTGTATTATTACTGCAACTAAATATGGAGGCTGCTTCCTGTGCTAACTGATATTCTTTCTGCTTCTCATGACCATGTGCTGTGGTGGCAGTGTATTTTTGTGAAGTTGTATGTGTTTGCATTATTAACCCCCAGCTCCCCAAGTGTAGAATTTCTGTGTTGGTCTGTTTGTATAAAGTTTACATGGAACAATTTATGATTTCAGGACCTCTAAGGATGTCTCCCAAGGCACAGCGGCACCCTCGAACCCATCGCGTTTCTAATGGTAGGAGCACAATGGTTGGAGGTCTTGAATTTGTTTCCCGCAATGAACCTGGAGAAGTGTCTGCTCCACCTGTGGCAAGAAACAGCTCCTCGGGTGGCACATGGTCATCGGTTGTGAGTGGAGGTCAGTGCAACGAAAAAAAAATAATTCTTATGGCTAGTTGCCTTTTAGATGGAACTAAACCAGACAACTGCTAAGGTTTCTAGCAGCGTCCATCACTGCTCCAAAAAATGGACTTTCTTGGAGCAAATGAAAGCTAAACGTCAGCTTCAGGAATGGTAGTGCCGTCCCCCATTGAAAACAGTGGGAGGCAGTTACCATACAGCTGTCACAGGTTTTTTCGCTCAGAAATTGCAAAACTCTGCACAAAAGTTGCCATGTGAACTAGCCCTTTTGGCTTTCTTGTGAATACAAATTTGTTTCTAATGTTTTGTGGAATAATCTTCGGTTATTTTAAGACTAGTAGTTTATGTAGTGTTATGTAGGTAAGTAGTAGTAGTAAGTTACCTGCTTTCTGAAGAGTACATTAATGGTGGATTGGAAATGTGATTTCATCTGCAAGTACAACAGACCCCCGGGGCTAATGTTTGGGATCGGCGTTATTTAGAGGGGTTGTCTCACTTCAACAATGTAGACACAGTTAATACAAGGCACTTACTAATGTATTGTGACTGTCCATATTGCTTACCTTGCTGGCTTTATTTGTTTTTCCATCACCTTACACACTCCTTGTTTCCATGGTTACGACCACCCTGCAATCCATCAGTGATGGTCGTGCTTGCACACTGTAGGAAAAAGCGGCAGGCTCTGGTGGCAGGGACTGTGGGATCACGAATGCACAGCAGCTCCCATCCCAGCCAACTCATATCTGCGTTGCAGCGGTGGCCATAACCCTTGGAAACGAGCAGTGAATAATGTGGAAAACTGAATCACAATACATTAGTAAGTGCCTTCTATCTTTCTCTACATGATAAATGCTATTTGTTGCAGTGAGACAACCCCTTTAACCCCTCAGATGCCATGTTTAAATGTGACTATGGTATCTAAAAGGTAAAATACCTGGAAGCGCGTTTCCCAGGCAGGCACGCCTTCCCCCTCACTCAGTTCTGAGAAGGCATTGCTTAGCAGCAATAGGCCAGACCCTGTACAAGGCCTCTTGGCCTATTACTGGTTTATTCCGATGCAGGTCACAGTAGGGTATTGGAATATACAGATTTTTATGTTCTGTAATGTATAAAATTGTATTACTGAAGACAAATGGCAATCTAATGCTTGCCAAAGTAAAAAAAAGTAAAAAAAAATTAAAAAAATTGCGTAACTTTTTTATTTATTTTTTTGGTTGCTTCACCTCCCCCATAAAATTGAATAAAAAGTGATCAAAATGTTATACACACCCCAAAATGATATAAAAAAAAATACTACAGATCCTCCAAAAAAATGATCTTCACACAGCTTTTTTTCCCAGCTTCCCACTACATCATATACAATATTAAATGGTACCAATACGAAGTACAATTTGTCCCACAAAAAACAAGCTCTCATATGGGTTTGAGAACAGAAAAATAAACAGGTTATGGCTCTGGAAAGGTATGCAGTGAAAAATGAAAACACAAAAACTGAAATTCAAAGGTAATGAAGCGGTTAATCTTCATTTCTCGTTCATTCCATTGGGGGACACAGACCATGGGTATAGCTTAGAGATATTACTAGGAGGGACACTATGCAAAAAAAGAAGCTCCTCCTCCTCGGGCTATACCCCCAGGCACCTCCAGGAGAACTCCAGTCTTTGCTTAGTGTCCGTCCAAGGAGGTTGACTCTTACTCTTCTCCTGTTTGTTTTTTTCTGTTTTCAGATGGGGACGCAGGTCAGCATTGCGCTTTCCTGGCCCCTGTGGAGTGTCTGCCACGGTCTTCTGAAGGTTCCTGGCTACCTCCCATTCCCCCACAGAAGAAAAGTGGATCCAGGCTCGACATGTAAGCTCTGGCATCCCACCAGCTGCTGGGACACCTGCTGCCTACCCTCCCCAGAGCACTGCCCTCCTTTGGAGTCAGATGTCTGAAGAGGTGAATCCCTGCTGGTTTGGACATCGAGGGAGCATGCTGAGCAGATAAGTATTGCCTGCTTCAATCTCCCTTCTCTCTCTTCCCTCCCCCCTATCTTCATGTCGTTTGTCTGGCACTCTGAGGCCGCCTGGGTGAGCTGGAAAAGGACCTGCTGGGGGCATTTTTTCCTAGAGGAGGGGGCCTTCCGGGTAGGGCTGAGGATTCCCTATCTTCATTTTTCCTACCTGCCTACAGCTCAAACGGCAGCTTAAGATCGGCAGAGACAGGACGCCTCTGCATATGATTATTTCCGTTCCTTTAGACTGCGGCCGCTGCGCTCTCTGCAGCTCCCCGCCGGACCGCTCCGTCATTCATTAACCCCTGCTGCGCCGTACGGCTATGGGGTGTACTTTGAATCGCGCGCGCGCGCGCTTTTTTTCGCGCCGCAATGACGCGCTCAAGGGGGCGGAGCTTCGGCGTCCGGCCTGTTTTCTCCTTACGCCGGAGACTCTGCTGGTTTGTGGCCGTGCAGCTCCTCAGTGACCGGAGACTTCTGCTGTTTGCCTGGGTGGTAGGAATTGCAGCAACCTGGTAGGAACTCTGTTTTTACATTGGAATCCATCATGCCTAAACCTGGGGCCCCTAAGCCTTCCAAGGCTCCCTCTCAGGCTCCATTGGAGTCATGTAAGATATGCCTTAGGCCTTTTTCTGTCACTGGTTCTTGTGACTCATGCCCTGCTCCTATACAGGATCAGCCTCCTTCTCTTGCTCAGCCCGGTCCTCCCTCTGCCCCTGCGGAACCAGCGGTACCCGCCTGGGCCTCCGCCATGTCTAATGCGGCAGCTGATCTGGCCTTAGTTGCCAAGGCAGCCATATCCTTCATGGAGCGCATGGCGGCTACTACCCCTGTGGCAGCCACCACTCCATCTCCTCTCAGTGACTCTCACAGAGGGCGTCTGACTTCTAAAAGGCAGCGTGAGCGGCAGCATTCCTCCTCGGATGACTCCGCTTCTCCCCCTCGCCTTGAGGCATGCCCGGTTGACTCTCCCCCCCGCAGGGAGCGCAAATCCGAAGGGGAATTGTCCGGATCGGACGAAGTCACGGAGCGGGAACCCCTGCCTAAGCTTTCCACCATGGTAACAGAGTTGGTGGCAGCCGTCCGTGACACTTTTAATATACAAGGGGATTCGCCTCCCTCCACTAGTCGGGAGTTCTCCCTTTTTCCACCTAAGAAGCAGGAGTCCGCTGTGTTCCCTATTCATGAGGAATTCACTGCGGTCATATCAAAAGCTTGGGATCGTCCTAATCAAAAGTTTTCGGCCACCAAGCGTATGGATACACTGTATCCTTTTCCAGCTGACACAGTGGAAAAGTGGACTTCTTCCCCTAAGGTAGATCCTCCGGTGGCCAGGTTAGCCAAGAACACGGCCCTTCCCGTCCTAGACGGTTCCTCTCTGCAGGACGCGGTGGACAGACGTTTGGACTCACTTTCCAAGTCTATCTTCTCCCTGGCGGGCGCTTCCCTGCGACCGGCCTTCGCGTCAGCTTGGGTCGCCAGAGCCCTTACAATGTGGTTGCAGCGCCACCACCAGGATCTGTCAGAACAGGACGCCTCTGCAGATACTCTGGATTTTATCATTCAGATGTCTCAAGCTTCCAAATATCTCTGTGAGGCTTCAATGGACATCGGCTCCCTCTTTGCCCGTATTTCGGCCCTCTCTGTCATTCAGCGCAGGGAGGTCTGGCTGAAGGTGTGGGATGCTGATGCCTCATCTAAGCGTTCACTCGCTAATCTTCCCTTTGAAGGGTCCAGGCTCTTTGGGGCTCAACTAGATGAATTTATTTCGGCCGCAACTGGGGGCAAGAGCACTCATCTACCTCAGCCCAGGACCAAGCGTCCCTTTCGGTCTCGGCCTTCAGGTTTCCGGGGCCAGTCCTTTCGTCGCTTCTCCACTGCCAGGACGCCGTCGTCCTCATCGGCAGGGGGGTCCCAGGACTCCCGCAAGAAGCCTTTCTTCAAGCCCCAGCCTTCTTGGCGGCCTCGGGCGCAGTCAGCCCGTCCTCCTGCTCCCAAGCAACCCTCCGCATGAAGGGGTGCCCCCACCCCTCGTGGTGGGGGGACGTCTGCTCTCCTTTCAACAAGTTTGGAGGGCTCACGTTCTGGACGCCTGGGCTCTGGAAGTGGTGACGTCCGGTTACAAGTTGGAGTTCGCGTACAGTCCGCCGGAACGTTTTTTCCCTTCTCGCGTTCCGGGGGATCCGGCCAAGGCCTCGGATCTCTTTTTTGCGGTCTCCTCTCTTCTGGACCGTGGTGTCATTTCCCCCGTTCCCCCAGAAGAGCAAGGGACAGGTTTTTACTCAAACCTGTTCGTTGTTCCAAAGAAGGAGGGGTCAGTGCGTCCGATCTTGGATCTAAAACTTCTCAACAAGTTTCTACGGGTGCGGAAGTTTCACATGGAGTCCCTTCGCTCCGTTATTGCTTCTCTGAGTCCAGGAGAATTCCTCGCGTCTGTGGACATTCAAGACGCCTACTTGCACGTCCCTATTGCAGAGTCCCACCATCGTTTTCTGCGCTTTGCCATAGGGGGGCGTCATTACCAGTTCGTCGCCCTACCTTTTGGGTTGGCGACCGCCCCTCGGGTTTTTACGAAGATTCTGGCGCCTCTCATGGCGCTTCTTCGCACCAGGGGCATCTCTTTGTTACCATACCTAGACGACATCTTGATAAAAGCTCCGTCTCTTCCACAGGCCGAGGACAGCGTCCGAATCACCGTTCAAGCCCTGGAACGGTTCGGGTGGCTGATCAATCTTCCCAAGTCCTCTCTTCACCCCTCCCAGAGACTCTCGTTCCTGGGGATGATCTTGGACACCTCGATTTCTCGGGTGTTTCTTCCGGATTCCAAGGTTTCCCAGATTCGACTGGCAGTGGTGTTTCTTCTACGCTCTCCACGTCCCACCATTCGGGAGTGCATGCGGGTGCTGGGCCTTATGGTCTCCTCTTTCGAGGCGATTCCGTACGCCCAATTTCACACTCGTCCGCTACAGCAAATGATCCTTGCCCTCTGGAACAAGAGCCCTCGGGGTCTAGACACTCCTGTTCTTCTGTCCCGGCAAGTTCGAGCTTCTCTCCCTTGGTGGCAGTCTTCCCTCAACCTATCGTCAGGAAGGTCCTTCCTTCCGTTCTCCTGGACGGTAGTCACCACCGACGCCAGCCTCATCGGTTGGGGAGGTGTTCTCCGGAACCTCACAGTTCAGGGTATCTGGTCGACGGAGGAGTCCCGTCTCCCGATAAACGTCTTGGAACTAAGGGCGATTTTCCACTCCCTCTCCCACTGGACTCCTCTCCTTGCAACTCGCCCGGTGCGTGTTCAGTCGGACAATGCCACGGCTGTGGCTTATGTCAACCATCAGGGCGGGACCCGCAGTCGGGCAGTAATGCAGGAAGTAGCGAGGATCCTCTTATGGGCGGAGTCGCATGTTCCAGTATTGTCGGCAGTGTATATCCCGGGAGTCGACAATTGGACGGCGGATTTTCTGAGTCGCACCAGGGTGGATCCGGGAGAATGGTCTCTCCATCCGGAGGTTTTCGAGGACATCTGCAACCGATGGGGCCGTCCGGACGTAGATTTGATGGCTTCCCGGCTCAACCACAAGGTGCCGGTGTATCTAGCCCGCGCTCGAGACCCGCGGGCGGACGGGGTAGACGCGCTGGTAGCTCCATGGCAGCGGTTCGGCCTCCTTTACGTCTTCCCTCCGATTCCTCTGTTGCCGAAGGTGCTGCGCAAGATAGAGGCGGAGGGGATACCAACCATTCTCGTCGCCCCGGATTGGCCTCGCCGCGCCTGGTTCTCCAGCGTCGCTCGTATGTTGGTCGACGTTCCTTGGCCGCTACCCGACAGAGAGGATCTCCTGTCTCAGGGGCCACTCTTCCACCAGAATTCACGGCAGCTGCGTTTAACGGCGTGGCTGTTGAGACCTCCATCCTAAGGAAGAGAGGCTTCTCTGAGGCGGTGGTGAGAACCATGATCAGGGCTCGGAAGCCGGCTTCTTCACGGATCTATTATCGCACCTGGAAGGCCTTCCTGGTTTTTTGTGAGAAGTCGGGCTACCCGCCCCTACGTTTTTCTGTCCCAGTGGTGCTGTCCTTTCTCCAATCCGGCCTTGACATGGGTCTGTCGCTCAGTTCTTTGAAGGGTCAGGTTTCTGCTTTGGCTATCTTTTTTCAGAAGTCCATTGCCTTTTTGAGACCTGTGAAAACCTTCCTGCAGGGGGTGGCGCATTCTGTTCCCCCGTATGTGCCTCCCTTGCCCCCCTGGGATCTCAACTTGGTTCTGCGCGCCCTTCAGTCGGCGCCTTTTGAGCCTCTGAGGGAGATCTCTCTGGTTTTACTTACCTGGAAGGTGGTTTTTCTGGTGGCCATAACCTCCATCAGGCGAGTTTCGGAGCTGGCCGCACTTTCCTGCCGAGAACCTTTTCTGGTCTTTCACCAGGATAAGGTGGTGCTCAGACCGGTGCCTTCTTTTTTGCCCAAGGTGGTTTCTCCCTTCCACCTTAACGAAGATCTTGTCCTGCCCTCTTTTTGTCCTTCTCCGGCGAACCCCAAGGAATGCGCTCTCCACTCTCTGGACGTCGTCAGGGCTCTGAAGGTGTACCTGGGGGCTACTGCCTCCTTCCGGCGTTCAGACTCTCTCTTTGTGATTCCTGAAGGGTCTCGTAAGGGCCTGGCGGCTTCCAAGGTCACCGTGGCGCGGTGGATCCGTTCCGCTATTGCTGCGGCCTATCGCGCTCGTGGCCAGGTTCCGCCGTCACGGATTACTGCTCACTCCACAAGGGCAGTGGGAGCTTCCTGGGCTAGACGCAATCGCGCATCCGTTTCCCAGTTGTGTAAGGCGGCCACTTGGTCGTCCTTACATACTTTCACAAAGTTTTATCAGCTACACTCTCTAGCCTCGGCTGATGCTATTTTTGGGCGCAGGGTATTGCAGGCTGTGGTTCCTGTTTAACTGCGGTACGCTTATTCCAGGCGGTGTTGGGTTTGTTTCTTGTTCCCACCCCATGGACTGCTTTGGGACGTCCCATGGTCTGTGTCCCCCAATGGAATGAACGAGAAAAGGAGATTTTTGTGAAACTCACCTGTAAAATCTTTTTCTCGTCTTTTCCATTGGGGGACACAGCTCCCGCCCCTTTTTTTATGGTTTTCGCCTTATGGTGTGCGGTGTGATGGTTTCCATTGTGTTTTATTTCCGTTCTCCTTCTCCTACTGCTTTTGCAACGACTGAAGTTCTCCTGGAGGTGCCTGGGGGTATAGCCCGAGGAGGAGGAGCTTCTTTTTTTGCATAGTGTCCCTCCTAGTAATATCTCTAAGCTATACCCATGGTCTGTGTCCCCCAATGGAAAAGACGAGAAAAAGATTTTACAGGTGAGTTTCACAAAAATCTCCTTTTTGTTTTATTTTGGGATTACTTTTTGGAAATTCGGAGCCAAGTACCGGTTTTCCTATTTAGCTATGGTCTCAGGATACATTAGTTTCAACATAAAACGGTTGCAATAAAACGAATATTGTAACTTGAGGGACTTCTACTGTAGTATATCCGCTGCTTTTTGTTGCATTAATTTCTGGATTTGTGCTTGTTTGTAGTGCAAAGACTTTCGCCCAAAACACACAGACCCAGATCACCCAGACAGAGTGCTATGGGTGGTGCTACAGGACCAGTTGTAAGTTCTCCTCAGGCCGGTTCTGTTGCTCCAGAATCTGTTACCATGCCCGTGCCCACTGGATCTCCAACACCTGCAAGCCCAGCCTCCAATAGAGCAGTTACTCCATCTAATGAAGGTATATGTGTGATGGATTTTTTGGCTAGCTTACAGAAGCTGGTCCTTGCTGGTGTACATTTCAGTTTCTTGCGTGCGGACTGCCAGAAGAAGCGTCAAATTTATTTATCACCTCTTACTCCAGCAGTCTTTTTAGGGTACATTCATGTGACCGTAAGTTTTGCGGTCTGCAAAACTCTGATACCGGCCTTATGCACGCTGCATCACGGTGTGGGCCCATTGATTTCCAAGGGTACAACCGCCACATGTTACGGTGAAATATAAGACTTGCTTTCTTTTGTTGCAAGACCTATATTGGTGTTTTGCGGGTCCGCGGTTTGCGGACTGCAAAACACTTAAGCCTCATGCACACGTCCGTGAAACTATACCAGTGTATTACTGTACTGCGGCGGTAGCAGGAAGCGCACGGCGTCATAGCAACCAATGACGCTGTGCGCTCCTGCACTCAGAAGAAATCCAGGCCGGTATCACACGGTCCGTGTTTCACGGACGTGTGCATGAGGCTTTACGGTCATGTGAATGCCGCCTTACTGAGACTGACCAAATATTATTCCTTTAGTAAACCTGATACTTGGTCTCTTTTTATAAAATAGTTTTAACACTTAAAGCTATATCGGAAACTGCCAGTCACCTTCAGTGCTTGAAGGTAAAGTCTTGATGCCTGTGGTTGCCCTTCACCCAGGTCATGGTAGCAAAGCAACTCGTTGAGTTTAGGCAAAAGGATGGGAATAAGTATTGGGAGTAATTTGGATTCACACTCTGCAACGTAATAGATATCCTCAATGTTTCTGTATTAGTAAATGTTGTCTCAAGGAACTGAATTAATTTAACAGAATTACGTATGTCTTTGTATCCAGCTAAGGATTCTCGGTTACAAGATCAGAGGCAAATTTCCCCTGCTGGTGGCAGAGAGTCTATTAAACAAAGTGATTCTTCTACTTTTAGCAAACCTGAAAATAAAGGTATGTGCATAAATGTTAAAGGGGTTCTCTGGGCTTTTAATATTGATGACCTCTCCTCAGGATAGGTCATCAATATCAGATCGGTGGGGGTCCAACACCCGGCACCCCCACTGATTAGCTGTTTGAAAAGGGAGGCGCGCGCTCTGCCAGCGCTGCCTCCTTTTCACGGTTTACCTTCTCTCCGTCGCCACTGCAGTGTTGAGCAGGTGTAATTGCACCCAAGCCGTCCCATTCATTTAAATGGGACTGATCGCTTCTATTATATGGGAATAGGTCATCAATATTAAAAGCACTGAGAACCCCTTCAATTTAAAAGCTCCTACTTGGCAGTGGATCTGATGTGAAAAATATATTTTTGTTTATGCATACTGGTCTAAAAAATTTAGTGTTATGGATATCTGATGATTGTTACTGGACCAATGAGTGGAGCAGAGAATGTGTGTTTGTTCGCCAGCTTTCTCTTTCATCTCCCCCATACACATGCATCCTCTGTTCAGCTGAATGTATATGTGATTTCAACGGGGAAAGGGGAGAAAGCGGCTGCCGGACACCTCCGACAGCAGCTTTTTTTTCTTGGGAGAGCAAAAGAATTGGGTGAAAAAATTTAAAGGGAGTCTTTCACGCAGATTCACCCTATTAACCTAATAACAGTGTTATGTCCACGGCATCCCCCCTATTAAAACTGTGCTTACCGTTAGTTCCTTGCTAGCATCCTTGCTAGCATCGATGAACGAGCACAGTCGGGCTGGGGCATATCAGTTTACCGTGCGTTATCGCGTTCATCGCCGCATGCGTGGGATTACGGACAGGAGGAGGGAGGTTAGAGCAGAGACTAAGGGCGGGCAGATGTGGCGGAGGGGGAGTGGCTTTGTATGAAAATGACCCAGGGGCCTGGGCACTGGCCCTTGTAACGCCGCCCCTGGGCACCTTCACAGCCTCATGTTTTTCTGCACAACGATGCTAGCAAGGAACTAACGGTAAGCACCGTTTTAATAGGGGGGATGCCGTGGACATAACACTGTTATTAGGTTAATAGGGTGAATCTGCGTGAAAGACTCCCTTTAATTCTCTTGTTGCTTCTCTCCCCTGACATCTGTCAAGCAGCATCAGGAGCTCCCCATACACATTAGTGTCAGATGGTCCCATAAAAAATAAATAAAAATTCTGCCAAAAATAGAATACACCAATGTCCGGTCCAAGTCTCTAAAAGTGTGAAATAATTGTCTGTTTTTATTTTCAGTAGTGTCACCATTGGCTTCAGAGCAAAGAAAGCAACTGGATGATTTAAAGAAGTTTAAAAATGATTTTAGGGTATGTTATGTATGTAATATATCTTTAGATTGATTACCAGATGAGTCTTAGTAAATACATGTATTCACCAAGAAATAACCATTCTGGAGCATCTTTGCTTAGCAATCTGTGTTGTGATGTTCCTCTGTTATTCCTCCTGAATATTAATGACTAAAAATACAGCTGGGTGTTGCTGTGCCCCTACAGTTGAACACTGTCAGCACTGATTGGAAAGTGTCAGAGTATGCATAGACCCCCCCCCACGCAGTAACATTCAGTTGTCAATTTATTAGTACTTTTTCTAGAAGGAATAACAGAAAAGTGCCACAGAGACCGGAAAAAGCACCTGAAGTATTTCATGGGAAATACAATTATTTACTTAAAAAAAGATGTATCCCAGTGGTGACAGGCCCTCTTGGGGTTTGAGAGCAGTTTTCTAATGGTATTTGTCTCTATAGTTACAGTCTAGTTCTAGTCCTGATGCCATTGATCAGCTTCTTGGCAAAAATCGTGAAAACTTGGAAAAACCTAGAGAACTTTTGAAAGACAAGTCTGACTCTAACTCCAAGGAGTCTGCCAGTGAAAGTGGCAGTAATGCACCTACAAGCAACAGCAGCAGTAAGCCAAGCAGCCCCAGCATCTCCCCATCTATTAGCAGTAGTGGTTCTGAACATAAAAGAGGACCAGAGGTTACATCACAAGGTGTACAGACATCTGGACCTGGCAAGCAGGATCGCGAGGACAAGGATGAGAAAAAGGAAAATGCCTCAGAGTGAGTAAACTATTACCCTCCTCAAGCAAGAAAATACTTCTAAATGGAATAGGGGTGTAAGTTTGTAAAAATATATACTTATCTAAATGGCCCATACTAAGAATACGGTGAAAAGCTTTTCTTAAAGGCCTCATGCACACGACCGTTGTGTGTTTTGCCATCCGCAAAACACGTATGGCGTCCGTGTGCGTTCCGCAATTTGCGGAATGGCATGGACAGCCATTGATATAGCTGCCTATTCTTGTCCGAGAAACGGACAAGAATAGGACATGTTGTTTTTTTTTGCAGACCACGGAACGGAGGAACAGATGCGGACAGCACACGGAGTGCTGTCTGCATCTTTTGCGGCCCCACTGAAGTAGCTGGGTCCGCATCCAAGCCGCAAAAACTGCAGCTCGGATGCGGACCAAAACAACGGTCATGTGCATGAGGCCAAACACAAGTGAATACTCCCTCCCTTCAATCTGCTTATGTGGCAAGGCTTCTTTACTGTTAGGGCTCTTTCACACCTGCGTTCTTGTCTTCCGGCATAGAGTTCCGTCGTCGGGGCTCTATGCCGGAAGAATCCTGATCAGGATTATCCTAATGCATTCTGAATGGAGAGAAATCCGTTCAGGATGCATCAGGATGTCTTCAGTTCCGGAACGGAACGTTTTTTGGCCGGAGAAAATACCGCAGCATGCTGCGCTTTTTGCTCCGGCCAAAAATCCGGAACACTTGCCGCAAGGCCGGATCCGGAATTAATGCCCATTGAAAGGCATTTATCTGGATCCGGCCTTAAGCTAAACGTCGTTTCGGCGCATTGCCGGAGCCGACATTTAGCTTTTTCAGAGTGGTTACCATGGCTGCCGGGACGCTAAAGTCCTGGCAGCCATGGTAAAGTGTAGCGGGGAGCGGGGGAGCAGCATACTTACCGTCCGTGCGGCTCCCCGGGCGCTCCAGAGTGACGTCAGGGCGCCCCAAGCGCATGGATCATGTGATCACATGGATCACGTCATCCATGCGCATGGGGCGCTCTGACGTCATTCTGAAGCGCCCCGGGAGCCGCACGGACTGTAAGTATACCGCTCCCCCGATCCCCGCTCCTACTATGGCAACCAGGACTTTAATAGCGTCCTGGGTGCCATAGTAACACTGAATGCATTTGGAAGACGGTTCCGTCTTCAAATGCTTTCAGTACACTTGCGTTTTTCCGGATCAGGAGTGTAATTCCGGCAAGTGGAGTACACGCCGGATCCCAACAACGCAAGTGTGAAAGAGGCCTAAGGAGTCTCAGGAGCTGGTTTTACCAGAAACAATTGACTGTTGACCCAATAACTGAAATCAGTAGTAATTTAAAGGTATACAATTTTTGTTAGAAAGCTGGCCAAGTTTTAGCACCACTTGGTGCATTTTCCTTTTATGGCACATTGCCTTGTGCCTTTTGGGGTTCCTTTTTGCTTCCTTTAGATTAAGAGGAAATAAGTAACCTCATCTTTCCTTCGTCCACATCCCCCGATTGAGCTTGATGGACCTAGATCATTTTATTACCATATGCAACTATATACTCATTTATATTATGGAATAATTGTTGCAGACCAACTTTATAGATCTGTCTGAGATCATGATGTGATGGAGGGATAGAGGCTGAGCACTGTTGCGTATAGGTTTATCTGTAATTAAAAACAAAAAGTATCAGAGTTTCCGAGTATAACCTCTTAGTGACCACCCATAAGCCTTTTTATGACAATCGCTAAGGGGTCTTAGACTAGGCTGCCGCCTTTTTACAGTAGTCTATTATAAGCACTGCATGAGTTTCCCATGCAGCGGAGAGTGGGGGCTTTGCTCTCACGGACTGGCAGAAGTGCCGTTTAACCCCCTAGATTACACAGTTAAAAAAAAAAATAATAATAATAATTGTCCCACAAAAATCAAGCCCTCACCCAACTCCGTAGAAAGAAAAATAACAAAAGTTATGAGTCTCTAGGTGCAGTGATGCAAAAATTTATTTTTTAATTAAATGGTTTTATTGTGCAAAAGTAGTAAAACCTAAAAAAAAAAATACAACTTGTTCTGCAAAAAAACAAGCTATCAGATGGCAAGTAAATAGTGGCATGGCACTCTCATCCAAGTTGTGTGGGTGCTATGGTTGTTGGTTCCCAACCCTCAACAATACAAAATAGAAACTTCAGCACTCCAGTGAATATTGTGGTATCATAGTATATTTTTTTATTTTTCTTATGCAAGGCAACTCAAGTGAAACGTTTCGGTCACTCCTGACGTTTTTCTAACACCATTTGCCAGTAGAGAATAAGACGGTATCGTAGAGACTTGATCTGAGCTAACTCATTGGTGTAATTACACCTATCCACAAACAGATCAAGTCTCTACGATGCCTTCTAATTCTCTACTGGGCACATATGTAGCAGACATATATTTAAATATTTTAAACAGCTAAAAAAAAAAAGCCTGAAGAAACTATACATATTATATAACAAAACGTCCAACACAAAATAGGGAATTAATTATAATTATTTTGGTGTCAGTTTGCATAATTAAAGAATAAGGAGCTATAATCTGAAAAAGAAAAATACTTTGTACAGTTCTCCCAAATAAAACTACAATCTAATATATAAAGCTATGTGTATGTATGTCCGCTAAAGGAATCCGCACCGTCGCATATAAAATCACGAAATTTTGCACAGCCGCCTCCTGTGATTCAGGGAACGTCATATACTTGTTTTGAGTGGAAATTTTCACCTCACGCTTTCCAATTTGCCAAAAAATAGGCTTAGGGCGGTTTCACACTTAGGGCTGTTTCACACGAGAGATCACAGAGAGGCGCACGGAGCATTATCAGTCATGTTAGTTAATGCTCCGTGCTTCTGCAGTCTGCATCGGGTCTTGGCTGTCATTCACGGAGCCAATGTCACGCACGGCATCCGCTCGTGTGAAACAGCCCTTAGTCCCCTAACCTCCAAACTACAGGAGCCATTGTCTGCTGGCTGTTGTGGCAGGTAGCCTGGATATTCATCAGGTTGCATATAGCAACCAATCACAGCTCAGCTTCTATTTTGCTGCAGGTCATTAATATAAGCTCTGACTGGTTGCTATAGGCAACGAAGGACATTCTTCGTATACGACCGCTTATGTGTGAGTTAATATGACTTCGATTGCGACGCTTAGCCAACGTTGTTGTAGAGGATGATGTAACTCACATGACTAAGTGTATACTAATTCTGTGTATGCTAATTAAAGATGATAATGCCCCGTAAGAAAAGGAGTTTGATTGGACGATTGTCAGGCCCCTGTGGAGGTCACTGTTAAGGGGACAGGGTACTGTGAGGTCACTGATAAGGGAGCGGGGTACTGTGGTAGTCACTGTTAAAGGGGCAGGTGCTGTGGAGGTCTTTGTTATGGGGGCAGGGAATGTTGGAGATCACAGTGGAGGGGACTGTCCCCTATGGAGGTCACTGTTAAGGGGCAGGGAGCTGTAGAGGTCACTGTCAAGGGGTTGGGGTGCTGTGGAAGTCGCTATTAAAGGGGCAGGCTGCTGTGGAGGTCAATGTTAAGGGGGTGGGGTGCTGTAGAGGTCACGTTATGGGGCATACTGTCTATCTTTTGACGGGTCCTTCTGCTAGTATATTATAAAGTCCAATGTGTCACTTTAAAAAAAAAATTAAAAAATTATTTTGATAGTCCTAGAAATAAAAAAAAATAAAATAAGTTACAACTGTTTGAACCACTTGTGCTAAATCATAAGTGTTTGGTTATTATGGCCTTTTCAGACCTGGTGATTAAAGGGTTAACCGACCACTGGTAACGGAAAATGCTTTACTGGTCTTTGCAGGGCACTTATAACTGGGGGTCAGAAGGAGGTAATAACCAGTGAGTGCCGTCCTCTGCAGTGAAGGAACATGCTAATTCATGAATAGGAGACAGGTTGGAAGGAAGAGTCGCCACTTAAAGGGTTTTTCTGGTAAAAAAAATAAAATTCTTACAAGTTCCTTCAGCATGGCCCCTAAAACAGAAGATTCATACTTTCCTGCACCCTGCCGCTCCCACTGTCTCCATGTTCTGGTTTCTGCGCTGTTTACACCTGGCAGTGCATGAACATGGTCACATACACCGCTTTAGCAGTGATGTGCTGCTTGTGGCAACATCACTGCTGGAGCATGACCTGTGACCATGCCCACAGCCATCCTGATGTAAACGGTGTCGGGACTGGATGATTGAGACAGCAGGGGCAACGTGGAGGACCGAAGTGGTAGGGAGCAGGTAAGTGTAAATCTTCTGTTTCAGGGTCCATGCTGCAGGACCTTGTTAAAAAAAATATATATATATATTTTTTTGTGGTAAATAGCTTTAGGCTACTTTCACACTTGCGGCAGAGAGATCCGGCAAGCAGTTTTGTCGCCGGAACTGCCTGCCGGATCAGGCAAAACGTATGCCAACTGATGGCATTAGTAAGACTGATCAGGATCATGACCAGTCTTAAAAATGCCTGATCAGTCCAAAAAATGCATTGAAATGCCAGATCCGTCTTTCCGGTGTCATCCGGCAAAACGGATTCGGCATTAACTTTTTTTCACCTTTCTTTTTCAGTCTGCGCATGCGCAGACTGGAAGGACGGATCCGGCATTCCGGTATTTTGAATGCCGGATCTGGCACTAATACATTCCTATGGAAAAAAATGCCGGATCCGGCATTCAGGCAAGTCTTCAGTTTTTTTCGCCGGAGATAAAACCGTAGCATGCTACGGTTTTCTCATTTGCCTGATCAGTCAAAATGACTGAACTGAAGACATCCTGATGCATCGTGAACGGATTGCTCTCCATTCAGAATGCATGGGGATATGCCTGATCAGTTATTTTCCGGTATAGAGCCCCTGTGACGGAACTCTATGCCGGAAAAGAAAAACGCTAGTGTGAAAGTACCCTTAAAGGAGTTGTCCAGGTTCAGGGCTAAACCCTGACATATCCTCATTTCCACCCAGGCAGCTCCTCTGACTTGAACTGCTCCAATGCTCCCATTTTCCCTCCGCTTAATTGCGCAGTGCAAAGGCATTTTGTGGTGTTCCGGTGCCAGGGAATCGCTAAAGCTGGCCCATCAGAGCCAGTGATGTTATTGAACACGCTGCTGGGTGGAAACCTCCACCTGGCAGTGTGGTATTGTAAATAAAAGAGCACTTGCACTGCGCAGGGCAAGGGAGAGCATTGGAGCATGAACTGCTTCGATGCTCAAGTCAGGGGGGCTGCCGTGGTCAAATTATGGGTATGTCCGGGTTCAGCTCTGATCCCGGACAACCCCTTCAAGCCCCAATTACACTGTATGACATTTGAGCCAATTATTGGGAACAATTGTTCATAGGCACATTCTCATTCCTGATAACTGACCTATAATAATTCCCTGATATAAACCTATGAACCACAGAGCTCAGCTTCTCTCCTATTGTGTCCTGCTCTTCGATAAGGCAGCAGAAATCACCTGACAGGTTTACTTTAAGAACTGCATGGCAACAATGAACAAGAAAAATATTCTGTAGAGCAGTGTCAGAATTAGATCCATATCAATATACAATAAAAACATTGAGTAACATTTCTCTTTCTCTTTCAGGCAAGTGAGAAAATCTACTTTAAATCCAAATGCGAAGGAGTTCAATCCACGATCGTATGCTCAAGTAATTAATCTTTTTTTCCCTTTGCGTTAGTTGAAAGTACCTTTATTACGCTGATCCCACACTACATCATTTCATTGGTCTTTTTTGGCTTGTAAAAATTGCTTATATAGTTATTTGGCTTAAAGACTATGAACACCTTTGGGAGCATTTTTTATTATTGCATTGTACTAATTTTGAGCTAAAAATAATTTTTTCAGTTGGTCTTTATTAATGTTTAGCCCCTTTCTCTGTACAGGGTTGAGATTCTCTGTTAGCAGGCTCTGTGTTTACACAGTTTCCTGTCGGAAAGCTCAGCTGACTGATCATGCGAAGCTTATCTCTGATCTCTTGACAACTCATAAACACTCATTATATCACATTTCTTATCTTATTGATAAGAATATGGCGCGAAGGGGTTGTCCTAGTTCAGAGCTGATCCCGGACGTAACCTCATCTTCACTCATTTAGAGTGTATCGTGAGGGCAAGGGCTTTTTCTCGCCCATATGCAATGGGGGACACAGAAACCGTGGGTATAGCTATGTCCTCTAGGAGGCGTTGACACTAGGCAGAAGTTGTTAGCCCCTCCCACGGCAGCTATACCCCCTCTAGCCTGGAGAGAGAGCTTCAGTTTTTTCTAGTGTCAATAGGAGGCAAGACCTCTCTGCCTTAAGCAGGGTGGCTTCTTCGTTTTTTTTTCTTTTAGGTTTGGGAAACGCAGTCGCCCAGCCTCTGTTATCCCGGGGATCAAGGCTGGTGTCTGAGTCCCTCACCGCTCGACCTCCCCACAGAAGCAAAAGGAGGATCCAGCAGGGCAGCCCAGCTCCCCTGCTTCCCGCCAGCCAAGGGGTCACCTAGGTCCGCCAAAGAAAAAGACCCTCCTGCCACTCCGGTGCCAGCTGCTGAGGAGGTGACCCTGCTGGAAAAGGTGACCTTGCGGGTCCACTTAGGGAGGGTGAAGAGAAGATGAGGTGAGTACACGGGACTAGGTAAGTATGGTTAGCCCTTTTCCCCCTCCCTCCTTGGCGGCATTCGTTTTAAAGGGTCTATAGGGTTAATAGTCACCGGGCTCCACTTATAGTAGTCCAGGGACCCTGAAGACAGGCTCCCTCACTCCCCCCTCTGTGCCGATGGTGACTTGGGCACATAGGGAGTTAATGACCATGTCCTGCAGCTAGCAGGCTGGGAGGGGAGCGGATGAATCTTCCCGCTCAAGTGGTCTGTGCCCTATTTCGGACACAGGAGGACCTCTCATAGTTTCCCAATCCACCCTCCGCTGCTATTTGGTTGATAACTCTCCACCTGCGCAATACAGTGAAGGACCCCTGAAGGATTCCCAATCCGCCCTCCGGGGCCGTTTGGTTGATAATGCACAATCCAATGGAGGAATCCACCTTTCTGGGTCGTTTGGTTGATAATTCTCCATCTGCGCATTCCACTGAATCACTGATTCAGACCCTGACATGAATCCAAAGCAATCATCCAAGATTTCGTCTACGGGAGCCAGCAGTACTTGTCGTATGCATTACCCCCTTCCATAGGCGGAGTAATTCTACTTCTACGGGATTCAGTACTTGCCTTATACATTGTCCCCTGCCATAGGTGGACTAAGTACAATAACATTGGTTTCAGTGCCGGACGTATACATTCCCCCTTCTGTAGGTGGCTGAATTGCATCTCCACTGGGTTCAGTACCTGCCGTATGCATTAGCCCTTTCCATAGGTGGCGCGATGACATTATGACTGGTTACAACGTGTGCTGTATGCATTACCCCCTTACTTAGGTGCAATAATTGCACTCCCACGGGGTACAGGACTTGCCATATGCACTAGTTCCTGCCGTAGGCATTAACCCCCCCTTCATAGGTGTAATATTTTCCCTACCACTGGCTTAAGTACTTGCCGTATGCATTCCACCTTCCATAGGTAGGGTAATTGCACTACCATTGGATACGGTCCCGACTGTCGCGCTATCCCTTTCCATAGGCGGAGTGTTGCACATCAACGTGCTTCCTGTTACATTACCCACTTCCACAAGTGATCCACTAGCGGGGGAATAACTTAAGCATCTTGGGATGCCGCAATTCAACTACGCCACGGCTCTAGATGCCTTAGCTTATTTTACAAGTGGGGCGTGGCAACAGTCGGTACCAGCGGGTGCCCGGTACTCTTCAGCTAGTGGTATATGGGTGCCGCCAGTGGATACGGTGGCTATTCCACATTGTATCCTTTCTTTTTGGTGCTGGTTTTGGGCATGATTATAACATCCTCTGTCTTCTCAGGGGGTTACCTAGCAACACTTGTGTCCTAGAGAACCCCCATCTCCATGGGCCTCTACTGTTCCAGTCGGTCATGATATTGTCCGCATCAATACGTAGTGCGTACACCATTGCACGTAATATGGTGAGTACGTTCCAACGAGTCGTGTGTTTTCACTGCCTCTGTATTCTCTACCCACCACTCCTCCTTATCTGAGAAAGTGCTTATGCTGGCACTCTGGTTTAGCTACAACGTGTTCTCCTCCACAGGTGCAGCTTTTACGCTAATGCTCGAGTTCGTGGTCGCTGCAGTGGGGCATCCCCCTCAGGTAGGGGACCTACCCTGGCGCTAGCTTTGGCAGTTGCTCCTGTTCAGCGCCCTTCCAGGTAGAGTTTTTAAGGTTAGCTCTACTTAACTGGGGCAGTATAGTACCATGGCTTATACGAGATAGTCTCAGGCCTCCCCCTCAGTTTTGCGCTCACGGGGCAAACTACTGTAGGAGTGGTATTTGTGTTGCCACTAGATACTAGGGTTCTTACTGCATAGCTCCTTCGTCAGGTGGCGGATTCTTCTATCACTGAATTCGGTGGCCTCTGCGGGTAGCCCCCTCCTCTGCTGGGGTATGGGGATAGCAATACAGTGTGACTCCCCTTGCCTGGCTTCCTCCTCAGGCAGAGTTTTTGCACAGCCACTAAATCCTTGACTACTTCTGTATAGCGCCAGTCTTAGATGGGGAATGGGCTTTACACCTAGCCTCCCCTTCTCATTCTGTCTTTTCCTCCTCTGGCTCATGGTTCAAAGCCACCCCGCGAGCCTGGGTAGCTCCTACATTACTACCTTTCCCTCATCTGCATTGCACAGGGTATTCGTTTGGTGGCCTTCCAGTTCCAGACATGTTCCGGTCACGACTGGTGGGCTGTGGTGCCCACCACATCCCTCCTCCTACAGAGAATCCTTCCCATTGGTCCTTGGTGTGCTAACTGTATCTACACAAAGCTTTCCACCCTTCTCTCCCAAGCAAGACATCCGGAAGCATGCGGCGTGGACGTCCCCTCCTCTACGTGCTTCCCCTCCTATACAGGGTTCTACGGAAGATCAAGATGGAGGGCATTTAGGCAATCCTAGTCGCTTCGTATTGGCCCAGTCGCGTGTGGTACGCCGACCTCGTTCTTCTTCTAGGAGATGTCCCTTGGTCACTGACACTCAGAGACGACCTTCTTCACAGGGTTCGTTCTTCCATCAGCATTTAAGGTCTCTTCGTTTGACGGCGTGGCTATTGAAACCTTCTGACGCGGAGAAGGTTTTCAACAGATGTCATCCGCACTATGATTCAGGCCAGGAAGCCTGCATCGTCCAGGATCTATTACAGGACCTGGAGGTCCTTCCTGGGCTTCTGTGAAAGCTGGGACATCCCCCTACTCTGTTTTTCTCTTCCCAGGGTCCTGTCCTTTTTAAAATCAGGGTTGGACCTTGGTTTAGCCCTTAGTTCCTTGAAGGGTCAGGTGTTGGCGCTTTCTATCTTTTCCAGCACCCCCTAGGGCCCATAAAAACCTTCCTTCAGGGAGTGGCATATACGGTTCCTCCGTACCGTCCTCCTCTACAGCCTTGGGATCTGAATATAGTCCTTTCAGCTCTCCAGACTTCTCCCTTTGAGCCCTTGCGGGAGATCTCACTCAGATTCCTGTCCTGGAAGGTAGTTTTTCTTGTGGCTATCACATCCATCAGACGGGTGCCCGAGTTGGCGGCGCTCTCTTGCAGAGAACCCTTCCTGGACCTTCACAAGGGTAAGGCGGTTCTCCGGCCCGTTCCTTCCTTTCTCCTTATACCCATTCACAAAATTCTACCAGGTGCATAATTATGCATCGGCAGACGCTGCTTGGTCTTGCAGACGGCAGTTTCTTATATGCCCGCTGGGACACTTGCTTCCATGGGTCTGTGGTTTTTCCCTCCCTGTGGACTGCTTTTGGACGTCCCGTGGTTTCTGTGTCCCCCAATGAATATGGGCGAGAAAACGAGATTTTTGTAAACTTACCAGTAAAATCTCTTTCTCGCTCTTCATTGGGGGACACAGCACCCACCCAGTATTGTTCGACCACAGTTGTGGCAGTTGCTGGTTAGAACCCCGTTGTGGATCCTTTGGTATTGTTGGTGTTACACGTTATTTTGTTATCTTGCCTCTCCTACTGCTTGTACACAAACTGAAGGTCTCTCTCCAGGCTGGAGGGGGTATAGCTGCCAGGGGAGGGGCAGCTTCTGCCTAGTGTCAACGCCTCCTAGAGGACATGGCTATACCCATGGTTTCTGTGTCCCCCAATGAAGAGCGAGAAAGAGATTTTACTGGAAAGTTTACAAAAATCTTGTTTTCTTTACTAATGGTGACGTACCAGGCTTCACATCAGTATGCTAGGTGGAGACTTGGTCCTAGCAGGGAGCACGGGGACATACTGGCACAAATGGGTGGTCTTATAGCTCTGCACAAGGCTTAATAAAAAATCAATTGAAGAAATGATTTTAGTTAAATCCAATCATTAAAAAAAATTGCCCCAAAGGTGTTCATGGCCTTTAAATAGTTCTATTGCAAGTATTTTTTTGGAATGCTGTTTGTCACTTTTTTAATTCCTATATTGAAGTTGTGCAGATATTTAGTTGAAAACCCGTTGGCATCTTTGTCCTCTCTACTTCCCATTCAGTTCAATGGGAGGCAGCGCTAAGAATCGTAGAGCTGCAGCTTAATGCCGAGACTGCGTTGAGAAGGGGCATGTTTTGTTCTTGCCGTGGCTTTAAGCCGCCGTTCTGCCATCCTCAGCACTTTCTCCCATTGAAATTAGTGGGAGGTAAAGAGGACCTGGCTGCCAGCTGGTTATCTGAGAAATTTCGGTGTGGCTCCATGTGAATAGGCCCTTAGAATTGGCTTTCTTATTCAGTCTAGTTACAGCATTAAAGAATTAAACAAAAAAACGGTGCAAATCTGGTATTGCCAAAACCATACGGACAAGAAGAATAAGGGTTTCTTGTCATTTTTATTCCCACCCTTCTTTCGTCTCCCCTGGTTACGGCCACCTCTCCTGTCTAATCCCGGCTGGGCCACGCAATGTCCTGAATGCGCACGCTGCCGCGCATGCGCCATGATGACTTCTTCCTGGCCTGTATAGTAGAGGGCCGCGAACCCGCACGCCGGCCCTGTACTATACAGGCCAGGATTAAGTCACCATGGTGCATGCGTGCACGTTCAGGACATTGCCCGGCCGGGAGAAAAACTTCAGTCTTCTGCGCAATCGCGGCCTGGCCGGGAGAAGACGTCACTCAAGCCCAGCCAAATCCAGGAAGTGGACGTCGCGCTGGACGAAGGTAAGTATTAAAACTGAAGATGGGAATACCCCTTTAAATGGTGCCATTAAAAAATACTCCTTGTCCTACTAAATATAACTCAAGCTGCAAGAATCCACAAAGAACAGATTGTAATCCATTTTTTGTTCTCCTTCTCATAATGCAGCCTAAGCCTTCTACAACGCCAACCTCACCCCGACCACAAGCTCAGCCAAGCCCTTCAATGGTGGGACATCAGCAGCCGACCCCTGTGTACACACAGCCAGTTTGTTTTGCACCAAATATGATGTATCCAGTTCCTGTGAGTCCTGGTGTCCAGGTAATGTATGAAAATCTAGCCTATGCCCAGTAACGTACACGGCATATGTGTATTCTGGCACACTGTACAACTGCTTAGATATTTAAAGTATATAACCTTTCACAGTAATCCTCATTTATTACTCCACACCAGCAGTTACTGTGAGCAGTCTAATATTTTTATGCCTAAACTCATTAGTATGAATTACATACAATTACGTGTTCTCATTTTAAAACCTAAAGAGAACATATGGTCTTCGAAGTTTTCACATATATTTAATATGGTGCGTTTTGTTTTTTCTCTCTAGCCATTATATCCTATTCCAATGACAATGCCAGTCAATCAGGCCAAGACATACAGAGCAGGTAAAGGTGAGATTACTGAATGTACTGCATGCCTTTATTACTGTATTCTGATTGTAGCT
Source organism: Bufo bufo (assembly GCF_905171765.1). Taxonomy (NCBI): domain Eukaryota; kingdom Metazoa; phylum Chordata; class Amphibia; order Anura; family Bufonidae; genus Bufo; species Bufo bufo. Next base: position 211,823,761 of record NC_053390.1, read on the forward strand.
CATAAATACTAAGGCATTTACACCACTTCTAGTGGCATGAAAGCAAATTATGGCGCTCGCGATATGTGCACCATAATGTGTGACTTTTCTAAAGTGGCTATAAAAGGGATAGGACTTAGCAGGAGGGGCGGGGCGTTGAAGACTGCCGTTTCTGGCACACAAAATGCCAGAGATGTGTCAAATTTAAGAAGCTTCTGCCTCTTAATAAATTAAGCGTATCTCACGGCAGTGCAGAGGGATCAAGACTAGCAAATGGGAACGCCAACCTTAATAAATGTCCCTCCATGTGCTAAATGGACTACGTTTTACTAATAAACGTGTGAACAATAAATATTCCAACCTACAGTACATTGAAGATTTGCAGAAACCGTTTTTTTTTTTTGTACCATTGATTAACCGTTAGTATTGATCATGATGAGTGTAGCCAACTAAATCCTTTTAGTTTGCAGTCATTCTCTAATGTACTTGAAATAGACCAATGAAAAGTACACTAACTCCTTTATTTTTGCACAGTGCATTATAGGCTTTGACATTGGTCCCTGCCTCCATTTGGGCTCACAATCTAAATTCCAAATTAGCCAGTCAGTGTGTTTTGTGGTGTGTGTGTGGGGAAAAAACGGAAGTACCCAAACTGTGCAAACACATAGGGAACATAAAAACGCCATAGATATTCTCCTTGGTTGGGTTCAGACCCAAAACCTTAATGGTGCAAGGCAACAGTACAAACCCTTGAGCCACTGTGCCGCCCTTGTTCTGCTGCAGCCTGAACCAATGACTACCTCAGACTCCCTGTAGGCGCTGTTGCTGAACTATAGTCACAGCTCTACCCTAATGGAGCTGAGCTGCAAAGTAGCCATGGAGCAAGCACTAAGGAGAATAAAATCAACTATATAAAATCATTCCCTGTAGGTGTTTGCTTATGACTTTTGAGCTCCTGACTGGAGGGTTGTTTTTTTTTTAAAACTCGTTTTATTGAAGTATAAATATGCATTATCAAAGTACATGACATTACAGCATATCAATGGACTCAATAGAGAAGTATCATGACATCGATGTACAGATTGGCATAAATACAAGTACAAAAAGTACAAAGAATAAATGGAATAAAACAATATTAAACATTAAACATTTGTGGTACATTATTCATGTTTTAAAGTACATTTTCCCATGGACATGGCATGGCCTCTTGCAGAGAGCAGTAAGGATTCATAATCTTTTCCCCATCCTTTCATGGCAAGAATGTTATCTCTAGTGGAAATTTATTATAAAAGCACCTCACATTTCCCTACACTATCTGTATTAGCATATGGAGTCTCAACGAGAACTTAGCATATTTGCGGACTCGCACCATTCTCCCCAGACTTTCTCAAATTTCTGGGGGCATCCCCTATGAATGTATACTACTTTCTCCAATGGGATAATCTGATTTACTACTTGTTTCCAGTGGTTAACATTAGTCATTCTATCAGCCATCCAACGAAGGGCTATAGCCTTCCTGGCCAAAAATAAAGTTTCCTCCAGAAATACCCTATGATGGTGGGACCATTGCTCTTCGTCCATGATTCCTAACAAACACATCTTAGGGCAAAGGGGGACACTACCCGGCACTAGATCTGACAGTAGGGACGTCACATCTTTCCAAAATTTTTGAATAAGTCTGCAGTCCCACATCATGTGCCAAAAATTGGCGCCAGCTTGGTGACATCTTAGGCAATTGTCATTCTCAGATCTGCCCATTTTAAACAACCTACTAGGAGTAAGATAACTTCTATGCAGTATATGTAATTGTATCATCCTATTGTTAACTGAGGGGGACACTCTTGTAGGGGCCGCCAACGCCTCGCACCACTCTGTTCTAGAAAGAGATGAAATGCAATCCCTCCATTTATCCTCCACAGTCAATGGAGGTGTGTCTATCTTCGTAGTTATGAGATGCGTGTAGATAGCTGATATAAGACCTCTAGGGCCCTGTGTGGAAAGCACTCCAATCAGGGGGTATTTAGAAATCCTTTTTGAGCCCCTGCCAAACTGCGCAGATAGGGCATGCCTAACTTGTAGATATCTGAAAAACATGTGTCTTGGGGTATCAAATTTTTCTTGAATCAGAGTAGGATCTCAAGGATCGACTGGAGGGTTGTTTTAACTACATTCGATTGTTACTGGACAGAACCCTAGAGAAGTGTATATCTACGACCTTCTCTGTAACGAGAAAGCAGAGCCACCTCCTGCAAAACAATTTTCCAGTGGCCAGTCTTTTTTAACAGGCTATAACTATTATCTTATGCATTTGGGAAGTCTTCAGACCCTTTCACTTTTTTTTTTTTTTTTTTACATTTTATGTTGCTGCCTTGTGGTAACACTTTAACCACTTCCCATCTGGGCCATTTGCCCCCTTCCTGACCAGGCCTAATTTAGCAAAACTGACATATCTCACTTTATGTGGTAATAGCTTTGGAACGCCTTTACTTATCCAAGTCATTCAGAGATTGTTTTCTCGTGACACATTGTACTTCATGCTAGTCATAAATTTGAGTCAATATATTTCACCTTTTTCACATCAGCGTTTTGTATTCAGGTTTTGAGATCCTGCACAGGATCTCAGAACCTGAATAAAATGCTTCCATTTCATTTAATACATCCGGATGCATCACTTTCAACTGGATACGGTTGTATTAAATAGAAATTGAACAAACCGGATCTGACACCATTGGATCCAGTTTGTTCACTTTCACAGACTTGTGCACAAAACTGTAGCTTGCTGCTGTTTTGTGTCCGGTCACAAAACGGAACTGATGTGTCCTGATCAGTTTTGTCCCCATTGACAATGAATGGGGTCAAAACTGAACCATTTTGGCCCGGTTTTGAGATCCTATTCTGGATCTCAAAACCAGAAACGAAAAACATGGATGTGAAAGTAGCCTTAGTATGAGACCCATGAAAGTCCGCCTGGATTTTACAGATAAAAGCACCCAAATGACTATGAGAAACAAGAAAACGAGGTCTGATGAAAACGAGGTTAAACTATGCGGCCTCGGTTCTAAGTGTTATGTCTGGAGGAATCCAGGTACTTCTCATCACTTATCCCTACAGTGAACCATGGTGGTGGTGTCAGCATCATTATGTGGGGTTGTTTTTCAGCAGCTGCGACAGGTAGACTGGTCGGAGTTGAGGGAAAGCCGAATGGAGCAAAGTACAAAGATTTTCTTTATGAAAACCTGATCCAGAGTGCTCTGGTCCTCAGACTGCGCCACAGGTTTAACGTCCAACAACTCGGTATCTTGGAATCGAACCAGAGTTCTGTAAAATGTTTTTTTTTTTTTTTTTTACAATAGAAATGAATTTTTGAAGTTATTACCCAAAGTCAGTGCTCCAGATGGCGACCAAAATGGTCGCCACTGCGACTCAGAATTGTAAAATGGCGACAAGACTTTGTAGTCTTGTCGCCATTTGCGCCTAGACCCTCCTCTGCTCTGCTGCTTTAAGAAAGGCAGGCTTTCATTCAGCAAACAAGCTGCAGACGTCTGCTGGGTGAAGATCCGCCCATCACACTACCCGGCATAGAAGGGGCATGGCTTAGGTTTCTGTGTTTTGAATCTGTGCTGTGGCGCGTTATATAGCATCGCCTTATATTGATTTATGATGCTATTTAACCCTTAGAGGTCTGGAGTGTACTGGATAACACTGACAGCATTATGTCAGTGTTATCCAATACATTCCAGAACTGTAAGGGTTACATAGCATCATAAATCAATATAACGTGATGCGACCCAGTTAGTGCTACGCAGCAAGGACACAGGCGAGGACGGGGGATCCCACTGACATACTGTGGTGTGAAACCAGTGCAGTCCTATCAATTACGTCTGTAATTAAACCATTTCTGATAAATCATGTAATCTATAGTGTCATTATTCGACAAGACAAGTATTCCCCCCCCCCCCACCCCCCAGGGATTCACTCAGCAGTCCCAAGGCATGCAGTTTAACCAGGAGAGATTTGCAGCCTATGTTGCGCACGATCAAGAAAAGGACGGCTGGTGAGGTGTTGGGCAGATGGTTAGCTGCTCCTTCCTGCTCCAAAGACGTGTAGTGAAGTTAGAAAGAGGGATAATGGCACTAAAGCAGCCTTTAAGGGGTTAGGCACAGGCTAGTTCAGCTGCCAGAGGAGGTCTCCTACCTTTCCCACACCTTGCTGGCAGTGAAAACAAAGGTTTCTCGCCCAGTTTCCTTGGGGGACACAGAAGACCTTGGGTATAGCTCAGCTCCCTAGGAGGCGTGACACTAAGTGAAAGCTGTTAAGCCCCTCCTCCACAGCTATACCCTCAGCCTGGAGAGAAAGGCAGCCAGTTTTTGCTTAGTGTCCAAGGAGGCAAGACACTCCCTGCTCTGCAGGGCTGTTTTCTCCTTGTTTAAATTTTAGATTTTTACTTTTTTGTTTCTTTTTGTTCCAGATCATCAGGGATAACAGAGTTGCACTAGACCTCTCTGTTCTCCCGGGGTTGAGCTGCGCCAGTGCCGGTCATCCGCACTGCTGCCTCCCCCACAGAAGGCAAGGTGGATCAGGGCAGCCTCGCTCCCCCACATCCCGCCAGCGCAAGGGTCGCCCGCACGCCAAGTCCCTCTTCCAGCGTCCTGCCACTACGGTGCCAGTAGCTGAAGGGGCGACCCTGCTGGAATGGACCGAGGGTGAAGACGGCTGTGGTAAGAGAGTGGCTTCTCCAGCCCTACGTCCCCACCCCCCACCCAATGGTCTCCTGCGTGCCTGACCCCCCATACTGGGCCTCTAGTCCCCTGCTGGACCTAGGCTGGCTCCTGGGGTGCCGCAGAGCGGCAATCTGCTCCCTGCCCCTCATAGTACATGCAGCTAGTGGCTGTCAGCCGTCGCCTGCCTTCTCCTCACGGGCACCCTGTTTTTTGGGTCCCCCCCCCATATCGCCTGATCACATTGGGCCTTACCGGAGAGTGCAGGACGCTGCAGTGGAGTAAGGCCTCGCCTCCGGACAGCACTAATATTCCGGTGCGGCCGAGCCGGCCGGCGGGGTGGGCTCCCGCGGCCGGCAAACCGCCATTCCGGGTCCCTGTCTCTTCCGGCCGGCGGGGTGGGCTCCCGCGGCAGGCAAACCGCCATTCCGGGTCCCTGTCTCTTCCGGCCGGCGGGGTGGGCTCCCGCGGCCGGCAAACCGCCTTTTCGGGTCCCTGTCTCTTCCGGCCGGCGGGGTGGGCTCCCGCGGCCAGCATTGGGCTTGACTATGCCCCAGCAGGCCCCGTCCGACCATCGGTGCCGGTCGGCGGGGCTCCGCAAATTTGGTCCTAGGCTTCGCGGCCTGCTGGGCCGCAATTCCGACCGGCCCGCGGGGTGGGCTCCCGCGGCCGGTTTAAAGCGCATTCCGCCTCAGGTCCCGGCGGTATAACGGGCCGGGCGCCGCAAATTTAGCCCCCGGCTTCGCGGCCTACTAGGCCGCAATATTCCGGTCTCTGGTGGAGGGGGCGGGAACCTCTCCAGGCGCGAATTCTCCCCGCCTGGAGGTTCCTCCGCCCCCAGGGGATCGCACGCCGCCCTCCAGGCCGGATCCCTGTTAACCCTTTGGGTACAGGCCGGCTCCCAAATGGGTCTGTATAGTTGGCCCCCTTTTTTTCTCAGGTGCCCATATATGGTGGCTCCCCTTTAGCCTTAGAGAGGCTGTGTTTTAAATTATATAAAAAAAAAATAAAAAAATAAAAATAAAAAAAAATAAATAATAATAGATCACTGATTTCTATTGGACTGCGCAGGACGCTGCAGCCTCATCAGTAGTACTGCATGTCTGCATGACCTCTTTCCACAGGCGGCATGGTGTTGCGCTCCCAGCCTGCGTCGCTGCTAGGGCATTTCCCCTTTTAGGCGGTTTTCTTGCTTTTTCCAGGATACGGCGCTGGCCAAGTGCATGCGGCCCTTCCGTAGGCAGCATTCATCTTCTCTCCAGTTATGGTGCCTGCCATGTGCATCCCCCCCCCCCTCCTAGGCGGGATACTGCACTCTCCCTGGCTGCCGGCTGGCCATGTGCATGACCCCCTTCTTAGGCGGAATACTGCACCTTCACCGGATACGGTGCTGGCCATGTGCACGACTCCCTTCCATAAGCGGAACGCTGCACTCTCTCTGGATTTGCTGCCGGCCATGTGCGTGACCCCCTTCCATGGGCGGAACGCAGCACTCACTGGATTCGCTGCCGGCCATGTGCGTGAGCCAGCCATGTGTGTGTGACTCCCTTCCTGGGCGGAACGCAGCACTCTCACTGGATCTGTTGCCGATCATGTGCATGACCCCCCTTTTTAGGCGGAATACTGCACTCTCACCGGATACGGTACTGGCTATGTGCACGACCCCCTTCCATAGGCGGAATGCTGCACTCTCACTGATGTGCTATGATGCACTTATGTACTATGTTACTATGCTGCACTCTCACTGGTTTCGCTGCCGGCCATTTCATAGGTGGTATGCTACAGTCTCATTGGATTCCTGCCGGCCTTGGGTATGCCTCCTTCCCTCAGGCAGCATACATACATCCCTCTGTCTGTGGTTGTTTCCTCACAGGTACGTTGCTGGCCATGTGCATGTACCCCATACATGGCAGGGTGCTTGCACTCTCGCTGGATCCGCTGTCGGCCATATGCATGACCCCTCTTCCGTGGGCGGTGTACGCACTCTTGCTGGATTCGCTGCCAGCCAGGGGCATGCCTTCCTTCCTCAGGCGACATGCACACATTCTTACTGACTGTGTTTGTCTTTCGCCAGTACGTTGCTGGCCATGTGTATGACTCCCATGCATGGCGGTGTGCTCGCACTCTCCCTGGATGAGATGCTGGCCATGTGCTTTACCCCCCTTTTTTCTGGGCGGCATGCTACACTCTCACCGGATACATTGCTGCCCATGAGAATGGCCCTCTCATATGGGTGGAATGCTTGCGCTTCCATTGGATACGGTGCTGGCCTTGTGCGTGACCACCCCTCATCCCATGAGCAGAATTTGGCACGCTCATGAGATTCACGGCTGTCCTTGTATGGCTGTGCTGGACTTGTACATGTCCCCCTTCATTGGCAGAGTAGTTGCACTCTCGCTAAGTTCAGTGTTGGTGTATTATTGCACATTCACTTAATGCTAGGATACCCCTGTGCATGTTCCCCTTTCACTAGGTGGACCTTCTGCGTTCCTGCTGGATTATAGGGTATGTCCTGCTTCTCTGAAGTAGGTACGGCCTTAGGCATCACTCCCTTTTGGGACCGGCCTTTGCATTCTTGCCGACTGCAGTTTGCCAGATACAATTTCCCCCCTTTTCGGGGCGGACTGCTTGCGTTCCATCGCATGCTATACTAGGCTTGTGCATAACTCCCTTTCAGGTTGCACTTTGCAATTCCGTACATGCTGTGGCACTCTGTGGCGAGCCCCCATTTCTCGCTAAATTAACCTTTTGCAGTGAGCGGACGTTCTTGTGCGTTGTTTGGGCCGTGTATGCCTTCTCCTCCTGTAGGTGGGTTGGCCTTCTCACTGCTTACGGGCTGCTCGTACGTATGCCTCATCTACTTCCTGCGGCATACTTTTGTTTTCTTGGGATACGATGCCTCCCACAAACCTTGCACTCATCTCTAAGGAGTTCATTCTGTCCACCTGACCCGGACGGGCTCTACTTGCTCTCTGCTGCACGGAGCTGGGTGGTACTCATTCATTTAGTTGGCCCTTCATCCCAGGGAATGTTCGTGGTTCCTAGATGCGTGCCCATTCGTCCTTCCGCGGTATTGCTTCCCTGCGCTAGTGGTCACATGGTCGAGAGTGCGGTTGTCTGGATCGCCCCTCGAATTCTTCGTTGGCTCTGGCAGGACTGCGGATCCCTTGCCTGCTGCAATTTCCTCCTCTTCGGATGTAGTGTGGTATGAGTCCTTCCTCTTGGCGCCTCTACGCTACAGTCTGATCTGCTACCAGGTGCGGGCCGCTTTTCTCGGGAAGGTCACCCAAATTCTCTTGGGTGCTCGATTACCCAGGTCCGGAGGACCTCCGCCTTGGGTTCTTCAGGGTATTCTCCTTCTGCGAGGCGGTGAACCGGGCATCTCACAGTGTAGCAGGGTTCTGCTTTTGAGCTGTCCTATGGCTTCCCTGTTGCCCACTCCTCCGTTCGGTTGGAGGGTGTTATGCCGGCCTCTGTCTCGACTACCTTATCTCGCCGGCTCTGTTTGGCCCCCGCTCGGTACAGATCACTCTGATGTGGCTTCTGTCCCGCCAGACTTCAGAGGTTGTTCCTTCACTGTCCTCCCCTCTGGGGAGAGCATGGTTGTTCATGTGGATGGTTCCGGTGTTCCTTTTGGCCTCGTACTGTCTCCCTTGTTCACACTGGCTGTATTAGCTGTGCCGATTTATCGAGTCTACCGCGTTCTGTCCTCCCGCTGAGTGCAGATTGTGTGGTCCATTCTAAGACAATGGTCCTGCTGTAGACTTACCTTCTCGGTAACTTGGGGGGACTACCTTTCGGTCCAGATTATCCTTTGATCTCCTACACCGGGACTGTAGAACATGGCTACATCAGCATGGACTATAGCCTGTCTTGTCCTGGCATCTGGCGGATGCTGGGCGGACCCTTTTGGTTCCTTTCCGTCTGTCCTTCTGTTCCCCCACTCGGGTGGATACCGGACAACGTTGCTCGGGGGCCGACGAGACCAGTTTGTCAACTTCTGCCCGTGTTACTGGTCTGCGCCTGATCACATTTGGTTTTTCGCCCGCTTGCCAGGCGACTCCAGCGGTTTCGCTACTGCCCGCTCCTGGCTGTATTTCGTCCAGGATCTGTCGTAAGACTTATGTTTTTTTTATCTGGGGTTCTGTGGGAAGCTGTGCATTCCCCACTCTGACTTTTCCTTTACTTGAGGTATCAGTGTCAGCGCTGTTCTTCCTCTTCCAGCGTTCCCCGGCCCTCTGGGCCTGTCAAGACCTTCTTACTCGAAATGGCTCTTTGGTTCCTCTGTACTGTCCTTCGGTACCGCCCTGGGAACTACATACTGAGTTCTCGGCGCTCCAATCTTGTCCTTGGAGCCGTTACAGAAGTTCTCTCTCCCCTCCTGTCCTGTACGGTTGTGTTTCTGTATCAGTCGTGTCTCTGACGGGTGCCTGAATGGCCCCCTTTTTGTTCTGAGCCTTCTGTCTTTTCCCAGGACAGGGCTGTTCTACATCCCGTTCCTTCCTTCTGAAGGTGGTGTTTGCCTTTCGCTTCAACACTTCACCAATTTGGACGTTGTTTGGGCCTTGCAGTTTTTACTTGGAGATCTCCGACTCTTGTCGACGTTCGGTCTATTGGGTTTCCTGGAGGTCCGCGCTTAGAGTTGACGGACTCCAGGGTGGTTTTCCTCCGCCTTATCAGATTGGCTATTGCTGAGGTTACCGCACCGAGGGCAGGATTCTGCCTTTACTGTCACCGTTCATTTCACCAGAGCGGTCGGTGCCTCCTGGGCCGGAGGCTTTGGGCTTCGGCCATGCATTTGAGCAAGGCGGCCACAGGTCTTCCTTGCACGCTTTACAGAATTCTACAGGGTGCATACTCTGGCTTCGGCGTATGCTGCCTTGGTCCGCCTGGGTCTGCAGGCGGCGGTTCCTTGATGCCTTCGGGTGCTTCGCCTTGGAGCTGTGGTCCCTCCCCTTTTGGACTGCTTTTGAACGTCCCAAGGTCTTCTGTGTCCCCCAAGGAAACTGGGCGAGAAAACGAGATTTTTGTATAACTTACCAGTAAAATCTCTTTCTCGCTCTTTCCTTGGGGGACACAGCACCCACCCATTCGTTGTTTTTCTCTACACGGTTTCCGAGTTTGTGTTACCCGTTGGGTAGTTGGCTTGTTGGTTCCTTGTTGGACTTTGCCTTTTCTCACTGCTTGGACACGCAACTGGCTGCCTTTCTCTCCAGGCTGAGGGTATAGCTGTGGAGGAGGGGCTTAACAGCTTTCACTTAGTGTCACGCCTCCTATGGAGATGAGCTATACCCAAGGTCTTCTGTGTCCCCCAAGGAAAGAGCGAGAAAGAGATTTTACTGGTAAGTTATACAAAAATCTCGTTTTTCATTCACGGACAGGCAGGCAATCTATTAATCATATTATCTCCTATAATATGCTATATCATATTTTTTCTAAATGTGTAAAAAAAAAACAAAAAAAAAAAAAACAAAAAAAAAAAAACTGTGTCCCCAGCCTACTGTCATGCTGATCCTGTCAACACATGATACCTGCTGATGTGGTCACTGGTTGCAGTGGCAACTATCTTAAGTGATTGGCCTTTTAAAGAGCATATTGGGGATGGTGTATTTTAACCCATTCTGTCACATATAGAAGAATATTGGTTTGATTGGATCAGCGCGCCAGAAATCCGCGTCCACACCGCCAGACTGCGCATGCCCAGGGAGCCCACCACGTCACCGGAAGGACGCCATCAACCGAGGAGCCAAGCGTCATCACCATGGAGACGTGCAAGCACATGACCAGAGCGACGAACCCGTGACTCATCAGGAGGACGCGCCGGGTAGAACCACGCCCACAAGGCCGGACATGCGTCGCCAGGCAACAATGAAAACATCGTCCCTGGTCCCTTGACCTTTTAATGGTCCCTCTACCCACATATTCCCATGGTGTTGTGCCATTTATGTTTCTCTCCCCTCGTCTGTAAATTTCCCCTTTCCCCTGCCGATTTCTGTGCCCCGGTGCCCATACTTGTCATGTGATTTGGGGTTGACCTCGGCGCACATTGTGGGACTGTTGTTGCCGGGTTAGCGATGTTTTCATTGTTGCCTGGCGACGCATGTCCGGCCTTGTGGGCGTGGTTCTACCCGGCGCGTCCTCCTGATGAGTCACGGGTTCGTCGCTCTGGTCATGTGCTTGCACGTCTCCATGGTGATGACGCTTGGCTCCTCGTTTGATGGCGTCCTTCCGGTGACGTGGTGGGCTTCCTGGGCATGCGCAGTCTGGCGGTGTGGACGCGGATTTCTGGCGCGCTGATCCAATCACCCCGGTGTGAGTTTGTTTTTAAGTTTAATGTACACAGGTGATATGACACTCTAATGATGAATGTGATATTGATCAATTAACTTACTTTTATGTTTTCACAATGATTAAATGTGTGTATACACTATATTGAAGCATGATGAATATTATGCTATGTAGATCACTTGGCTATACAACAGATGGGTGTTATTATGCACTATACAAATGTACTATGTATGTTACTTTATCTAATATTGAATAATTGTCACTTTTATTGTTTGCAATGTATTATGGGTATATATACCCCTGTATGACACCTTTTTGATATGCTTGAGAAAGACCGCATTGAGACGGTTGAAACGTTGCACAGAGGGGAATAAAGAATCCACTTTTATATCCATTGGAGTGCTGCCTCATGTTTGGAAACTATACGTGTCTATAGCCGTCTAAGCCTGCGGCTGAGAGGACCTGCACCCGCCATCCTTGGTCTTGTGCTGCTGTGTTTCTTTTTTGGTTTATATATATATATATATGTATGTGTATATATATATATATATATATATATGTATATATGTATATATATATATATATATATATATATATATATATATATATATATATATATATAAATATAATATATATATTTATAATATAATATATATATATATTTATAATATAATATATATATATATTTATAATATAATATATATATATATTTATAATATAATATAATATAAATATATATATATAAAAAAAATTAAGTCAGGACGGATGCGTTTTGACTTAGACTTTTTTTTTAAAGAATAATGCAAACTGATCCGTTCTGAACGGATACAAGCGTTTGCATTATCGGTGCGGATCCGTCTGTGCAGATACAAGACGGTGTGCAGATTCAAGACGGATCCGCACCGAACGCAGGTGTGAAAGTAGCCTAAAAATGTAATTTGGCTCCTAAATTTTTCAGTAAATACTTCGGCTCATAGGAGCCAATACATTGTAATACTGTACTGTTTCATCTAAAGTTGATTCTCTCATCCCTAGTTATAAAGTCTAAAATGTTGTATTGACCAGTTTTTCTTTCTTTTTTATGTAGTACAAAATATGCCTCAGCAGCGTCAGGACCAGCATCACCAGAACACAATGATGCACCCTGTATCTGCAGCAGGACCACCCATAGTAGCTACTTCACCTGCCTACTCTGCGCAGTATGTTACTTATAGCCCACAGCAGTTCCCTAGCCAGCCTCTTATGCAGCATGTGCAGCACTATCAGTCACAGGTAACATTTCTTAAAATGTTTTTGTCATTTTTCTTTTCTTGTGATTCAGATTCATAATGTTACATGTGTGTCATTGATTTGGGGAGCATTTGTTGCATATAAACCTCTTGTGCTTTACTATTTTAGAACTACATAGTTGGGGTGGGGGGAGAAGGGGTGTACATATCTTTCAATGCAGCCATTGGGTTGTTGTTATCCTTAGTATAGGTCATCAGTATCTGATCTTGTGGGTGTCCAAGTCCCAGCAACCCTGATCAGCATATCCACCACAGCACTGTGATTGGCAGGTAAATCACATTCGCTTAAATGGGACAGAGCACAGAAAGGCCATGTGACCAATGGACATGACCTCACAACCACAGCTTATTGGTGACCTCTTTTAATTATATTTTGTGTTAAAATAACAATTTTCCTGATTTCTTTGTTTTTCAGCATCCCCATGTATATAGCCCTGTAATTCAAGGAAACTCTAGAATGATGGCTCCACCAGGACACGCACAGGCCGGTTTAGTGTCTTCATCTGCTACACAGTATGGTGCTCCAGAACAAACACATGCTATGTATGGTAAGACCCCAGCATAGTTTCAGCATCTGCTATATCACTCTACAGATCCATTTTTATCATTCAGCTGTATAATTTCATATTTAATACGGTTACAGCAGTTAAAATATCATAAATATTACACAGCCCAAATATTGCAAAGTCATGTAATATTATATAGGTGGCATTCTTCAGGGTGATTTTTAGAATGCAAACTCGACAGTGGGTTTATAACCAGCCTGTGTTTACAGCCCTGTCTGCTTGCTTCATCGTCTTGCACGATTTTCAGAGTGCCTTCACTTTACTGGCTTGGCCACTTTGTGTTGAGCATTTTCTACTGTATGGCAGGCAGGGCAATAGACAACTTACCAATAAGTTGTCATTACAGATTCAGCACAGTTTTCTTGTTCCAGAAAACTACTCCCCGGTTCAGGAATGGTTTCTCCTTCTACAACAGGCGGCTGTCTTCCATAAAATGGCAGAAGACTGACGGTCATTAAGTCTACACATCCATGAGCAGTCAGCGCATGCGTTAATTTTATTGAAGTCCAGAACCTACTTCAGTATGTGCTGTTTTCATGGGGCAGACCCGGATCTTGGTTGCCTACATCATTGTCCCTCCTCGCCAATGTCTTCCGGAAGAAACAGCTGGCCCCACAACCATTTTATGGTGTCGCCTATGCCGTAGACGAAGTTCTCCTAGCAAACTACAGTACAGAGGGAAAAGACACTGCTCCACATGCGCTGGCGAGTGATGTCTGCACTGCCATCCACTTCTTTCCACCAGCAGCGTGTTCCCGCTGGCACTGCCCTAGCTCTGGCTTCATCACTCAACATTAGTAGCAGAGTGCATTGGTTGCACGGTGTATGGAGACATTTAAACTGAAAAAGGTGAGGAAGTCAGACCTGGTACATTGACAGACCAAGAGTGGGGGAAAGAGTGTACTGCATACAGAAGAGCACACTTGGATGCTGCCACGCTTCAGAAGCAAAGTGCAATCATGGAAGCCACCATGCATAGCCCCATCTGTACACTCTGCTTCCAATGCTGAGTGATAGAGCTAGGATAGTGACAGACAGACCATGACTTCTAATAAACTCTGCAGTACTCTTACTGAGATTATTGCCATGGACCGTTCACATTAGCCATTGTTTTTGTTAGCAGAACCTTTTCTACTGCATAGGTAACACCTTAAAATGCTTGTGAGTCCAGCTGTTTTATGAGGAGAGGTAATAATAGCAGGCAACTAAGAATTAGGTCCACCCCATAGGGTTGTCACGATACCAAAATTTAGATTTGATTTCGATACCATAAAAAAGTATTGCGACACTCGCTACCATTTGCTACTACGCGAAAAAAATAAAACCCCAAAAAGCTGTGAGCATTTTGCATTTTATGGAACATCTGGCCCATAATATAACAGTCCTATCGTAGCGAGCAGTTTTTATTATTTTTTTCTGTTACTGCGTCCACCGCATAGGAGATATTTTTGTTTATATTTTAAAAGTTTGGACTTTTTGGACGTGGCGATATGTAGTATGTTTGTTTGTTTATTTATATATTTTATATGTAAAATTGAGAAAGGGGGTGATTTATACTTACCGGTAATATTTTGGTGTTTTTTTTATTTTTTATGTAATAACTATTTCTCGTACTTTTATCCATTGGGGACACAGACCATGGGTATAGCTTAGAGGTATTAGTAGGAGGGACACTATGCAAATACAAAAGAGCTCCTCCTCGGGCTATACCCCCCGACTCCACCAGGAAGAACTCAGTCTGTGCTTAGGGTCCGGTGAAGGAGGTTGACACGATTACTCTCTCTACTCCGGTTTGTTATTTTCCTTCTAGATGGGGACACAGGTCGGCATAGCGCCTTCCTGGTCCCCGTGGAGTGCCCGCCGCCGTCTTTGGGACGCTGCCTGGCTGCCTCCATTGCCCCCCAAAGAAGACAAGTGGATCCGGGCTCGACCTGCAGCTCCGGTATCCCACCAGCCACTGGGTCACCTGCTGCCACCCTCCACCAGAGAACTGCACTCCTGGGCAAGGAGTCAGAAGAAGTCTGAAGAGGTGCATCCCTGCTGGTCCTGGAGTCGAGGGAGAAGACTGCAGGAGCAGATAAGTATTGCCTGCATCCCTGCCCCCCCCTCCATTCTCATTACTCCTGAGGCTGCCTGGGTGAACTGCAGAGATAGGAGTCCTTCTGGGGGCACGTTGGGGCTCTTTATTAAGGGGCACAGGCTCAAAGGCATCTGGCATGCTATGCGCGGCACTTGCCGGCATCGCTCTTTTTCCTCCAGGGCAGGGGACGCACCACAGAGTTCGGCGGTGGTACTCACCGCGGCAGCGCCGGCTCTTTCCTTCCTACACCCAGGGACATAGCCCCTGATACATGTGAAGGGGCCCTGGTGGCGACTGGTCCATTTTTCATACAGCGCGTGCTCTTTTCGCGCCATTATGACACGGCCGGGGGGCGGAGCCTCGGTTCCGCTCTGGCGCTTCCTCCTCGCTGTGTTCGGCCGTGCAATTCCGAACTCTCGCGTGACTTCCCCTGCTCCTCTCTCGCCGGAGGTCCTCTTCTGCTGCCTGAGTGGTGGGACATTTCAGAATTTGTCAGCCATTAAGACAGCTTTCTTAGCTGTGTGGGCAGATACAGATGGGCTTTATCAGACCTGGCTGCTAAAGCAGGTGTGGAGATAAAGTTTTTCAAAAAGATGAGGGAGGTCTACTTCCCTCTTTATCCGCATGTTATGGGGTTCCCCCTTAGTCTGCCATAGCCTTTTTCTCAGGCCCCACCGGGGTCCTGTCAAGTGTGCCATTCAACCTTTTTTCTATCGCCTGTGTCTTGTGCCCTGCCCCTGGACAGGATCTCCTCCGTCTCTTGCTCAGCCCAGTCCCCTCCCTCTGCATGACGCAATCCTGCCTCTCTGCGGAGACAGCGGTAATACAGCTCATAGCTGTGTGAGTAAATGCCTTGCCCCTGAGGTTAAAGGTTGTGAGTTCAAATCCCAGGAGAAACTTTTCCCGCTGGGTTTCCCAAGACCTCCTTCCCCCCCATCCCTGGGAGCCTGCGGTCCCCGCTTGGGCATCTGCCATGTCCAGCGCAGCCGCTGATTTGGTCTTAGTCGCCAAGGCAGCCATGGCCTTTAATCCTGTGGCGCTAACCACTCCATCTCCTCTCAGTGGTTTCCACAGTGGGCGCCTGACTAGGAAGAGGCAGCGTGAGCGGCAGCATCCCACCTCGGATGACCCTGTCCCCCCCTTGCCTGAGGCGCTTTCGAACGACTCTCCCCCCTCCCTAGGGAGAGCAAGTCTGAAGGGGAATTATCCGGCTCGGACGAGCCATGTCCTTTTTGGACTATAGGGCATTTTCAAATCCTGTGACGCCAACCACCTCTCTGTGGTTTTCCACAGAGGACGCCCGATTACTAACAGGGAGCGTGAGCGGCAGCACCCCTCCTCGGATGACACAGTCTCTCCCCTCCCGCCCTCGCCTAGAGGTGCTTTCGGACGACTCTCTTCCCCTTCCCCCCCCTCCCTTAGGGAGCGCAAGTCTGAAGGGGAATTGTCCGGCTCTGACCAGGTCATGGAGCGGGACCCCTCGCCTAAACTCTCCACCATGGTGGCTGACTTAATGGCGACTGTCCGAGACACCTTTATTCTCCAAGGGGATTCTCCTCCTTCCACTGGTCAGGAGTTCCCCCCCCTTTTTTCGTCCAGGCAGTTGGAGACTACCGTGTTCCCGGTCCATGAGGGATTTTCCGCGGTCATATCCAGGGCCTGGGGCCGTCCTAACAAGGTTCTCGGCCACCAAGCGCATGAATACACTTTATCCTTCCTTCGCTATGGCGAAAGGTGGATCCCCCAGTGGCCGGACTAGCCAATTATACGGCCCTCCCTGTCTTAGACAGTTCTTCTTTGCAGGACGCTGTAGACAGGCGCATAGACTCTTTCCAGGTCCATTTTTCACTGGCAGGTGCGTCCCTGCGACCTACCTTTGACTCAGCAGGGTTGGCCAGTGCTCTCTTGGTGTGGTTACAGCGCCACCACCAAGAACTGCCAGAACAAGATGCGTCTACTGACACACTGGATTTGGTTCTCCAGATGTCTCAGGCTTCTAAGCTTCTTTGCGAAGCTTCTAGGGACATTGCTTCCCTCTTTGCCCGCATGTTAGCCATCTCTGTCATTCAGCGCAGAGAGGTCTGATTTAAAGGTGTGGGACGCCGACGCCTCCACCAAACATTCCCTCGCTAATCTCCCCTTTGGGGTTTCCAGACCTTATGGGGATCAGCTAGACGAGTTAATCTCTTCATGCCTTTCGCCGTTTCTCGTCTGGTAGGACGTCGCCTGCTTCCTCCGCCCGGGGTGTCAGGTCGTCCGCAAAAAAGGCCCTCCTTCAAACCAGCCTTCCTGGCGCTAGAGGGCCCAGTCTGCCTGCCCTGCTGCTCCTAAGCCTATCTGCATGTCCCGATCGCGGAATCCCACCAACGATTCCTACGCTTCGCCATTGGGGGTCAACACCATCAGTGTTAGCGATAGCGACCACCCCTCGGGTCTTTACCAAGATCCTGGACCGCTCATGGCGCTTCTTCGTACCAGGGGCATTCCTTTGCTGCCCTATCTGGACGATATCCTGATAAGGCACCCTCTCTACCGCAGGCCGAGGACAGCGTCCAGATCACTGTTCGGGCTCTGGAACAGTTCGGCTGGCTGATACCCAAACTCCTGTCTCTTCCCGTCCCAGAAGCTCTCCTTCCTGGGGATGATTTCGAACACCTCGGCCGCCAGAGTATTCCTGCTAGCCTTCCAGTCCTCCCAGATCCAGGGGGCAGTGTCGCATATGCTGCGCTCCCCGTGCCTATCCATACGGGAATGCATGCGGGTCCTGGGTCTTATGGTAGCCTCTTTCGAGGCCGTTCCATATGCTCAGTTTCTCACTCGCCTGTAGCAACAGGAGATCCTTTCCCTCGGGGACAAGTCTTTCGGGGTCTGGACGATAGCATCTGCTTGTCTCAGCGGGTTCGGGCAGCTCTCCCTTGGTGGCTGTCCCCGATGAACCTGAGGTCGGGGAGATCTTTTCTCCCATTCTCCTGGACGATCATCACCACCGATGCCAGCCTCCTGGGTTGGGGCAGCGTTCTCCAGTCTCGCACAGTTAAGGGGGTTTGGTCGGCGGCGGAATCTCGCCTTTCGATCAACATTCTGGAGCTGAGGGCGATTTTCCACTCCCTCTCCCATTGGACGACTCCCCTTGCGGGCCTTCCGTTGAGGATCCAATCGGACAGTGCCACTTCTGTGGTCTACATCAACCATCAGGGTGGCCGCAGCCGGATGGTGGTGCAGGAGGTGATGAGAATTCTGACGTGGGTGGAGTCGCATGTTCCGGTGTTGTCAGCAGTTTACATTCCAGGAGTGGACAACTGGACAGCAGACTTTCTAAGCCGCAACAAGGTGGATCCAGGCAAGTGGTCTCTGAATCCAGATGTATTCGAAGAAATCTGCCACAGATGGGGCCGTCCGGATGTGGACTTGATGGTGTCCAGGCTCAGCAACAAGCTCCCGGTGTTCCTGGCTCGCTCCCGGGATCCGAAGGCATATGGGGTGGACGCTCTGGTGTCTCCATGGCAGGACTTCAGTCTCCTCTATGTCTTCCCTCCGCTTTCTCTACTACTTATACAAGATCGAGGCGGAAGGGATTCCGACCGTTCTCATCGCCCCAGAGTGGCCTCGCCGAGCGTGGTTCTCAGATGTGGCTCGGATGTTGGCGGACGCCCCTTGGCCTTTTCCCGACAGAACGGATCTACTGTCTCGGGGCCCGCTCTTCCACCGGAATTTTACGGTCTCTTTGTTTACTGTCGTGGCTGTTGCACCCACCTTCCTGATGAAGAGGGGGTTCTCGGATTCAGTGATTAGAACCATGGTCAGTGCGAGGAAGCCGGCTTCCTCCAGGATTTACTATCGTACCTGGAAGGCCTTCCTGACTTTTTGTGAGAACTCGGGGTTCCCTCCCCTTCGTTTTTCCATCCCGATGGTGCTGTCGTTTCTTCAGTCCAGGCTTGAGATGGGACTGTCGTTGAGTTCCCTGAAAGGCCAGGTTTCAGCTCAGGCCGTCTTCTTTCAGAAGTCCCTCGCTCTTATGGGTCCTGTGAAGACCTTTCTTCAGGGGGTGGCACTTTCGATTCCCCTGTATGTTCCCCCCTTGCCTCCTTGGGATCCTAATTTGGTCCTGTGCGTTCTGCAGATGGCCCCCTTCGAGCCTCTGAGAGAGGTCTCCCTGACTTTTCTCTCCTGGAAGGTGGTCTTCCTTGTGGCCATAACTTCCATCGGACGGGTGTCGGAGCTGACCGCTCTTCCGGCCAGGAGCCTTTTTTGTTTTTTCTCCAGGACGAGGTTGTGCTCCGTCCGGTTCCCTTCTTTTTGCCCAAGGTGGTCTCTCCCTTCCACCTTAACGGGGATCTTGTTCTGCCCTCCTTTTGCCCTTCCCCGGCAAACCACATGGAACACGCTCTACCTTCCCTGGATGTCGTACGAGCCCTGAAGGGTATTTCGCGGCTTCCGCTTCCGTCCGCCGTTCGGATTCCCTCCTTGTGATTCCCGAGGGACCTCTTGGGGTCTGGCGGCCTCCAAGGTCACTGTGGCGATACGGATCCGCTCGGCTATTTCCGCAGCTTATCGCGCTCGTGGTAGGGTTCCCCCGGCTCGGATTACCGTTCACTCCACTAGGGCGATGGGGGCTTCCTGGGCAAGGCGCAATCGTACCTCTGCGTCTCAGCTGTGTAAGGCGGCCACCTGGTCGTCCTTACATGCCTTTACGAAGTTCTCTCAGTTGTATTCACTGGCTTTGGCTGATGCGGTCTTTGGCCGCAGGGTTTTGCAGGCTGTGGTTCCTGTTTGACAGTTTGACGTTCCTCCTTTCGGTGCTGATGTTTTTTTCCCATCCCATGGACTGCTTTAGGACGTCCCATGGTCTGTGTCCCCCAATGGATAAAAGTACGAGAAAAGGAGATTTTTTGTGAAACTCGCAGGAGGAGGAGCTCTTTTGTATTTGCATAGTGTCCCTCCTACTAATACCTCTAAGCTATACCCATGGTCTGTGTCCCCCAATGGAAAGGTAGAGAAAAAGATTTTACAGGTGAGTTTCACAAAAATTCTCCTTTTCCCCCCCTTAGGGGCTAAAACCTGGGATCTTTTGATCCCTTGTCCTGTTCACCCTAATAGAGCTTGCCCTTCACACTCTCCCTGCTGCCCTGAGCTTTGTACACACAGCAGCAGGGAGCTTACCATGACAGCCAGGGCTTCAGTAGCGTCCTGGCTGCCATGGTAACCGATCGGAGCCCCAGGATTACACTGCTGGGGCTCCGATCAGAAGCTGCCACTCCACGACCAATGAGAGGAAAGGGACGGGGGGACTGCACCACCGTTTTTAATACTGGTGTTTGGGGGGGGGGGGGGGGTTACACTGCGCCAACAATAAAGATAACTAACCCAGCAATACAAATACAGGTGGCGGGTGCCATGTTCTCTGATACTAGGCTAGCCTAGTATAGGTAAAAGGCAAAAGTATCGATTGGGTATCGATAATTCGATACCCGGTGCATCCCTACTACTCCATGGAAATAATGGATGCTGACAAATCCTGGACAGCAGGGAAAATAGAGCCATTTTTTTGGATGAGACTGGCCTGCAGTAGAAGCAGAAACCATATATATTTTTTTTAAACAAGGAGCGGCTTTTTGGATCAAGAAAACGACACTGAAGTTTTAGTTAATATATACTGGTAAGAGCTTGCTCACATCGGCCTTGGAGGCTCTCTATTCAGGGTCTCCGTCGCAGATTCTTACAAAAAGACTGGACAAATTGGAAACTGAACGTATTCCATTGTAGTCAGTGGAGTCTGTTCAGCTCTGTTTATCTCAGTGATGTGCCGAATCTTACACGTTCGTCACCTTCTTCGTTCTGCTCCTCTAACGTAGCAGGACAAGAGAAATATATAGCGGTCATGTGAACTCGCCCTAAGTTACCAATTGTCCTTCCTGCCACACATTAGAAAAGAATTGACATAAAGGGGTTGTCTATGCTCGTGGCTGATCTGACTTTCACCGTCTGTGTGGCCATGAAATAGTTTTCTTGGCTGCAGTTGATGACATTCCTGTATACACCGAGCACTATTGCACTCAGTCACTGGTCTCATTGATACATGGCATGAGACTGCTGTGTCCAGTGATTGACTGCAGCAGTCGTATGGAGTATACAAACACTCCATTGCTGCAGCCAAACAAAAAAAATGCTTTTATGACAATTGCTAGCTTTGGGTGGGGGTATTTCTTTTAATTAATCGGACAACCGCTTTATCAGTATTTCAGTTTTATGAAAATAAAACATATTAATTGTCTAATGGAAAGTTATACAGTAAACATTCTCATATATACTTTAGGTAGATATTTCTCCCCATTCTACGATTTCTGTTTGCAGTCAGTGAATGGAGACATTATTGTCTAGAAGTTGAAAACCTGTTCTGATCTTCTCACAGTGGTAGTAGAATCCTAAACAAAATGGGGGAGATTTATCAAGACTGGCGCTTCTAATGCCCACTTTCATCTTCAGTATGGTGGAGCAAGATGCCCTATAATTGTGGCATGCTCCTCTAATTCTGTTGCAACTCGTCTTTTGTGCACCAATGTCTTAAAGCTACACCAGCTAGGAGCTGGTGTTGGGTATCAGCCATTAAGTGCACTAGAAATTTGAAGCACTGGTAAACTTGTCAGGCGCACCTTTCCTGTCCAGGCCCCAGCCACACGGAAAAGAGGCAAAAAGTTGAAAAACTTTTTTCAGAGCGCGGCTTGTACAAACATTTTACACTTTGATGCTACAGTTCTATCACATGGGGGTATGTTATCTTTCCTCCCATGTGTGTATTCACTGGCATTGAGAACATTTTTGTAAATGATGGCAAGCTAAAGGGAATGTGTCATCAGAAAATTAACTGCTGTGTAAATTTTTTTTTTTTTTTTATATATATATTTTTTAATAATTTTTGATATTTTTTATTTTCCATGTCACTTTTTATATTTAAACTAAAAGTATAAATCTTGCAGTTTTCGCACTGGCCACGATGTCTAATAATACGCACCACTTCTTGGTCTGTACAGATCACTTTACTGTAGTTATCTTATTCTAGTCCTGCCTGTAATGATAAGGAGATATCACCTTTGTGTACAGATAATACAGGATCCACCATTCACAATAGGTGATTGCCAGACAGAGCTTATGTATTCTTTCCTTGCACAATAGGTCACAGAGCGAGCCGAGTCGACTGTCCCATGTAAGGCTACTTTCACACTCGCGTTTTGTGCGGATCCGTCATGGACTGATCTGCTCAGATAATACAACAGTCTGCATCCGTTCAGAACGGATCAGTTTGTATTATCTTTTAACATAGCCAAGACGGATCCGTCTTGAACACCTTTGAAAGTCCAATGGAGGAAGGATCCGTTTTCTATTGTGCCAGATTGTGTCAGTGAAAACGGAACCGTCCCCATTGACTTACATTGTGTAAACACAAGCAGCGTTTTGGTGTTGGTCCCCAAAGCGGAATGGAGACTGAACTGATGCAAATTGATACATTCTGAGCAGATCCTTTTCCATTCAGAATGCATTAGGGCAAAACTGATCCGTTTTGGACCGCTTGTGAGAGCCCTGAACGGATCTCGCAAACGGAAAGCCAAAACGAGAGTGTGACAGTAGCCTAAGTCAATAGGGTCCCTTCCTGATTGTGTCTATGGCCCATGGGGCTGCTGTGAAGCAATTTTTTTTTAATGCTTTGCAAATACTGTTAAAGAGTTTGTTACCAGATTTTACCATATTAAGCTAGCTGACATTAGCAATGTGCTAATGTGAGCTAAACCTAACTAGCCTATTCCTACTTTTATCTATGCCCCCCGTACGCCAGAAATCTAACTTGTATAATATGCTAATTAGCCTCTAGGAGCAGGGGGGCCTTGTTCCTGCTCCTAGAGGCTCCGTTCTCCCACCAAGTCCTGATTGACAGGGCCAGGCAGCGCTCACATCTGTCTGCCAGCCCTGTGCTCTGGTGAAATCTCGCGCCGTTCAGTATTCGGCGCAGGCACAGTGAGGAAGCTAATTAACCTACAAAAACCTCTCTGTCTAGACTAGACAGTAAATCGTTCCACCTGTACGGCATCCAATATAGTATCAAACAAGCAAGTGGAGATAATATATCAATGTATCAATTTATTATCAAATATAAAATATGGGGAAAAGACGGGATGGTACACAGTATACAGAGAAGCGAAGGGCAGTTAGTACAATTGCATTCACATGTATGTCCACAAGGCAATAAGCACTATGTGGCTGTCAGGTAAAAAAAGGCTATAATTCAAGGGCAACCAAATCTGCATAACAACAATAATAATAATCACTCCATATGGGCTATATAGGATATTGCAGAAAGTAGTGAATAACTGGATGTCCATGAGTTATCCCATAGCGTCCAGGGATCATAGGCAGCCAAGACTGACAAGTGTAATACAAAATATCTCAAGTCTGGTCAGTGACTAAGTCCCAAGGTATAGCGATGGTCTAGAAAATATCTAAGACCCAATATGGATGTGTGGAAATACCATATGAAGGTGTCAAGCTATACTAAACACAGGACGTACCTGAAAACATGGTGAACACAAGAGAATACTGGACCCTAAGCGCAAGACCTCGACGTGCGTTTCACCTCAGCGGCTTCGTCAGGAGGTACTAAATGATATAGTGGCAGGGTATATATAGTCTAGTTAGGGTGGGAGGGATTTACCTGGGTTGTGAGCACCTGCGGTCCAATGAAGTGGGTGCGGGGACATCATTATCCACGGAGCCATCTCTCGGCGCATCTCTGCCTGCATACCGCGCATGCGCGGCACATACAGACGTCACAGAGCACTTAGAGATGACGCCGTGCAGCGCATGCGTGATCCGCGACCCAATGGAACGCGGGTGACCCGCAAACACCAGCGGATGGATCCTATTGGGAGAAGACTGCAGAATGAACTGCAAATCGCATAATCCATATAACGGGTGCCAAGCGGGGAAAAGAGGAGGGGAAAACGCTATATGTGCATAAGGAACATCCATATTGGTCCCACGATAATTCATGTACATCGCGATACCCACAAACAGAGCACAAGTCCAGCATACATTCGTATATAGGCGGAACCATACCGCCGGTCCACATAGTGGCAGGTGATATGATACATAATGGGCCATAATAAATACCCAAAAACAATAAATAATAAAAAAAAAGTGAAGAATGTAAAAAAGCACCATATGAAACATTAAAGAGGTACTATAATAATTCATAAGAAATAAATATCATAATTCATGTGGATCTAAAATACTTAGTGTAAATCATGAATTTATGATCTAATACAGATCATATTAAACATCAAGTGAGTCTCAGTGAGACTGTGCATGTCAATATTCAAAGTAGTATTATGTAGGAAAATGAATCCCAACAAAATAGTGAGTGTATCTTTACTCTTAGTGATAACATGACCAGTGCACCACAACAAAGGTGGCTGCAATAATCATGAGAACATATCCGCACCGAAAAATACACATCTCCCCCATAAAATATACTGGACCTCAAAAATGTGGCACGAGAGTGTCAGGGGCGGCCGCACCGGCGGCAAAAGCCGCCCATGGGGTCGACCAAGACACTCCCGACCCACCATACATAGAAAAATCGTAGACCAATGGTCCATACAAAAACGGTCCCCAGCAATTTTAAATATCATGAGCTGACAGTACAGAAGCTATCCCCAACCAAATTAGCAAGAGTGACCCCAATGGTGATATGGGGAGTATATACACTCAATACATATAGTTCTCGATATAATACATTCTCCTATATGTATGTTGTTTGATATTCGTTTCAGGTCGTGTCTTTCATCCCGACTATGTCTTCCCCTAGTTGCTTACTGGATCCATCACCACCATATCCCAGATGTGAAGAAATGATTAATCTCGAAAAAAGAGAAAGAAAGAATGTTATAATAAAGAATACTAATTATAAAAAGAAGAGTGCTATACCCTGCTAATTAAAATTTGCGCTGTTCTTATAGGAAGGAGGAGAAGCTATTAGACTCATTCAGGCCGTACGGGGTTACAGTGTCTAGGGTGACTATCCATTTAGTTTCTCTACGAAGTAAAGCCAATTTGATGTTACCACCCCTAGATCCTAGGTTGACTCTATCAATACCTCTCACTGTGAGACCCCGTGGATCAGACCCATGAAATCTACGGAAACGTCGTGGAACTGCTTGTAATGTTTCCCAATCTTTCTCAGATACCTCTGAAGCTGCATGAATTTTACTAATATGTTCCAACACCTGAACCTTGAGGGCCCTAGTTGTCATACCAATGTAAATAAGATTACATGGGCATGTAATGAGGTATATCACTGCCTCTGTGTTACAATTGATGTTATGTACGATCTTAAAGTTCTTTTTCCCAGAGGAATCACAGAAGGCAGTGGAGCGGACCATGTATTTACATGCAACACATGCTCCACAAGAAAATGATCCCCATCTGGGGCCCTTACTACCAAATATGTCTCCTGCTTGGTGGGGAACGTAATGACTCTTGGTCAGGATGTCCCGCAAATTGCGTGACCTCCTCCATGTAATCTGGGGGTATGCAGTAAGGCATACTGCAAGATCCCCATCTGTTTGTAGAACCGGCCAGTGCCTACGCAAGATATTCTGAATAAACCGCCATTTATTGTTAAATGGGGTAATACATCTAACCCCTAAATCCCTATGCTCTATTACACCGCATAAACTGGAGTTGATATTCTTCTTAGCAGTACCTGACAGTACAAGTCAAGATAACCACGCGCCTTCCCCCACCCCTTCGCTGTGACTGCATAAGTGCTGTCAGTCACAGCGAAGGGGCAGGGAAGGGGGCGTGGTTATCTTCACTTGGAGCAAGGAGGCCGCTGCCCACTTGACTTCAAGCATGACTAGAGAAGCGCGCCGGCAGGAGATAAAAGAACGTTTTCTGAGCTTTAGCCGCATCGGCCTTCAGAAAGAAAATTATCGTCGGAAACACGCTGCTGGCTACTGTCAGGTACTGCTGGCGGCTTGGGATGGTTTTTGGAGGTGACAGGTTCCCTTTAAGCTTTATACACATAATTCAGGAAAATCTGAAGAAAATTTATTTCACAGAATTGTCAAACCTTAAGAATTTTTGTAATGTTTTAGAGCCTATTTGAGGAGTATCCATTCCCCACAGGTAACTAAAGCAATTTAAAAAAAATTTTTTTATTTTTTTTATACTGGCATTTTGTATGCCAGTCTTTGCACCACAGTTGAGTTGTACAACTCAGCTGGTCCATGCACCTGAACTGGAATTTATGGAAGCCTGGAGTTGGTGTAGATTTCAGGTATAATTTATGGAAGTTTTATGGAGTCAATTAGAATAAATTTGTCAGGCCAGCTTGGTCCTGTCCCACACAAACACATCAGAATCTTTTGACTTTTGATGCCAGAAAACTGGCGTACAGGAGTGATAAATATGTCTTTATTCTTTCATTGAAGCCTTTGCCAGAATGAAAAAAATAAACCACATGGCCTGATTCTAAAAGTGGGACAGAGCTGAAAATTAGGGAATTGAGTGTATTCGAGCGCCTTTTTAAACACTAAAGCAAATTCATATGTTAGTAAGCATTCACGTTTTTGACCATGTGAATTGCGTTGGTTTACTTGCTATTTCAGGTATTAAAGAACTCCCTCAAAGTTATTCTCTGACCTGCTAGAAGGGTACATGATGTAATCTGTAGTGAAGGTTAGGGATCGACCGATATTGATTTTTTAGGGCCGATACCGATAATTTGTGAACTTTCAGGCCGATAGCCGATAATTTATACCGATATTCTGCGAATTTTCATTTTTGAGAAAAAAAAAAATTCCTACACAAATCTGCTGAAAATTAATATGTTTATTGTTAATGTGTATTTTTTTTTTGTTTATTGTTAATGTGTATTTTTTTTTTATAAATCTTTTTCATTTATACTTAATATTTTTGTGGTTTTTTTTTACTAACTTTTAACCCCCTTAGGGACTAGAACCCTTGTCCTATTCCCTATCAGGGTGAATAGGAGCTCACACTGTCCCTGCTGCTCTGTGCTCTGTGCACACAGCAGCATGGAGCTGAACATGGCAGCCAGGGCTTCAATAGCGTCCTGGCTGCCATGGCAACCGATCGGAGCCCTAGGCTTACACAGCTGGGGCTCCGATCGGAGGAGCAGGGGAGAGGGGATCCTGTGGCCACTGCCACCAATGATTAATACTGGGGGGGGGGGGGGGGGGGGCGCACTGCGCCACCAATGTTTTTACTATTGGCCGGGATGGGGGTGGGAGGCGCACTGCGCCACCAATGATTAATACTGGGGGGCTTGGGGGGGCGCACTGCGCCACCAATGAAGATAAGTCTATCGATCATTCATATACAGGAGGCGGGAGCTGGCTGCAGAATCACATAGCCGGCTCCTGACCTCTATCAGCGGTAGCTGCGATCCGCGGCACCTGAGGAGTTAACTACCGCGGACCGCAGCTATTGCTCATAGAGGTCGGGAGCCGGCTATGTGATTCTGCAGCCAGCTCCCGCCTCCTGTATATATGAATGAATGAAAGGCTTATCTTCATTGGTGGCGCAGCGGCCACAGCCCCGCCCCTCCTCTTATGTTCTATCCCCTCATTGGCGGCAGCGGCAGCAGCAGCACAGGGGGAGGAGACACTGCTTCCTTCTCCCCTGTGCTGCGGAGGGAACACAGAGAGCGCTGAGAGCAGCGCGTTCTGTGTTCCCCATATGTTATCGGTATATCGGCAAAATAGATGCCGATACCGATAACGTTCAAAATCCTCAATATCGGCCGATAATATCGGCCAAACCGATAATCGGTCGATCCCTAGTGAAGGTAATCTTACCAGTGACTGTATTTGTGAGTTATAACCTCCCTTCTGCTTCTCACCAGTGTCTTATCTTATGTGTGGACAGGAAGTCAGTTTCTCTATGTATTCCTATGGAAGCCTCAATGTCAGTGTCATAGGAATTAATAGCAAAGTAACTGACTTCCTGTCCTGTGTCAGTTGGAGATCAGAGAGGTGGTCACATGACACAGCTAAAAATTAGAAGGGAGGGGATAGCTTACAAATAGTCACTGGTAAGAAGATTACATTCACTACAGATTATATCATGCACCTTTCTAAGTTTTTTTGCGGTAGTTTTCTTTAAGCTAGTAGTAGTGTATTTATGCATCTGATAAGATATCCAGACAAAAATTAGAGAGAGATATATTAGGGCTGCATTATATGGGAATTTTGTGCGATTGCGATTAGGGCCCTAAAAATTGCGATAACGATATGCGATGCAATATTTTAAGGGAATTGTGCTAGAGATCTATTTGGCTGGATTTTCAAGGCAAAAGCACACAGAAATGACTGATAATGCTGAAATGTAGTTATGCTTAACTCCAGAACTGAAATGCACAGTGTTTTTCAGAATAAAACATCTTTTACTAAATTAAATAACATATTTGCATTACTGCAAAAGTACAAAATACAAAACTTTTCTTAATAGCACTGCACAGAACAGATAAACAGAATAAATAGAAGAACATTTGTTCATTAAAATAACGACTTGCCTCAAGCCCCTCCTCCCTCCCCGCACTGTAACTGATGTATCACCGGCCGCGCTGTGCAGCATAGCGGCCGGCGATACATCCGTGTCAGCCACTTATAAAGTCAACCATAACTTTATAAGACGCACTGCCATTTCCCCCCACTTTTGGGGGGGAAAAAAGTTTGTCTTTATAAAGCGAAAAATCCGGTAATACAATTGCAGCATTTTTGGGTCAGCCAATTGGCGATTGCGATATGGCGATTTATTGTGATTGCTTTGGCAATATATTGTGCAGGCCTAAAATATATATATATATATATATATATATATATATATATATATATATATATATATATATATATATATATAATGAAAAACAGGGCAGCACAGCCTCAAGGCGGTAATGGGTGCACAGCCCACTGGGAAAAGTCAATCCCACAACAATAGGTAGGAAAAAGGCAGCACTCCAAAAAATTAAATTTAAAAAATACTTTATTCTCCTCTGATATAGAGCCGAAACGTCGCCATTGCCACTGAGGTGAATATAGTATATATTTTTTTTTTTTATTATACATTTTTATTTATATAATAATTGATGATCGTTGTTATGTGATGCATACAGACTTATTGCTGCTATGAGGGAAAGATGGTATATGTTAGTAAGAGTAGATCAGTAGAATTAATATGACAGCTCTGTTCTCTCGATAGGCCTAGATAAAGATGCCCACAGAATAACACTACATGAATTTAATGTGTGATGTTATAATTGAGTCACTGCAGGGGAGGCTTTCTCTGACCACAGTGAATGGTCTGACTGAGAAAGTTAAGCGAGACTGTTTGCTGTGCTAAAAGTCCAAACAAAGGAGGAAGTTAAGAGACGGACAGGAAGTAGAATACATGGAGTGAGTTCAAACAATTATATCCAGAAAGCCATCCAACGTTATTTTTGTTTTTTTTTGTAAAACTTTGACGGTAGTGTCCCTTTAAGCCTGTCACTTTATTGAATATAAATTAAAAACAAAACTTTATTAAAGTATCCGTTTCCAGCGATAATTTTTTTCATTTGATGAAGCTGTTAGTGTGGGGCTTTAGTTTCAAAAGGTTTTCATTAAGTTTGCATGTAATAGTCAACATTAGTGACATAATGTGGAAAATCCCCATGCAGGATCACTGTGAAATGGTAAAAAAGCAAGTGAACCAAATAGAAGATAAAAAAGAAAATAGTGTCTACTAGCCATTCATATAGAAAGTGCATAGGATATGTTTATGGATTGCATTGCTGTTAGTAGAAATGTACACTTCTTCGTGACCAGTAGGTCACCATCACCCACAATGACCTACTGGTATGTTATGAGTGTTAAAATTACAATTAAGGTTGTATGGTGCCTGCTTGCGTGTTGAGTTTGCTCCATATGCAGTTGGTGTTGGCTGTATAATTCAGGCGGCACTCGCCCGCACTGACCAGGATCAGAGAAAGCTGATCATGGTCATTTAACCCTTCATATGCCATCTCAATAACATGCACAGCATCAGTAGGTTTAGACAGAGTGGTCAACTCCCTCTGCCTTACAGTAGGACCCCCTCCCCACAGTGAAATTGTGGGGCACCCATCTGTTGGTATGACAGCCTGGGAATTTGTGAAGGATCCCAGTGCTTTTATTGGTAGCCGCCTATGAAGCTATGCCTGTGAAAATACCATAGACTGTAGTAATGTTCTGTTGCAGACTATGGGACAATCGATCAGAAGATTGCATTTTCATGTCGTCGCCCCCCCCCCCCCCCCCAAGAAGAAAAAAAAAAACATATTATACCCTAAAATGGTAGGAATAAAGACTGCACCTTGCCCCAGAAACTGTGATGCAATCATTGTATCGACCCGCAGAATAAGTCTGGCATGTAATTTTTAGTGCACCAATAACACAAAAAAACTTGTTGGAATTCTTTTTTTACCCCACAATAACTTATTTTCTCGTTGTCCATTACAAGCTATGGTAAAAATATATATAACTTGTCCTGCAAAAAATAATGGTTTTATGAACTGCAAATTTTAAAACTTTTTAGCTCTTGGGGTGGGGATGAAAAAAACAAAAATGCAGGAATGAAAACTGGCCCAGTTCTTAAGGGGTTAAAGGTTTTGTATCGCTAAACATGTCGATCAAGCAGGGGGTCTGTAAACTGCCGCTCATGCTCTCGTGAAACTACAGCTCCCAACATGCTTCACTTCTATAGGAGAACAGCTGAGCAAGTGTGCATGCTGGGAGTTGTAGTTTTCACAAAAGCTGGTTGCTGACCTCTGCATTGATGGCATGTCACTAGGGTGTATCATCAAGGTTCGATCGGTGAGCTTCTGATCCCTGGGGTGGTCTCAACCAATCACTAGAGTGTTAAAGGGGTTCTGCAGTTTAGATCATCAGCATCTGATCGGAGGGGGTCCGACACCAGGGACCCCCGTCAATCAGCTGTTTGAGAAGGCAGTGGCGCTCCAGGAGCACCGTGGCCTTCCCACTGTTTACTGCAGGCCCAGTGACGTCACGACTAGTATCAACTGACCTGGGCGGGGCTAAGCTCCATTCAAGTAAACAGAGCTTAGCCCCGCCCAGGCCAGTGATACTAGTCGTGACGTCACTGGGCCTGCAGTAAACAGTGAGAAGGCTGCGACGCTCTTGGAGCATTACCATTTCTTGGCCCTTGTTTAAATGCAGGGCAGCATGGTGACAGATGGTGCTCCCCATGAAAGTAGAATTTAGCTGAACCTCAAACAGGGCCTTAAAATGATAACAATTCTCTGGACTGTGTGGCCACTTCCTGTGTTTTAGCTCAGGTAATCTCAAGGAGACATGGCAGTAATGTCTTAAAAAATTGTCAAAGCCACATGTAAATATGGAGATTGGAAAAATGTTTCCATATCTATTTCTGTGGATCACTGCAATAGCAGTACTGCGTCACCATCGTTGATTTCAGTACTGAGTTTCTCCCCATTAAAGAAGCACTCTAACAATTTTTATATTCTCAGACCTGTTAGAAAGGTGCATGATGTAATCTGTAGTGAAGGTAATCTTCTTACCAGAGACTGTGTGAGTTATAACTGCTGATCCGCAGTTGACTAGCACTCTGGCTTTCCAAATAACACAGCATCTTGTGTGTGGACAGGATGCCAATTTCTTTATGTATTCGTATTGGAGCCTCAATGTCAGTCTCATAGGAATGAATGGAGAAGTAACTGACTTTCTGTCCTGTGTCAGTTGGAGAGGCAGAGTGTTAGTCACATGACACAGCTGAGGATCAGAATGGAGGTTATAACTCACAGATACAGTCCCTGGTAAGAGGATTAACTACAAATTACAACATGTAGGTCAGAGAGTAAACATTTTTGTGGGAGAAACCAACCCTAAAGCTTGAGCTTTTGCACCAGCCCCCCCCCCTTCTTTGTAAAGTGCATGAGGAAGATAATGATTTCAGGCCGGCACAGGCAAGATTCTGCGTTCTAGCAGGTGTGTAGTGAATGTAGATAATCTTAGAGATTTATCAGATGAGTTGGAGTGTGAACACTTCTTACAAGCAGCGTTGGTAGATGGATAATAGATTGCACTGACTGCTTCGGATGGTAAGTATAACTGCATTTTTCTAAAACTAGTAATGTTTGTTAGTTTGCTGGTTTCCATTTTATGGAGTTTCATGATGCTCTTTGTCCACATTCCCAGTTATCATAAAAGAGCTTTTTAATAATCATGGGAATTTCTTCTTGTATGATCAGCTGCTGCTTTGCCAAACAGAGAATCCTTGTTTGTAGCTTTCTCTACAGCTTGAGGTTTTCCATTCCCTATTCATAAGAAGCGCTGCTAGTCACATAAATAAGTGTACACTATATAGGATATGGACAATTGCTGCCTTGTCATCCTTGTATCTTACATGTATATTTTCAGCCCTGGAACACAGTAGACAAGGGTCTTATTTTTATTTTATTTTTTTTTAAGCTTTTTATTTTATTTTTTTATATATTTAAAAAAAATAATAAACCTCCTCAAAAACGGGTCTTATGTTTGCCAAACATATATTGTCTCCAGCATGATCTTCCCTGTTATGGTTATATAGGTATTTGTCACAGGCACCTTTTGCCATCCTGCCTTGGGGTGCCTTTCAAGTGCTTGTTTAGGTTATAAAATGTGAAAGACAAAATAAGGCTGCTTTCACACCAGCGTTTTTGCTGGATCCGTCATGGATCAGCAAAACCGCTTCCGTTCTGGTAATACAACCGTCTGCATCCATTATGAACGGATCCGGTTGTATTATCTTTAAAATGGCCAAAACTGATCCATCTTGAACTCCATTGAAAGTCAATGGGGGACGGATCCGATTTCTATTGTGTCAGAGTCTTGCTCCGCACCACATCCTGGACAGATGCAGCGTTATTCTGTCCGCGATGGGGACGCAACCAAACGGAACGGAATGCATTCTGGTGCATTCCGTTTTGTCTAGTTCAGTTTTGTTCCCATCGACAATGAATGGGGACAAAATGGAAGCGTTTTCCCCCCCGCTATTGAGATCCTATGACTGATCTTAGTAGCGGGAAGGAATAGCCTACGTTATATTCACTTTTCCAAATCCTCGCAGTTGCAGCACATGACATGCCTGTATTGTGCAAATGACCACTGCAGCCAATCATAGGCCTCAGTGGTCTTATGCCTGTCCTGTACACCACATGTGGCCACTGCAGCCAGTCACAGGCCTTAGTGACTGGTGAGGCCAGTGGTTGGACTGCATGGGGTGCAGGTAAAACATAATGCTGCTGCAGCGCGGAGGAGCGGATGGGTTCAGAGTGGGAAGTATCATTTTATTATACCAGAGTGGTAAAGAAGAAATCGCAGCACAACAAACAGGTCTTCATATGGGTGAGTAAGCGCTTGTCACTGGAACCTGAAGTGCTGCAATTTCTTCTGCTATATATTTTCTACATATGATCAGGACCTCTTCTCTGGCACCATGACTGCTTAACACTCCAAGTGCATTTGACTCTTTGCATCAGTATTACATATAATATATAACCCTTTTGTAGTGTATTTTATTAGGGGAAAGTGGCATCTTCCTCATGTTTTGAGCAATTTGAAGATCCCATTTATTCACCTGTGTAAATGTTGAGAAACCTCCCAAAAAATCAGTCTGCGGTAACACAATAGATAGAAGACAAGACGGAAGGATTACAGCCGTGATCATTTTGTGAGACTGCACACTAGACTTCTGTTTAGTCGGAGATCTTAAAATACTCCCTTCACTACTTGAGTGCATGGGGCTCCACACTGGCGTAAGGACCTGACGCTTGATCACGCTGGGAATGTCAGGTCCTGCTGCCTGCAGTGCAGAACTAGTGTTCCCAAAAGTGCCTGTGGTGAGGGGAGTTGTTTTTTTTAATTTTATGTTTGAGCTTTACTATGGGGCATTAAATCAATTGTTGATTACGTTGGGGGAGGGAGCACATTCTGTATACGAAGACCACTGCAGGAATGGGGATGTTAAAAGGAAAAAACTCAATAAATTTCATTAGTTTTTAATGGACAGAAAATGTATGTACACAGATGCAAAATGGCCACAAAAAACTGACAAAGTGCATCAGTTTTTAATGATTGTGTGAATGTACCCTTATTCCGACTTGGGTTACTGCTGCACTTTCTATACTTGCAAACCGCTGTGAGACTAATCCCAACACGGATCGCTGCCAACAGTAAGGGTAGGTTCACATCACATTTTATTCCTCCGTTTGACGTACAAGTTAGGGGGGTTGTTACAAAAACGCAACACACCATGTTCTCGTATCTTGCACAGTCCGGTAAAAAAAAAAAGTATACTTCATTTAAAAAAATAAATAAAATGGAACTCTATGGGGAACAGATGACACTGTATGGTATCTGTCTGAGTCATGGCTGTAGGAATGTGTGGAGACACAAACAAAAGATGGACCTTTGTGGCCATTACAAATGAAACTGCTTTCAGTTTGAAAACTGGGTCAAAGCATTTCTCAGCCTCGTAGCCCTTTTACATGGGCCGTTATCAGTAACTATTGGTTTTTATGAATGCTCATTCTCAATAAATGACTGCCAATTAACTGACAAATGAGCAGACACTTGTCATGTATTCACATCTTTCAGGCACAGTAGCAATAGTTCACCCTACAGAAGCGATCATTGCTGCATCTACATGTGACTATTGAGAGGGCAACGATCAGGCATGAACATTCCTTCTTACTGATCAAATCAGTAGCAAATCTACTCGAACCGCGTGTGTCTGATCGGTTATCTGCTATAGACCATCTGATAACGGTGCTGACTTCTAGGATGGACATCGGCTTTGTGGAAGGCTATCCACGGCATCCAGTTAGAAGTGCTGCTGGAGCATCCCCAACTTGATGCTGTGGTGTAACCACTGATAATAGCCACACTTGTTTGGCCTCTGTATTGAGCAGCTAGTTATTGTGTATTTTTAGGGTGGTGAGGGTCAACCAGTGATTTTTTGAACACTAATCTGGAGAATGCTAACCTGTCTTTTCATACCTTATACAAAACCGCAAATGACGATGAATGTGTGCATGACTACCGATACGATGACTTCTTTCCTGCTTCAGTTGGAAGCCATAGCACAATAGATTTCATATTCATTGTCCATCATGTCAGCCTTGCACTGCTTTCTTCAAAGGCTAATTTACGTTTCTATTTCCCCAAATTCAGCATGTCCTAAAATTCCAAACAACAAGGAGACTGCCCCTTCTTTCTACTTTGCCAGTGAGTTGTCGTCTTTGATTTCCTTGCTTTTACTTGACTGTGCTTGTAACCTCACACTTTGCACCAGAACATGTGGGCTAGGAGAAGGGCCTCATGAATAGATGCTTTGTAGTCTAGAACCACAATACTGCCTCCTGCTGGAGATTGGGTGATGACATCACTTGTCATTCAGCATGCATTAAAATGTGAACCCAGTAAAGAACCCCTGTTCCCTATTTTCAGAGAAGCAGTGTCTGCAGTACCTCTTCGTTGAAATAAATGGGAGATGCAGAAGTGGTTGAGGAGGGGAAAAGTAAGGCTAGAAGAATAGGGATCTCTCGTTCTCAGAAGTCCAGTGACCACACATTTATGGAATGTCTGGTTGATAGACTATGTAATAAAAAAAAAGTAACCTGTAAATGAATGAAAAAAATACTATATAGAAATACTGTATATTTTATTTACACTAAGGCAAGTTATACAGATGTATGTATATAGCAGAGTATTAGAGTATTATTCATTGCTTAACCAGGCATATTCCAGGCCAACCAAGTGACTACATTATAATATATTTTCATATAACCACATGGAAATGGTTACGATCTGTCTGAAATTAACATCCAAATCTGTTTAAAATGTACAGTTCTTCTATATGTATTGTTTCAGCATACTGTTTTGTTTTTATTTTGGGAGTGCTTGAATACTGTTTTAATGCCACAAAAATTCCCTTAGAATCCTTCAGCAGAGTTAGGGTACTTTCACACTAGCGTTTCTGTTTTCCGGTATTGAGTTCCGTCCTAGGGGCTCACTACCGGAAAAAAACTGATCAGTTTTATCCTAATGCATTCTGAATGGGGAGCAATCCGTTCAGGATGCATCAGGATGTCTGAAGTTCAGCGACTGTACGGTTTTTGGACGGAGAAAATACCGCAGCATGCTGCAGTATTTTCTCAGTCCAAAATTCCAGAACACATGCCGTATCCGGGATTATTTTACATTTAAATGCATTAATACCGATCCGGCCGTAAGTTTTCCACATGCGCAGACCTTTAAAAATGTGAAAAAAGATAAATACCAGATCCGTTTTACCGGATGACAACCGGAGAGACGGATCCGGTAATGCAATACATTTGTGAGACTGATCCGTATCCATCTACAAATGGTATCCGTTTGCATACAGATTGCCGGATCCGGCAGGCAGTTCCGTCGCTGCTAGTGTGAAAGTACTCTTAAAGGAAGCATGCTAAACATAAAAGCCCCTAAGATTTGCATGTTTTGTTCACTGCTCTTAAAGAGACAGTGAGGCAATAATTTTATGTAAGGTAAATTAACATATCTTGCATTTTCTGGGGGTGCATATCTAACCATGGTCCATTACCCACTTACCTTCCTTGTTATGATGTATGTACCTTTTATTGAAAGGGGCTGTCTGGCCTCTGAGCTGACAACCCCTTATGGTCCTAATGTGTGCAACAACAGCCAACAACCTCAGGATAGGTAATCAGTATCTGATCGGTGGGGTCCGACACCCGGGACCCCTGCTGATCAGCTGTTTGAGAAGGCGCCGGCACTCCTGTAAGCACATCGCCGTACATTGTATAGCAACTGCTCAGCCCCATTCACTTCTAATTACCGATGAACGTGTCTCACTGGCCTAGGAAAAGCTGAGAGAAGGCCGTGACAATCACAGGAGCCCCAGTGCCTTCTTGAACAGCTGATTTGCAGGGTCCCAGTTGTCGAACCCCCACTGATCACATACTGATGAACTTAGAGGACCTGTCACCAGAAAAAGCAATACAACCCCTTCCTCCTGTACCAATATCTGTTCACAGGATGTGGAAAAAGCAGAGATATAAATGTATAAATTACAGGTTTTACTGAATCTTTTCCCACAAAACTATATATCAATCTGCTCAGCTCTTCCTGCTCTACAACATGGCGATTTCAGATTGCATTGCATTTTGTGATGACCGGTCCTCTTCAAATGTATTGGGATTTTATGTGATAGACCAACACAAAATAGCGAGTATGTCTAGTGCAGGGGTGCACAACCTTTTCTGGTTGGGGGCAACATGGTCAGCCGGGACCAATTCCAAGGGCCAAAAATAAAACTTAGAGGGGTATTGCCAACTAAAATACTAGATTTATGGCATATTGAACATATAGTATATATCATAAATGTCTAGTTACACTTACAGGTCTCCCATCTAATGGCAGAATACATGAAAGATACATGTGAGCAGCCACAAGACAATACATGTTTGTTACCAGATGGTTGGGGGCCACGCAGAATGGTATCGAGAGCCGCAGGTTGTGCATCCCTGGTCTAGTAAAGAGAAAATGATATGTGGTTTTCAAAATGTTCAGCCCCATGTACTCGGATACCCCTAAATAAGATCTAGTGTGATCAATTGTCTTCAGAAGTCACCTAATTATTAGAGTCCACCTGTGTGTAACTTTCCATAATGAAAGCACTCCTTAGTATTCCCTTTATAAGATGCACTGACATTCCCCCCCCCCCCCCCCCTCACATATTGACCAAAATTTACTATAAACAATGTACAATGTGTCGCAATAAAACAGCCTGAGAAACAGTTGGATGAGCAAAAGCATTACAGAGTTATTACCACATAAAATGACCTGTCAGATTTGGGGCTGTTTCCTTTAAGGTCAAAATAGGCTTTATCCTTAAGGGGTTAATCTCTCCTATTTTAGTCTTGGGTGTCCACTGTAATAGCCCTTCAAAGGACTTATGAAAGGATTCCTACCACATGTTTTGAAGTCTATATTGACTTGCATTGATTTGTTGTCATCATCCATGGTTCCTGTATGGATGCTATGTATGAAAGCACATCACAATGTGCGGTTAACGCAGGATCATCTGTTACTTGCAAGATGAGCAAGTATGGCAAATGCATGAGTCGCTGAACTTGACTATAACCAGTCTTTTTGAAAGCGCCTCTGGCCATTTGTATTTCTTTAAAGAGGACATGCCACCACAAAATGCAGTACAACATGTTATAGAACAGGAGGAGCTGAGCAGATATATCATTTTGTGGGAAAAGATTCAGTAAAACTTGTAATCTATACATTTATATATCTGGTCTTTTGGAGCTCAGGGACGCACATTTGG
This sequence comes from Bufo bufo, assembly GCF_905171765.1. NCBI lineage: Eukaryota > Metazoa > Chordata > Amphibia > Anura > Bufonidae > Bufo > Bufo bufo. The sequence goes on from NC_053390.1 coordinate 211,862,129, forward strand.
CTATTATAAGTAATTGATCGCACTCCATGTATATGTGTGTATACAGAGATAGCTGTCGGTAACTATTAAGACCTCAACCATGTACAACTGAAGTCGGAAAGAGCAGAGATATAAATGTACAAATTGCAAGTTTTACTGAATATTTTCCCACAAAACTATATCAAACTGCTCAGCCCCTCCTGCTGATTGCATTTCATTGTGTGGTGACAGGTTCTCTATAATGGGACACTTCCATCAGAAAGGGGTATTTTTTAAAACTCCATACTCGTATTTAACCACCTCCGGACCGCCTAACGCAGGATCGCGTTCCGGAGGTGGCAGCGCTGCGCACAGTCACGCATATACGCGTCATCTCGCGAGACGCGAGACTTCCTGTGAACGCGCGCACACAGGCGCGCGCGCTCACAGGAACGGAAGGTAAGAGAGTTGATCTCCAGCCTGCCAGCGGCGATCGTTCGCTGGCAGGTTGGAGATGTGTTTTTTTTAACCCCTAACAGGTATATTAGACGCTGTTTTGATAACAGCGTCTAATATACCTGCTACCTGGTCCTCTGGTGGTCCCCTTTGTTTAGATCGACCACCAGAGGACACAGGTAGCTCAGTAAAGTAGCACCAAGCACCACTACACTACACTACACCCCCCCCCCCCCGTCACTTATTAACCCCTTATTAGCCCCTGATCACCCCTAATCACCCCTGATCACCCCATATAGACTCCCTGATCACCCCCCTGTCATTGATTACCCCCCTGTCATTGATCAACCCCCTGTAAAGCTCCATTCAGACGTCCGCATGATTTTTACGGATCCACTGATAGATGGATCGGATCCGCAAAACGCATCCGGACGTCTGAATGAAGCCTTACAGGGGCATGATCAATGACTGTGGTGATCACCCCATATAGACTCCCTGATCACCCCCCTGTAAAGCTCCATTCAGATGTCCGCATGATTTTTACGGATGCACTGATACATGGATCGGATCCGCAAAACGCATCCGGTCGTCTGAATGAAGCCTTACAGGGGCATGATCAATGACTGTGGTGATCACCCCATATAGACTCCCTGATCACCCCCCTGTAAAGCTCCATTCAGATGTCCGCATGATTTTTACGGATGCACTGATACATGGATCGGATCCGCAAAACGCATCCGGTCGTCTGAATGAAGCCTTACAGGGGCATGATCAATGACTGTGGTGATCACCCCCCTGTCATTGATTACCCCCCTGTAAAGCTCCATTCAGATGTCCGCATGATTTTTACGGATGCACTGATAGATGGATCGGATCCGCAAAACGCATCCGGACGTCTGAATGAAGCCTTACAGGGGCATGATCAATGACTGTGGTGATCACCCCATATAGACTCCCTGATCACCCCCCTGTCATTGATTACCCCCCTGTCATTGATTACCCCCCTGTAAAGCTCCATTCAGATGTCCGCATGATTTTTACGGATGCACTGATAGATGGATCGGATCCGCAAAACGCATCCGGACGTCTGAATGAAGCCTTACAGGGGCGTGATCAATGACTGTGGTGATCACCCCATATAGACTCCCTGATTACCCCCCTGTCATTGATTACCCCCCTGTAAAGCTCCATTCAGATGTCCGCATGATTTTTACGGATGCACTGATAGATGGATCGGATCCGCAAAACGCATCCGGACGTCTGAATGAAGCCTTACACGGGCGTGATCAATGACTGTGGTTATCACCCCATATAGACTCCCTGATCACCCCCCTGTCATTGATCACCCCCCTGTCATTGATCACCCCCCTGTCATTGATCACCCCCCTGTCATTGATCACCCCTCTGTAAGGCTCCATTCAGATATTTTTTTGGCCCAAGTTAGCAGAATTTATTTTTTTTTTCTTACAAAGTCTCATATTCCACTAACTTGTGTCAAAAAATAAAATCTCACATGAACTCACCATACCCCTCACGGAATCCAAATGCGTAAAATTTTTTAGACATTTATATTCCAGACTTCTTCTCACGCTTTAGGGCACCTAGAATGCCATGGCAGTATAAATACCCCAGATGTGACCCCATTTCGGAAAGAAGACACCCCCAGGTATTCCGTGAGGGGCATATTGAGTCCATGAAAGATTGAAATTTTTGTCCCAAGTTAGCGGAACGGGAGACTTTGTGAGAAAAAAATTAAAAATATCAATTTCCGCTAACTTGTGCCAAAAAAAAAAAATTTCTATGAACTCGCCATGCCCCTCATTGAATACCTTGGGGTGTCTTCTTTCCAAAATGGGGTCACATGTGGGGTATTTATACTGCCCTGGCATTCTAGGGGCCCCAAAGCGTGAGAAGAAGTCTGGTATCCAAATGTCTAAAAATGCCCTCCTAAAAGGAATTTGGGCACCTTTGCGCATCTAGGCTGCAAAAAAGTGTCACACATCTGGTATCGCCGTACTCAGGAGAAGTTGGGGAATGTGTTTTGGCGTGTCATTTTACATATACCTATGCTGGGTGAGAGAAATATCTTGGTCAAATGCCAACTTTGTATAAAAAAATGGGAAAAGTTGTCTTTTGCCAAGATATTTCTCTCACCCAGCATGGGTATATGTAAAAAGACACCCCAAAACACATTCCTCAACTTCTCCTGAATACAGAGATACCAGATGTGTGACACTTTTTTGCAGCCTAGGTGGGCAAAGGGGCCCACATTCCAAAGAGCACCTTTCGGATTTCACAGGTCATTTACCTACTTACCACACATTTGGGCCCCTAGAATGCCAGGGCAGTATAACTACCCCACAAGTGACCCCATTTTGGAAAGAAGAGACCCCAAGGTATTCGCTGATGGGCATAGTGAGTTCATGGAAGTTTTTATTTTTTGTCACAAGTTTGTGGAATATGAGACTTTGTATGAAAAAAAAAAAAAAAAAAATCATCATTTTCCACTAACTTGTGACAAAAAATAAAAAATTCTAGGAACTCGCCATGCCCCTCACGGAATACCTTGGGGTGTCTTCTTTCCAAAATGGGGTCACTTGTGGGGTAGTTATACTGCCCTGGTATTCTAGGGGCCCAAATGTGTGGTAAGGAGTTTGAAATCAAATTCAGGAAAAAATGAGGAGTGAAATCCGAAAGGTGCTCTTTGGAATATGGGCCCCTTTGCCCACCTAGGCTGCAAAAAAGTGTCACACATCTGGTATCCCCGTACTCAGGAGAAGTTGAGGAATGTGTTTTGGGGTGTCTTTTTACATATACCCATGCTGGGTGAGATAAATATCTTGGTCAAATGACAACTTTGTATAAAAAAATGGGAAAAGTTGTCTTTTGCCAAGATATTTCTCTCACCCAGCATGGGTATATATAAAATGACACCCCAAAACACATTCCCCACCTTCTCCTGAGTACGGAGATACCAGATGTGTGACACTTTTTTGCAGCCTAGGTGGGCAAAGGGGCCCATATTCCAAAGAGCACCTTTCGGATTTCACAGGTCATTTTTTACAGAATTTGATTTCAAACTCCTTACCACACATTTGGGCTCCTAGAATGCCAGGGCAGTAGAACTACCCCACAAGTGACCCCATTTTGGAATGAAGAGACCCCAAGGTATTCGCTGATGGGCATAGTGAGTTCATAGAACTTTTTATTTTTTGTCACAAGTTAGTGGAATATGAGACTTTGTAAGAAAAAAAAAAAAAAATCATCTTTTTCCGCTAACTTGTGACAAAAAATAAAAAGTTCTATGAACTCACTATGCCCATCAGCGAATACCTTAGGGTGTGTACTTTCAGAAATGGGGTCATTTGTGGGGTGTTTGTACTGTCTGGGCATTGTAGAACCTCAGGAAACATGACAGGTGCTCAGAAAGTCAGAGCTGCTTCAAAAAGCGGAAATTCACATTTTTGTACCATAGTTTGTAAACGCTATAACTTTTACCCAAACCATTTTTTTTTTACCCAAACATTTTTTTTTTTTATCAAAGACATGTAGAACAATAAATTTAGAGCAAAATTTCTATATGGATGTCGTTTTTTTTGCAAAATTTTACAACTGAAAGTGAAAAATGTCATTTTTTTGCAAAAAAATCGTTATATTTCGATTAATAACAAAAAAAGTAAAAATGTCAGCAGCAATGAAATACCACCAAATGAAAGCTCTATTAGTGAGAAGAAAAGGAGGTAAAATTCATTTGGGTGGTAAGTTGCATGACCGAGCAATAAACGGTGAAAGTAGTGTAGGTCAGAAGTGTAAAAAGTGGCCTGGTCTTTCAGGGTGTTTAAGCACTGGGGGCTGAGGTGGTTAAAAAAAGAAAAAAAAAAATCTTTTTTTTGGGCTGTTTTTTTTTTTTATTTCGGCAGTACTATGCCACTGAGAATTAAATACAAAATATTCAAAATATTGTCTATCCGTCAGCACAGATAGACAAAACTCCTATTCAGAAAGGTAATCCATTATTTAGTTTACTGCTACTGTGGAGGGAGAGGTTATCTTCTAGTATAAGTAGATGTGGAAATGGGATAACAGAGTGACAGCTCTGTTGTTCCCTCGATAGGCCTAGATAAAGATGCCCCCCAGAAGAGCCTTGCACTGATCAGTGTGATGTCTAATTAAGTCGCTCATCCCTCTTCCCTCTCTGGTCTGACTGAAAAAGTCAAATGAGACTGTTTGCTGTGTTAAATGTCCAAACAAAGAAAGGAGTTAGGATCCAAGGCAGAAAGTAGAATACATTGAGTGATTTAAAAAAAAAAAAAGAAGAAAAATCCAGAAAATCACCCACTTGTTTTTAGTAAAAAAAAAAAAAATGGAAGCCTCTCGTTAACTGGTTCCTCAGTTTGTAGAGTTGATGAGTTGTCCCAAGTTATATCATCTACTGTGTGATATAATTAGTCCTGCAATCAACAATTCCCTTCTGCTAAACCCAAAACTGCTACATCAGTGTAACTATCGTTGACCTGGTTTTTAGGCATCTTGATGGTTCAGAGTTCCCGGGGTATTGTACTAATTAACATGTAGTTGGTATTGTCTAATGTGTTTGTCTACATGTCTGCATGCTGGACTTGCCTTGGTAGCAGAGCCATAACTTAAAGCTTCTGGCCCCCAGTGCAAAGTCTGTAAAAAGACTGCTCACCAACCATTTGTACTACTGGTGTTTTCTTCTTTGGCAAAGATGCTTTTGGGTCCCCTCAAACTCTAGGGCCCAATAGTAACTGATACTTCACTACCCCTCTAGCTAGGAGGTTGATAGGATCAGTAATCTTTATTCACACGGCCTCCTTTCCTGCTGATGTGATCCTGTTTTTCACGCTCAATATAAGGGTCCATTCACACATCTGTAGTCTATTGCGGATCCGCAATACACCCGGCCGGCACCCCCATAGAACTGCCTATTCTTGTCCGCAATTGCGGACAACAATAGGACATGTTCTATTTTTATCCGGAGCTTTGGACCGGAAGATCAGGGGCGCCCCCGGAAATGCGGATGTGGACAGCACACTGTGCTGTCTGCATCCATTCCTGCCCCATAGAAAATGAATGGGTCCGCACCCATTCCGCAAAATTGCGGAACGGGTGCGGGCCCATTCACGGATGTGTGAATAGACCCTAAGGCTAGGTCTACACGACGACATTTGTCGCGCGACAATTTTTATGATGGTAGTCTATGGTGTCGCACTGCAGCATACTGCAATGCGACAGTCGCAAAAAATCAATTCGAGATGGATTTTTCTGCGACTGTCGCAGTCGCAGCATGTCACATGTTGCAGTGCGACACCATAGACTACCATTTTAAAAATTGTTGCGCGACATTGGTGCTACAAAATGTCGCGCAACAAATGTTGCAGTGTAGTTATGACAGTCGCGCGACAAATGTCGTCGTGTAGACCTAGCTTAAAGCTCTCGTGCAAAGCAGGAATGTGTCAGTCTGAATAAAGCCTGTCACCCTAACATGCGCCCTCTACTGCATGCACAGAGCAAAGCTGTTCTATTGAAGCTGCCATGGCAACCCAAGAGCAAGCAGTAATGTAAGCAATATTTTACAATTCTGCACAGTTGCAATACCACAGGTAGAGATAAACCAAACCTGGGCATTAAAAACTGGACGGCAGTGAATCACATCCTTTATTAATGTGAAATAGAGCTGTGGTCTCTTTATTACCACCTGTTTGTAAGGTATCATCCACTGTTCATATAGATATGACTACATGCTGGTGCCATTACTGATGTTTTAAAAGACAATTTTTTTCTCAGTTAATTAGTTTTCTCCTTCTCCTTTCCAGTTTCCACTAGCTCTCTAGCACAGCAGTATGCACACCCCAGTGCTGCATTACACCCACATCCCCCTCATCCTCAGCCTTCAGCCACTCCAACTGGACAGCAGCAATCTCAACATGGAGGTAGTCATCCAGCACCAAGCCCAGTTCAGGTAATGGTATAAAGTGTTTGCGTTACAGGATTTTCCAGGTTTATAATATCAGTGTCCCAGCCTCAGGATAGACCATAAATACCAGATTGACAGGGGTCTGAATCTAGGCACCCCTGACTATCAGTAAGTTGAAGGACTGCAATACCATGTGAGAAATTCAGCCTCTTCATTGTCTACACCGGTCTGTCTTCTTGCATGTCGTCTAATTAATAGCGGTAGTGCAGAATATTGCAGCTTAGTCCTGTTCAATTGAAATAGTTGATCTTCAGGGTTGTCAAGAGTCTGACCCTCCACTATTCTGAGGTTAGACCGTCAATATTCTGATCTCAGAAAACTATTTTACATTATGGCAAGCAAATGTAGGCTTATCTTGCCTCATGATATTGATAAAACCCACATCGAGGAGAGCTTAATGGTCCTAGAGCTTAAAAAGATCCACCAAAATGTAAAGCAGATCAGAATTTGGAGGAACTAGCCCATTCTTCTTAGTTGTCACCTTTGTATTGACTCAAGAAGCTGATGTACTGTATTTTACATGTTCAAGCTGTAATGAAATATTTTTTGAGACTATTTTTTTGTTGTTGTTTTTTTGCATGAAAGATGGCCACAATTAAACAGAAAAAAATCTCTGCCAATGAAACAACACCCATTGTTTCCAAAGACTTTTCCTCCTTTATTAAGAGAAGTAATAAGTAATGTTTATTCTTCTTCATAGCACCATCAGCACCAGGCGGCCCAGGCTTTGCACCTTGCTAATCAGCAACAACAGTCTGCCATTTACCATACGGGGCTGGCTCCAACTCCACCTTCTATGACCCCAGGCTCTAATGCTCAGTCCCCACAAAACAGCTTCCCTACACAGCAGACAGTTTTCACAATCCACCCCTCACATGTCCAGACTGCCTATACCAATTCACCTCATATGGCTCATGTGCAACAGGTAAGTAAGAGTTTTTAATGCAAAAATACATGTGAATTCAATCATGGACAGGTATTTAGGGGTCTCATTACAGATGTGATGTATCAGTTACAGGTATGGCATAACTTTTTGTACAGCTAAGGGTATGTTTACATCTGCATTGGAGAATACATTCCGTGCCTCTGTCACATACATTTTAAAAAATATTCGAGAGAAGTCCTGCATGCAAAAACATTTTCTCCATAAAAGAAACCAAACGTATCCCATTATAGTCAGTGGGATCTGTTAGGCTCTGTTCTTGTCAGTTATGTGCAGAATCCGCCACTTATGTTATTTCTATTCTTCTGCTCCTATGACAGAGCAGAATAATGGAAAATAATAGAGCGATGTGAACAAGCTCTTATATTAAAGTTTTATGTTGTTTTTTTTTTGTCATAACTGGAGGTAAAATGTCAGTGCTTATTGCTTTGGGGAGCATGTTGATTAGGTCTCCATATAACAACATTATCTAATGTGTATGGCCAGCTTAGGACCAGGCATCTGACTTGGGGCCCTTGCACACGACCTTATGACCTCTGAGACATACGGTCCGTGAGCGGGCGATATGTCCCGGAGCGGCATTGATTGTTCACACAGCATCATAGATTACAATGAAGCTGTGCACGTCGGGCTGCCCGCGGAACTATTGTCCCGCACTAATAAGATTATATGAGTGCGGGACAATAGTCCCGCAGGCGGCCCAAAGTGCACAGCAGCATTGTAATCTATGATGCTGTGCGCTCCTGTGTGCACGATCCCGCTCCGGGACATATGGCCCACTCACAGACTGTATATCTCGGAGGGCACACGGTTGTGTGCAAGGGCCTTTATTGAGACATACCCAATAATCATGTGATCTGCCATGTAATCAGGTTTTTGTATTAACCCTATTATTGCCACATATTCTTTTGTGTACTCAGTGCTCAGGAAGTTAAACATGTATAACATTTGAGAAAGCCGAAGTGGCCCTAAGCAGCTTCTGCCTTCCCTCTGCATTGCCCATCTTTCTCTTCCGTGGTACCAGTACAATCTATTGTGCAAACTTCCCTGCATAGATAAACACACCATCGCAAATGTTTCTAGTCCTTAGTTGACATCACCTGAACACGTCTGACTTTCCTATCGCCTTTACTGTTTAGGCTCACGTTCAGTCGGGAATGGTTCCTTCTCATCCAACTGCTCACCCTATGATGCTGATGACTGCACAGCCTCCAGGTGGTCCTCAAGCAGCGCTTGCACAGAGTGCATTACAGCCCATTCCTGTTTCTACAACTGCACACTTCCCCTACATGACACATCCTCCAGGTGAGCGTTGGATTAGAATATCAGCAGGTTTTAAAATGGATCACTTTTCTTTGTTTCTCTTAGGTCCTTAGTTATTAACAACTTGTTTTATTGTTTTTGTCACTCAGTCCAAGCACATCACCAACAACAGCTCTGAACTTGGAGTTTCTGTGAAAAAGGCTGGAACCCTTTTGTAGGCCAAAAATTCTCCCGCCACCTTCTTCCCACCGATGGAAGTTGTGACAACTAGAATTTCTCATTTTTGTTTAAAAAAAACAAAACAAAAAAACAACAAAACCTGATTTCTGCTAACCTCCAATAGGAATGCTAACTGATCACCTTGCAGTGGGAAAGATTCAAACGGAGTAGCGGCATGTAGGAGCTTGCAGGCTGTCCGGACACTGCATCGCTCTTCCTAAAGCCAACCTTTGCTTGCTGATAACTGGAAGTTATTTATTTTTAAAGGCCCTTCTAAGTTATGAACTCATCAGCTAGCGAAAGAAGTAACACGAGTGATTCTTGCTGCTATCTTCACCTTACAAACAAAAATCAAGACTCTAAAACCCCTTTTTATGTCTAAACTTGAAACCGATTCAGTAAAATTCCTATCATCAAACTGATGGATTATTATTTATGAATCAGGTTTGATGTGGCCTCTGTCTTGTGACAGTGGGGTAACTTTTAAGTTAAGGAAAAAAAAACTTTTACTTTGTAGATAATATAAAATAAAAACTGAAAAAAAAAAATTAAAAATAAAAAAAGTTTTAAAAACTGAAAACAGACTTTGTGTTTAACTTAAGTTGTTGAAGGGGTTCAGTGTGCTTATTTTTACCCTTAGACAGACTTAGAGAGGTGTCTATGGGATAGGTCATAAATATTTTTACTGGGTAATTCACTTTAATGCTTGAAAAACATTTAGATATATAATGGTTTGAGTATTTGTGGTTTGATATTTTAATGGGATGTGAACTGAATGTAATTACCAGTATTCACCGAAATGTCCAAACTCAGAGCATAGATTTTCTTTAGAGAATATAAAAAAATTGAACATCTGGTATCATTGCACCAATGCCATAAGGATTCATATGCAGCGGATTAGTCTTATGTCCCTCTTTTTTCTTCTGTGAATTGGATTTCAAATCCATGTTCTAAAACTCTGCAACCCTTGGAAATGCTGCACAATTTATATTGATGTCATTCAAAAGGTTCTCCGGGAATTTAGAAAATGACAGAAAATACTTAAATATTACTTTATTATAAATATATTCCCAAATACCGTTCATAGTTATAATGGCTCTTTTTGTCTAGCTAGCAATCATTAGGAGAAATAAAATGGCTGCCGTCCTATTAATACACTCAGAACCTGTCCTAATCACACAGAAGGACAACTTACTTCAGAACACTGAGCTAAAGAGCTGCCTCATCCTCCTATCTGATCTGATTCTCAGGGATTATCATCCTGTATACAGTTGATAAGATCTTCAGCTGAATCTCTGTAGGAATGGCGTCAATGAGGAGACATGAAGTACTCGTGGACTCTATTCCTACAGAGATTTAGCCAAAGTTCTTACACAGAGAAAACTGCCCCCTTTTGTCTAATGGGAAAAATAGTAGGCTACAAGTAATTTCTGTCACTGTTTACTGTGACCATACAAGACATTGTACAAGGCATTAATAATTGGTCTCCGACTAAAAAGCTGTTTGATTATTTTCATCTAATTTCCATGTATTTTGATGTGCTGAAAACAAATAAAATATTGAAAAAAAAACTCCTAGATGTCATAATTTCCCACAAAATGCAAAATTGTCTTCAAATATATATATATATTTTTGTATTTTTTGTATTTTTTTATATAATGGGTTTTTAACTAAATTTAAAGTCCAAATTACTATTAATTTATTCACATAAGTGCATTTAAGAAATAAAAAATAAAAAACCTTAAATAAATAGCACTGTAAGGGTCCATTCACACATCCGTGGCAAAACTCGGACACCGGCAATGTGCGTTCCGGCACTAATAGAATATGCCTATTCTTGTCCACAATTCCGTTCCGCAAAATGCGGGTGAATACAAGTGCTGCTCTAAAAGACATGTCTGACTACTTGGATACTCAGCAGCATGCTGTATGTTAAGGCTACTTTTACACTCGCGTTTGGTGCAGATCCGTCATGGTTTTGCACAGACTGATCCGTTCAGATTATACAACTGTCTGCATCCGTTCAGAACGGATCAGTTTGTATTATCTTTAACATAGCCAAGACGGATCCGTCTTGAACACCACTGAAAGTCAACGGAGGACGGATCAGTTTTCTATTGTGCCAAATTGTGTCAGTGAAAACGGATTCATCCCAATTTACTTACATTGTGTGTCAGAACGGATCCGTTTGGCTCAGTTTCGTCAGACGGACACCAAAACACTGCAAGCATCGTTTTGGTGTCCACCTCCAAAGCGGAATGGAGATGGAACGGAGGCAAACTGATGCATTCTGAGCGGATCATTTTCGATTCAGAATGCATTAGGGCAAAACTGATCTGTTTTGAACAGCTTTTGAGAGCCCTGAGCGGATCTCACAAACGGAAAGCCAAAACGCCAGTGTGAAAGTAGCCTAAGCCTCAGCCCTAAGTCTGTGCTTCTAATGGTAGAAGGGGTTAATCTTTCCTGAAGAATCTGACTTTGAAGATGATGCAAGACCAAAATTGTTTACTCAGGAGGAGATGAATGATTTGGTAAGAGACTTGAATCTTCCCAAAGATGCCGCGGAGTTACTCGGATCAAGGCTGAAAAGCAGGAATTTATTGTTGCCAGAAGTGTCATCTTCATGGTTCAGACATCGTGAAAAGGAGTTCGTTCCTTACTTTGCCCAGGAAGACAAGTTGGTTTATTGCAGCGATGTCGAAGGTCTGGTGGGTCAATTTAAAATCAAATATGAATCAGAGCAATGGCGTCTTTTTATAGATTCTTCAAAACGAAGTCTCAAAGCAGTTTTACTCCACAACGGTGTTTTTTACGCTTTCATACCTGTAGGTCATTCCGTACACTTAAAGGAAACCTACGAGAACTTGGAATTAGTTCTTCGTAAACTTAAATATGAAGACCATGGTTGGCAAGTGTGTGGGGATTTGAAGGTCTTGTGCATGCTGCTCGGGCAACAAGCTGGGTATACCAAATACCCTTGTTTTCTGTGTCTATGGGACAGTCAAGACCAACAAAATCACTGGACCAAGAAGAGTTGGCAGCCGAGGGTGCTAACAGCCTGTGAAGAAAATGTCCTCCGAGAAACTTTGGTACCTTCCCATAAAGTTGTTCTACCACTTCTCCACATAAAATTGGGATTGATGAAGCAATTCGTAAAATCACTTCCAAGGGATGGAGAATGTTTCAAATACTTGGTTGGTCACCAAGTTTCCAGGCCTGTCGGAGGCAAAATTGAAGGAAGGTGTGTTCGTCGAACCAGACATTAGAAGGCTTATAGTTGATCAAGGGTTTGTCAATACCATGACGGATCCTCAAAATGAAGGGTGGATTGCATTTAAAGAAGTCGTACAGAAATTTTTAGGCAATAACAAAGATCCTCACTACAAAAAGATCGTCAGACGAATGCTGAAAGCATTTCAAGCTTTAGGTTGCCTAATGACTTTGAAAGTGCATTTCCTCCAGTCCCACCTTGACTACTTTCCTGAAAAATTGGGAGCTGTGGGTGAGGAACAAGGTGAACGATTCCACCAAGACATTAAAGAGATATAAAGGAGATACCAGGGAAAATGGAGCATTACAATTATGGCAGACCACTGTTGGATGCTTCAGAGAGACAATCCAGATGCTACTCACAAGCGTAAATGCACCAAGAGGAGCCTCACAGGGAAGAAGAATAGAGTTTAGTGTGTGTAGGTGAGCTCATTTCAGTTCAAAACAGTATTTTCATGAAAAAATTGTAATAAAACTTTAATTTTATAAGTCTATTTCCATTTATTTTGAGGTATTGCCTTATTTAACATAGTTACCTAAATTGTCAGGAAACATAATGTCCTGTGACAAAATGGAGGTCCTTTTCGGATTCAGCGCACCAAAAAACACAAAGATTGTGTGGAATAACCAAAACAGCTCTTGAAAAAATATTTTTTTTCTTTTCCCTAGATCCCGAATGCATCAAATGGGTAAGGAACGTGTGTGTGTCTGTTCAGACTAGTTCCTTGGCCATATATTTTTATGGTATTGGTGCATTGATACTGGAGTATACCGTATATCTTTTTAATATACTTACCGGTAAATATGGCTTGTGTACTACTGTAATTAGATCAACATTCAGTTCATTTAAGAAATGGAAAAATGTTTTTGATTTAAATGAGACCTATGTGTTTAGGAATAGCTTTGCTTAGTTCAAGAGAGAAACTGGTCTTGTTACCCATAGAACCCAGTCAGAGCTAAGCTTTAACATAGCTTGCTGTGGTAAAATGGAAGATTCTTTGGGATTGGTTTCTATGGTAAACAGTCAGTTTTTCACAAAACTCATTCCCGAAGCAATAATTATATATTTTTGTTAAATATAAAAAGGTGATTACACATGATGGGGTCCTATTCCTTTTCTGTCTGTAAATATGTTTGTATTTTAGTGCACTTTATTAACCACAGCGTCCTGATAAAGGTGAATGACACTTACTGACTTCAGTGGAGAAAAGCTGCAGCATTGAAAACCATATGTAAAAACTGAAAGTTTAGTTAAAAAATACTGAAAACCAAGTGATCCAATGTGGCTTTACTTTGATTTTCACTCTTGTGCAATTCTGAGCGCTGCACCTAAAATACTGCATTCATCCCACCTTCCGCAGTCGCTGCCTGTAGAGGAAAAGTAAAGCTGCTGCATCTTCCCAGAATAAGACAACCCCATTCATGCTGCAAAAGTCTGATTTTATGAAACCAGATAGGGTTCTAACTGTAAAGGGTTATTCCTAGCTTAGCCTTTCATGGCTGCGATCAGAATAACCCTCGTAAGTGGTGGCTGAATTACGGAGCTGAGTATTCTGCGCTTCACTATTTTTGTGACTCCCATAGCAGTAAAGGAGATGTACTCTAACAGCATGATTACGGTACTCACATGCTGCATAGTATATTTGGGTATGTTTTTAATATTAATATATCTGTGTGTAATGCATCCAATGAAATGAGCGCGAAACAGTAAGGTCTTTACATATCTGTCTTATACCGGAATGGTGAAACTAGAATTACAAAGATATCAAAGAACTGGGCAAAGGTGTCCTACTGGAATTTTTTTTTAAATTTGTGAAAAGATGAGACAATTTAAAGGTTTTGTTTTAATATGCCAGTGGTTAACTAAAAGTTATATCTAGTTTCAGGCTACAATTAACCATCACAACTACCCTCCTCTACTGCATTCTCTTCCTTTTCTCCTTTTTGCAGATAGTGATGCCCCTTCAGCATTGACAAAAGTCCTGGTCATGTGATTAATTAGATGTAGGGCTGGTTATCGTATGTGTGAGAGCTGCACTTCTAATAAGCCATGCAATGACCAAGAGAGATTTTCTTTTTCCTGAAAGTAACCAATAAATATTTCTGTTAAATGACTGCAAGCAGAGACTTTAAAAACCATGGAGAACTGGGACAAAAATAACTGGGCTGAAAATAGCCTCCTCAGATAATGTGGTCACAATTGGCCATGGCATCTGACAGTTAAATGTCTTCGATTGGTGTTATCGCCAACCAGACATTAGTTCCGGGTGTTTCTTGTTTAAAAAAAATCTGAAACCAAGGCGGCTAAGGCTACTTTCACACTTGCGTTAGGAGCGGATCCGTCTGGATCCGCTCCTATAATGCAAACGCTTGCATCCGTTCAGAACGGATCCGTCTGCATAACTGTTTATTTCAGATCTGATCTGATGTCTCTGACCGGCCGGGCGCTCCTCCTACTGGTAAGTGAAAGGTCTGTGCTATAAGCAATGCGCCTCACAGACCTTTCACTTACCAGTAGGAGGAGCGCCCCCGGCCGGCCACAGACAGCGCAGGTAAGTATCTCACAAGCGTAACCCCAAACGCAAGTGTGAAAGTAGCACTTTCACACTTGCGTTTGGGGTTACGCTTGTGAGATCCGTTTGAGGGCTCTCACAAGCGGCCCCGAACGGATCCGTTCATCCCCAATGCATTCTGAGTGGATGCGGATCCGCTCAGAATGCATCAGTTTGGCACCGTTCCGCTCAGCAGGCGGACACCCGAACGCAGCTTGCAGCGTTTTGGTGTCCGCCTGGCCGTGCGGAGCCAAACGGATCCGTCCAGACTTACAATGCAAGTCAATGGGGACGGATCCGTTTGACGTTGACACAATATGGTGCAATTGCAAACGGATCCGTCCCCCATTGACTTTCTATGTAAAGTCAGATATACCATCAGATCGGAGTTTTCTCCAATCCGATGATATATTTTAACTTGAAGCGTCCCCATCACCATGGGAACGCCTCTATGTTAGAATATACCATCGGATTTGAATTAGATCGTGAAAACTCAGATCTGACGGTATATTCTAACACAGAGGCGTTCCCATGGTGATGGGGACGCTTCAAGTTAGAATATACTAAGAACTGTGTACATAACTGCTGCCTGGCAGCACCCGATCTCTTACAGGGGGCTGTGATCCGCACAATTAACCCCTCAGGTGCCGCACCTGAGGGGTTAATTGTGCAGATCTCAGCCCCCTGATCGGGTGCTGCCAGGCAGCAGGGGCCAGACCCCCCTCCCTCCCCAGTATTAAAAGCATTGGTGGCCAGTGCGGGCCCCCCCATCCCTCCCTCCCTAGTATTAAATTCATTGGTGGCCAGTGTGGCCCCCCTCCCTCCCTCCCCAGTATTAAATTCATTGGTGGCCAGTGCGGCCCCCCTTCCGTCCCTCCCCAGTATTAAATTTATTGGTGGCCAGTGCCACTTAATACTGGGGAGGGAGGGGGGCCGCACTGGCCACCAATGAATTTAATACTGGGGAGGGAGGGAGGGGGGCCGCACTGGCCACCAATGCTTTTAATACTGGGGAGGGAGGGAGGGGCCGCACTGGCCACCAATGAATTTAATACTAGGGAGGGAGGGGGGGCCACACTGGCCACCAATGCTTTTAATACTGGGTAGGGAGGGGGGTCTGGCCCCTGCTGCCTGGCAGCACCCGATCAGGGGGCTTAGATCTGCACAATTAACCCCTCAGGTGTGGCACCTGAGGGGTTAATTGTGCGGATCACAGCCCCCTGTAAGAGATCGGGTGCTGCCAGGCAGCAGGGGGCAGTTATGTACACAGTTCTTAGTATATTCTAACTTGAAGCGTCCCCATCACCATGGGAACGCCTCTGTGTTAGAATATACTGTCGGATCTGAGTTTTCACGATTGTGAAAACTCCGATCTGAAAAAGCTGTTATGCAGACGGATCCGCACTGAACGGATACCATCGTTTGCATTTATAGGTGCTGATCCGTCTGTGCAGATACCAGACGGATCCGCACCTAACGCAAGTGTGAAAGTAGCCTAAGGCACACGGGAGCAGGCGCCATTTTTAAAGATTGGACTTCTGCCATACATGTACAGCGGAAGTCCAGAAAGGCAGTACTTCAGTATAAAACCTATCGGTACAATTCCTGCACCCATTCCCTCATTCCACCAGCTATGGGGATTTTTATCCCCCCACCCCCATCCCAATACATGACGACATACATTTATTTCTTGTTGGGACTATCCCAGAACATTGCCAATGTCTCACAATTTTGAATGTAACTTTATTTTTTTTACTAGCTTTATTCATTATCATTTAATATCCAAAGATCATAT
The DNA here is from genome assembly GCF_905171765.1 of Bufo bufo. Lineage (NCBI taxonomy): Eukaryota > Metazoa > Chordata > Amphibia > Anura > Bufonidae > Bufo > Bufo bufo. Next base: position 211,878,583 of record NC_053390.1, read on the forward strand.
TAACCAGTTCTTTCCATCCACCCCTCTTGGATAAACTGAAGAATATGTCCCTAACCTCAACTGTAATTTTCACTTTGTCCCAGGGGGATATTCATCTTCACGTGATCCTGTTCACTTGACACAAATGAAGTAAATGTCCCCAGCCAATATTTTGTGATAATTAACGATGTACATTGTTTATTGCTTGTTTTAGATTTATTTTTGTTAATTAAGCCCCTCCACCAATCCTCATAATGCTGACTCCACATATGGGACTTCTGCTTTGACTCCATATATAGCTGTGGAGCCCCTGTTCTCCGGCTGACTCCATATATGGAGCATGGACTCATAAGCTATACAGGGAGTGCAGAATTATTAGGCAAGTTGTATTTTTGAGGATTAATTTTATTATTGAACAACCATGTTCTCAATGAACCCAAAAAACTCATTAATATCAAAGCTGAATATTTTTGGAAGTAGTTTTTAGTTTGTTTTTAGTTTTAGCTATTTTAGGGGGATATCTGTGTGTGCAGGTGACTATTACTGTGCATAATTATTAGGCAACTTAACAAAAAACTAATATATACCCATTTCAATTATTTATTTTTACCAGTGAAACCAATATAACATCTCAACATTCACAAATATACATTTCTGACATTCAAAAACAAAACAAAAACAAATCAGTGACCAATATAGCCACCTTTCTTTGCAAGGACACTCAAAAGCCTGCCATCCATGGATTCTGTCAGTGTTTTGATCTGTTCACCATCAACATTGCGTGCAGCAGCAACCACAGCCTCCCAGACACTGTTCAGAGAGGTGTACTGTTTTCCCTCCTTGTAAATCTCACATTTGATGATGGACCACAGGTTCTCAATGGGGTTCAGATCAGGTGAACAAGGAGGCCATGTCATTAGATTTTCTTCTTTTATACCCTTTCTTGCCAGCCACGCTGTGGAGTACTTGGACGCGTGTGATGGAGCATTGTCCTGCATGAAAATCATGTTTTTCTTGAAGGATGCAGACTACTTCCTGTACCACTGCTTGAAGAAGGTGTCTTCCAGAAACTGGCAGTAGGACTGGGAGTTGAGCTTGACTCCATCCTCAACCCGAAAAGGCCCCACAAGCTCATCTTTGATGATACCAGCCCAAACCAGTACTCCACCTCCACCTTGCTGGCGTCTGAGTCGGACTGGAGCTCTCTGTCCTTTACCAATCCAGCCACGGGCCCATCCATCTGGCCCATCAAGACTCACTCTCATTTCATCAGTCCATAAAACCTTAGAAAAATCAGTCTTGAGATATTTCTTGGCCCAGTCTTGACGTTTCAGCTTGTGTGTCTTGTTCAGTGGTGGTCGTCTTTCAGCCTTTCTTACCTTGGCCATGTCTCTGAGTATTGCACACCTTGTGCTTTTGGGCACTCCAGTGATGTTGCAGCTCTGAAATATGGCCAAACTGGTGGCAAGTGGCATCTTGGCAGCTGCACGCTTGACTTTTCTCAGTTCATGGGCAGTTATTTTGCGCCTTGGTTTTTCCACACGCTTCTTGCGACCCTGTTGACTATTTTGAATGAAACGCTTGATTGTTCGATGATCACGATTCAGAAGCTTTGCAATTTTAAGAGTGCTGCTTCCCTCTGCAAGATATCTCACTATTTTTGACTTTTCTGAGCCTGTCAAGTCCTTCTTTTGACCCATTTTGCCAAAGGAAAAGAAGTTGCCTAATAATTATGCACACCTAATATAGGGTGTTGATGTCATTAGACCACACCCCTTCTCATTACAGAGATGCACATCACCTAATATGCTTAATTGGTAGTAGGCTTTCGAGCCTATACAGCTTGGAGTAAGACAACATGCATAAAGAGGATGATGTGGTCAAAATACTCATTTGCCTAATAATTCTGCACGCAGTGTATATGTAGTCAGAGCAGGGACTCCTGAAGCAGCACATTTGGATCTTTAACATTTAAATGTGCAGGAGGCCATACTGATGACCTATGCTCAGGATTAGGGATGAGTGAATCGACTTCGGATGAAACATCCAAAGGCGATTCGCATAAAAATTCGTTCTAATACTGTACGGAGCAGGAGCTATGTACAGTATTATAATGTATTGGTTCTGATGAGCAGAAGTTATTGCTTTGTGAAGTCTCGCGAGACTTTGTGCAATAACTTCATAAATTAATTTGTACTGTAAAAATTATTTTTTCCCAAACTCACTTAGAACCGAACCAGAGTTTGGGAAATGTTTTTTTACCGTACAAAGCAATAACTTCGGCTTATCGGAGCCAATCCATTTTAATACTATACGGAGCTCCTGCTCTGTACAGTATTAGAATGAAATTTTATGCGAATCGACTTCGGATGCTTCATCCGAAGTCGATTTGCTCAACCCTACTCAGGATATACAATGTACAGAGCTGTTGTTGGTGAGCAGAGAAGGCCACAGCACTACTGTGAGCGCCAGTGCCTTCTCAAACAGCTGGTCGGTGGGGTCCTGGGTGTCAGACCCCCACTTATCAGATACTGATGACCTATCCTCAGGAAAGTCTTGGAAAAACCCCTGCCCCTCTCCAGAACTTCCTGTTGAGTGTGTGAGGTCATGCGTGTGCACCTACAGTAGCTGGAGGTGGAGAGGACTGATGAAAAGATACATTTCTGTGACGTCAGCGCAGGTCCTGCTGAATGAAGATAGAAGATCCTTCTATCTTCATTCAGCAGGACCTGCGCTGACGTCACCACGATCACGATGTGGTGAGCGCGATGACGTCAGCGCAGGTCCTTTTGCAAGTCCTGCAAAAAGAAAGAAAGAATACGATAAGGCAGGGATGCTCAACCTGCAGCCCTCCAGCTGTTGTAAAACTACAACTCCCACCATGCCCTTCTGTAGGCTGAAAGCTGTAGGCTGTCCGGGAATGATGGGAGTTGTAGTTTTGCAACAGCTGGAGGGCCTCAGGTTGAGCATGGCTGCGATAACGGATGAAGTGAGTAATTTTTTGATTATTTTTTAACCCTCAAGAGACATTTTACTTAGAGTTGTTGCGATACCAAATTTTTGATTCGGTTTCGATACCATGAAAAAGTATTGCGATACTCGATACCATTCGATACCACGCGAAAAAAATAAACAAAAAAAGCCACGTGCATTCCTCATTTTTAAAAATGGCGAATCGCGCAGTTTTTATTTTATTTTTTCTGTTCCGGCATTCACCACCTAGATTTTTTTTTTATATTTTAATAGTTTGGACTTTTCTGACGTGGCGATGTAATATGTTTATTTATATATTTTATATGTGAAATTGGGAAAAGGGGGGTGATTTATACTTCATATTTTAGTGTTTTTTTTTTTTTCACTTTTTATTTAATAACTATTTCCCCCCTTAGGGGCTAGAACCTGGGATCTTTCATCCCTTTTCCTATTCACCCTGATAGATCTCTATCAGGGTGAATAGGACTCCACACTGTCCCTGCTGCTCTGTGCTTTGTGCACACAGCATCAGGGATGTTACCATGGCAACCAGGGCTTCTGTAGCGTCCTGGCTGCCATGGTAACCGATCGGAGCCCCAGGCTTACACAGCTGGGGCTCCGATCAGAAGCTGCCACTGCACCACCAATGAGGGGGAGTGGAGAGGTCCCTGTGGCCACTGCCACCAATGATTTTAATACTGGAGGGTTGAGAGGGGCCGGCGCACTGTGCCACCAATGATTTTAATGGGATGGGGGGATTGAGGGGGGGGGCACACTGCACCACCAATGATTTTACCCCTTTATACAGGAGGCGGGTACTAGCAGATCAGCGGCAGTTAACTGCCGCTGATCGCAGCTCCCTGTCAGGGGCAGGGTGCCGGCAATGCGATTCTGCTGCCGGCACCCGCCTCCTGTATGTGTTAAAGACTGACTACTGTATATGAGTCCAGACTTTCACTATTAGGCCACACAGAGCGGCGCCCAGCGATGTCTCAGCACTCACCATTTAGTCCTGGGCGCCGCTCCGTTCGCCCGCAGTGCCCCATTACTGTCTCCTCTCCTGCTCCACATGCTGCTGATTACTATCGGAGCGATGGGAGGAGACATCAGCTTCACTAGTGGGCGTTCCTTCTCCCTGGCTGTAGCGCTGTCCAATCGCAGCGCAGGGAAAAGGAACGCCCACTAGTGAAGCTGATGTCTCCTCCCATCGCTCCGATAGTAATCCTATCATTGGGGGCGCAGTGCGCCCGCCCCTCCTCCGCCCCTCTCTTCTCATTGCCGCCCCTCCTCCACCCCCTCTCTTCTCATTTCCGCCCCTCTCTTCTCATTGCCGCCCCTCCTCCGCCCCTCTCTTCTCATTGGTGGCAGCGGCAGCAGCACAGGGGGAGGGAGGACAGCTTCCTTCTCCCCGTGCTGCTGAGAGAGAACATGAGCGCGCCGATAGCAGCGCGCTCATGTTCAGAGATACTAGACTGCGCAGAAGCGCAGCCCAGTATCGAAAAAACGGAAATCCCGGTATCGTATCGATACCGGGACAAAAGTATCGATTGGGTATCGAAATTTCGATACCCGCAACAACCCTAATTTTACTTAGCATTCTGTATTAAAGAAATCTATTATTTTCCATTATAACCATGTTATAGTGGAAAATAATAAAATCTACAGAACACCGAGCCCAAACCCGAACTTCAGTGATGGGGTTCGAGTCTGGGTACCACATTCAGTTCTTTATCACGCGTGTGCAAAATGCATTAAAACGCTTTGCACTCGCTCGGAAAAAACTGAACAACGCAATTGCAGACAAAACTGACTGAAATTGTGTGCACACTCGTGTGGGTTTCCTGCAAGGCACCCGCAACGCATCCAGACTTCTTCCGCGACGCCCGTGTGAAAGGGGCCTTAGTGGTATGTGGGACTTTTGTCATTTAATTTTTTTTTTTTCTTAATACCCAGAAAAATGTTTATAAATGGGGGGGGGGCGGAATAGTGTATTTCTCGCCCATATTCCTTGGGGGACACAGGAAACCATGGGTATAGCTCTGCTCCCTAGGAGGCGTGACACTAAGTGAAAGCTGTAAGCCCCTCCTCCATCAGCTATACCCTTCAGCCTGGAGAGAGAGACTGCCAGTTTTTTGCTTAGTGTCCAAGGAGGCAAGACACTCCCTGCTTAGGCAGGGTTGCTTTCCTATAATTTTTTATTTTTTGAGTTATTTGTTGTTTTTAATTCGGTTTTTTTCTACTTGCAGGGACAACAGAGGCGCACTAGACCCCTCTGTTTCTCCCGGGGTTGAGTTGCGCCAGTGCCGGTAATGCCGCACTGCCGCCTCCCCCACAGAAGACAAGGTGGACCAGGGCAGCCTCGCTCCCCTGCATCCCGCCAGCTCAAGGGTCGCCCGCACGCCAAGTCCCTCCCCCGGCTTCCTGCCACTGCGGTGCCAGTAGCTGAAGGGGCGACCCTGCTGGACGGATTGAGGGTGAAGACAGCGGATGGTGAGAGTGGCTGCTCCCCCCCCCCCCCCCCTTTTTTCCTCTCCCTCCCACCGCTGCTACGTCTACGCTTGAAGACTCAAGCGTTTTTTCCATACATCATCAAACCCCCCCCCCTCATAGGCATAACTGGGCCGGCAACTTTTACCGGGCATCATTTGGGGGGGACTTCGGTCTTCTCCAGCGGCAGGGCATCAGGGGGACGGCTGTGGGCAGGAGGCCGTCTGCCACATCCAGGCGCGGCCGGGGCCGCTTACTTGGCGTGAACGGCGCCATTTTAGCTTGGCCGGCACTTCATCCTTCTCGGGGGTTAAATCATTTTGCCGCGCGCGCACGGCTCTGCCTTCTCCTTCAGCGCGGCAGGGGGGGGCGGAGCTTCCTACATGCGCTCCGCTGCTTCCTGTTTCGTCGGGCTCCACATCTCTAGTGCTGCGTGCAATCCTCTCTGCCGTCCGATCCTGAAGCTCTTCATCTCCGTGCCTGCTGCCACTCCTCCACAGCCTCCTTCAGTCTGCTGCCCTTACTGCTGCCGCTTGCGCTGTCCGCGGGTCTGGTAGGACTGTTAACTCCCTCCGTGCCACCAGTGCTGCTGCCTGGGTGTAATCACTGGGGCCTCCCCCTTTAAGTGCAACATTTTTTCCACCATGTCAGACCCTTCTGCAGCCGCCAAGCCTTGGTACCATGCCTGTACCGCTTGTAGGGAACCCTTTCCCCGGGGGCAGTCTGATCCGCACTGTCCTGCATGCCGGGCTCCACCGCAGCCTCAGTCGCCCGCTGTGTCGCTCCCTGCTTCCTCTGACCCGCCTGACTGGGCTAGATCCCTGTCCCAGGCCGTGGAAAGCCTCACCCATGTCGTGGGCCGCCTAATAGACAGGCCGCCTACCCCGCAGGATGCCACTCTTACTGTCGCACCCTCCGGGTCCACCGCTTCTGCCGCTGCGGCGGGTTCACCCTCTCTTAGTGACCCTTCCCGAGCTAGGCACTCTCAGAAGCGTTTTAGAGTAGAGCGAGCCTCCTCCTCGGATGCCTCTCTCTCCGCCACGCTTGCGCACTCAGACGGGCCTCTCCTCTCCAAAGGATTCGCCCTCTGAAGGTGAATTGGCGGCTTCGGATTTGGAAATGGACTCGGCCCTGCCGTCCAAGCTAGCCTCAGCGATGGGTCAACTCATCTCTGATATTCGTGACACCTTTTAAGGTGCAAGATGAACCCCCTAGCTCTGACGCAGCTAGCGTCTCCTTTATCAGACCCAAGCAGGCCTCCAAAGTCTTTCCAATCCACTCTGATTTCTCCTCCGTGGTGTCTAAGGCTTGGGCTCGCCCGGACGCCCGTTTTGTCAATCCCAAGAAGCTGGATATTTGCTATCCTTTTCCAGCCGATGTTGTGGCCACCTGGTCGTCTCCACCCAAGGTGGACCCCCCTGTGGCCCGTCTGTCAAAGAACACGGCCATCCCTGTTCCCGACGGGTCCTCTCTTCAGTCAGCGGAGGACCGTCGCATGGAGACCCTTTCCAAGGGCATTTTTGCTGCCTCCGGTTCTGCCCTCAGACCGGTTTTTGCTTCTGCCTGGCCAGGTAAAGCAATCTCTGCTTGGGGTGTGCAGCTGGAGCAGGAGTTGGACTCGGACGTCCCCATCCAGGACCTACGTTCCTTGGCCCAGCTTATTGTTCGGGCTGGGAATTTTGTTTGCGAGGCCTCCCTTGATGCGGGAGCCCTTATAGCACGCTCCTCCGCCCTGGCCGTTTCCGTCAGGAGGGAACTCTGGCTGAAGGTTTGGAAAGCGGACGCTGCCTCCAAACGTTCCTTGGCGGGGCTACCTTTTGCGGGTTCCCGCCTTTTCGGGGTCCGCCTAGACGAGCTTATTTCGGAGGCCACGGGTGGTAAAAGCACCCATCTTCCTCAACCCCAAGCCAGGGGCGCCCCCCGCGGACGCCCTGGTGCGTCTCGTTTTCGGTCCTCCCGCAGGACCTCTGGGGCTCCCCCCGCAGCTGCCGCTTCGGCCCCTCCCCAGGATAAGCGTAGGAAGCCGTTTTTTCGGGCGCAGCCCTCCTGGCGCAGGCCGCAGGCTACCCGCAGCAAAGCAGTCCTCTGCCTGAAGGTGCGCCCCCGGGTGGGGGGCCGGCTCCTCCTTTTCAGGGACGTCTGGATGGCTCACGTCTCCGACGCCTGGGCTCTCGAAATTGTGTCTTCTGGATACAAAATCGAATTCGCGTCCTTCCCTCCAGATCGGTTCTTTCGCTCCCGCCCGCCGCGGGACCCGAAAAGCGCGGCCGCGTTCTCCGCGGCTGTTCAAGCCTTACTGGACAGGGGGGTGATTACCCCCGTTCCTCTAGAGGAAAGGTTCCAAGGGTTCTATTCGAACCTCTTTGTAGTTCCCAAGAAGGGAGGTTCGGTGCGGCCCATTTTGGACCTCAAAAGGCTCAACCGTTTTCTCCTCCTTCGACGGTTTCGGATGGAGTCCCTCCGTTCCGCGGTGGCTTCCCTGGAGCAGGGAGATTTCATGTCTTCCATCGATATACAGGATGCCTACCTCCATGTTCCGGTAGCCCGGTGTCACCATCGCTTCCTCCGATTCGCCGTGGGGGACCTTCCCATTTGTGCAGTTTCACTCCCGCCCTCTCCAACGGGCGATCCTCTTCTCCTGGGACAAATCGCCGGAGTCTCTGGACCATCCTTTCCGTCTATCGCCTCCGGTGCGGTCATCTCTCCGCTGGTGGTTACAGGCCCCTCTTCTGGGCAAGTCCTTTCTGCCGCTCAACTGGTTGGTGGTTACAACCGATGCCAGTCTCTTGGGCTAGGGAGGCGTGTTTCCTCCCCGATCCGTCCAGGGCATTTGGTCTCCATCGGAGTCCAAACTCTCGATCAATGTCCTGGAGCTGAGAGCGGCCCTTCTGTCTCTGCGACACTGGACTCATCTGCTGAGGGGTCATCCAGTTCGTGTGCAATCGGACAACGCCACGGACGTGGCGTACATAAACCACCAGGGGGGCACTCGCAGCGATGCGGGAGGTCACCAGCATTCTCCGTTGGGTGGAAGCCCACGTCCCGGCTCTATCTGCAATTTTTATTCCAGGGGTGGACAATTGGGCGGCGGACTTCCTCAGTCGCACCACCGTCGACCCCGGCGAGTGGTCTCTTCACCCGGAGGTGTTCAAGGCCATTTGCCTTCGTTGGGGCATGCCGGACGTGGACCTCATGGCCTCCAAGTTCAATCACAAGGTCCCCGCCTATCTGTCCAGGGCCACGGATCCGGGAGCTTGCGGAGCCGACGCCCTCGTTCTTCCTTGGCGAGGCTTCGCGCGTCCATACATATTCCCTCCCATCCCACTCCTGCCCAAGGTCCTTCGGAAGATCGCGGCGGAAGGCGTCTCGGTGATTCTGGTCGCTCCGGACTGGCCCCGCCGGTCTTGGTACGCCGACCTCATGCTGCTCCTGGCAGACGCGCCCTGGCCGCTGCCCGCCAGGGAAGATCTTCTCTCTCAGGGACCGATCTTCCACCCGCGTTTAAGGTCCCTACGTTTGACGGCGTGGTTGTTGAGACCACCGTCCTGACACGTAGGGGTTTTTCTGCGGACGTCGTCCGCACCATGATCCGCGCCCGTAAGCCGTCCTCTTCTAGGATCTATTATAGGACCTGGAGGACCTATTTGGGGTTCTGTGCCGATCTGGGGATTCCTCCGCTCCGCTTTTCTCTCCCCACCGTTTTGTCCTTCCTTCAGAGTGGCCTTGCCCAAGGTCTGGGTCTTAGTTTTTTGAAGGGTCAGGTGTCTGCGCTGTCCATTTTGTTTCAGCGCCCACTGGCCCCCCTTGGTCCTGTCAAGACTTTCCTTCAGGGCGTGGCTCACGCGGTTCCTCCGTACCGCCCTCCGGTACCGCCCTGGGACCTGAACCTGGTTCTCTCAGCGCTCCAGGCTTCTCCTTTCGAGCCTCTGCGGACTGTTTCCTTGCGGCTTCTGTCCTGCAAGGTTATTTTCCTTGTAGCCGTCACCTCTCTTCGGAGGGTGTCCGAATTGGCTGCACTCTCCTGTCTGGAACCTTTCCTAGTGTTCCACCAGGACAAGGTGGTTCTTCGTCCGGTCCCTTCCTTCCTTCCTAAGGTGGTCTCCGCCTTTCATCTGAACGAGGACATCGTTCTCCCCTCCTTGTGTCCTTCCCCTTCCCACCCCCGGGAGAGGAAGCTTCATCGCCTGGACGTTGTCAGGGCGCTCAAGGTTTACCTGGAGGTAACCAGCTCTTTCAGGCGTACTGACTCGCTCTTTGTGGTTCCGGGTCGCGCAGAGGGATGGCGGCGTCCAAAGTTGCTATCGCCCGTTTTGTCAAGATGGCTGTTACTGAGGCTTATCTCGCCGAGGGCAAGGTTCCGCCCCTTGGTGTTACCGCTCACTCCACTAGAGCGGTCGGGGCTTCCTGGGCTCAGAGGAATCGGGCTTCTACGGAGCAGATTTGCAAGGCGGCCACTTGGTCCTCCTTGCACACCTTCACCAAGTTCTACAGGGTGCATACTCATGCGTCGGCTGACGCTGCTTTAGGCCGTCTGGTGTTGCAGGCGGCAGTTGATTGATTGCCTCTGGGTGTTGGTCTAGTTTGTTCTGGTCCCTCCCTTCTGGGACTGCTCTGGAACGTCCCATGGTTTCCTGTGTCCCCCAAGGAATATGGCCGAGAAAAGGAGACTTTTGTATAACTTACCAGTAAAGTCTCTTTCTCGCTCTTCCTTGGGGGACACAGAGCACCCGCCCTTCATTTGGGTTTACAGTTGTGGTTCCGGCTTGGTTGCCCCGTTGGGGCTTGACAGTTCTTTTTTCCGGTTGGTGGTTATCTTTCACTACTTGGACACGCAACTGGCAGTCTCTCTCTCCAGGCTGAAGGGTATAGCTGATGGAGGAGGGGCTTACAGCTTTCACTTAGTGTCACGCCTCCTAGGGAGCAGAGCTATACCCATGGTTTCCTGTGTCCCCCAAGGAAGAGCGAGAAAGAGACTTTACTGGTAAGTTATACAAAAGTCTCCTTTTTTGGGTGGGTTGGTTTTTTGGGTGTGGAATTTTTTTTATATTTTTCATTTCATGTCCTTGCAGAGTTAAATAAGGACCACTCAAATGTATATAGTCAACAGGCGGTCTGCAAATGGTTAAACTGAGTACAAATGCCTCAAATTATGCAGGAGCTATAGCAAATGAATGAAGCTATGAAGAATACTAAGCCAGTCTATTCATGTGCCTCTTGGAGAGTATTTTATTCATTCATACACAAGTCTGCATTCATTCATTCATACACTCAAAATTTTTTATGCAGTCTGTGCACCTGAAAAAGCAAATCTACGCCAGTTATGAGATTGTGGCATTATATTATTGTGAATATTTTGGGCTGCGAGATGCTTTCTCACTGAGTGCTGCACACTTTTTAGAAAGTGTAAAAAAAATCAATAAAAAGAAAAATCACAATGTTTGCCTAAATGATGCCAACACAAAACATTGCGACACTTATGCCAGAATACTGGTGCAAATGCCATTATAAAGTCCCCATTTTATATAGCTGGCTCTTGAAAGCCATAAACAGATCTATGTCCTAATTTCTTGAACATGTTTATTAATTGGCTCCAGAAGTAATACTCTGTAGGACTGCAGCATCTGTTTTAATACATTGCAAACTGTTAATGGTCATTTTTTCCCTATTTATGGCAATGTCTGGTTTCTCGAGTTCTTGTACTCTCTTACAACCATCATTTTAGTAAAATTATTAATGTCCTAGAACACATCTGCTCTTTCTTTTAATCAGTTCAAAGGGAACAGCAGTCATGAACTACACATGCCCTGGCAATTGTCCCGTTAGCCTTGAGTGTTACAGTAAAACCATCTGGACATGACCGATAAGCAACTGATGGAGATTTACGAGCAAAAGACTGGTAGTTCCCATTACAGAAGTAGCCTACTAGTTCTTGGGGTGAATTCATACTTGGCAGATTTATTGCTGAAATTTCTGAGATTGAAAAATCAGTTCTATACCTCTGAATGGGGTTGTTTCTGCACCAATCACATTGATTTCTACAGGCCCCATTTAGATCAATGAAATAGTAAACCGTTCTGCAACAAATATGCAATGTGAATATTCCTTTAACCCCTTCAGGACCCTGCCATTTTTCACCTTAAGGCTACAGTTACACGTCCGTGGTGTGTTGCGGGTCCTCAACACACCTGCTCGTCACCCCCATAGAAATGCCTATTCTTGTCCGCAAGCTGCGGACAAGAATAGGACATGCTCTATCTTTTTGCGGAGCTGCGGACCCAAAATCGGGGCCGCGCTCCGCAATTGCGGCTGCAGACAGCACACTGTGTGCTGTCTGCATCCATTCCGTCCCCATAGAGAATGAATGGGTCCGCACCCATTCCGCAAAATTGCGGAAAGGATGTGGACCCATTTTGCGGACGTGTGAATGGAGCCTAAGGACCAGGCCATTTTTTGCACATCTGACGTATCACTTTATGTGGTGATAACTTTAAACGCTTTTACTTATCCAGGCCATTCTGAGATTTTCTCATCACGTATTGTACTTCATGACCGTGGTAAAATTGAGTTAAAAAAAAGTAATTTTATTTATAAAGAACCTAACCCTTTAGGTGTTCCACAAGAATTAATGGAAAATAGAGATGAAATTTCAAAATTTCACTTTTTGGGCAGATTTTTCATTTGAATCCATTTTTTCCCAGTTACAAAGCAAGGGTTAACAGCCAAACAAAACTCAATATTTATGGCCCTGATTCTGTAGTTTACAGAAACACCCCATATGTGGTCGTAAACTGCTGTACGGGCACACTGCATTGTGCAGAAGGAAAGGAACGCCATATGGTTTTTTGGAAAGCAGATTTCACTGGGGTAATTTTAAGCTGCCATGTCACATTTGAAGCGCTCCTAGAGTAGAAACTCTAAAAAAGTGACCCCATTTTGGAAACTACGGGATAAGGTAGCAGTTTTGTTGGTACTATTTTAGGGTACATGTGATGTTTGGTTGCTCTATATTACACTTTGTGAGGCAAGGTAACAAGAAATAGCTGTTTCGGCACAGTTTTTATTTTTGTTATTTACAACATTCATCTTCTGTATTGGAATGCATTGGCTGTATGAGTAATACAATGTGTATTACTCATACAGCTTCCTGCCTGTGAGATCCAGGGGGCTGGATCTCACAGGCTCTCCACCGGAATGCGGCCCCGATGCCGAAGGAAGGCATCAGGCTGCCTTCCATGCCATCAGGTCCCTGTCACAGCAGCACAGGGACCCAATGGCAGCTCCGATCCCCACCCGACATCGCACGTGCTGCGGTCAGCGTTGACCGCGGCGCATGAAGGGTTAATGTGCTGGCATCGGTGATTTCACTGATGCTGGTGCATGCAGCAGGGGTCCGGCTATCAGTGACTGCCGGACTACTGCCCGATCCCCATGAAGTACATGTACGTCATGGGTCCTTAAGGGCTTAATGTTAATGCAAAACTAAGTAGCAAGTGCTGGCAATGTGGAAAAACAGTACACACGTTCATTATGAAATATTTTAATTTCTATAGACATTGCAAAATACTTTGCAAAGGAAGCATGTTAAGTCATTTAACATAAGATCTGTACATTATAGCAAAAGACCATTTCAAAAAAATAAGTTACATGTACAGTACATAATATGGCTAGAATATCTGCAGAATGCCTATATCTTTATTTACCATTGTGTGAAAATATACTAAACAAATGTTCTGATATACATGAAGGTGCAGACCCCCTGTCTACTTTAGGGTTGCAAGTCCTATAGTCAGTCACCATAGATAGGAAAGCATTTCCAACAAATAACAGTAAGTTCATGGGTTAACATGCAGATATGGATCATAATATTCCCTTTTTATATGTCCACAATGCAAATATACCCCAGTCCATTGTAATTTTGGGGGTACATACCTTTTTAAAGGATCTTAAATTACTGCTAAACATCAAGCTTTCATAGCCCAGAACTATGAAGATACATTGATCAAGAACGAAAATTAAAGGGATTATGCATATCCTATGGATTTGGGATATGCATTTTGATTAGCTGTAAGGGAGCCTGTCACTTGTCCTCCTCCAAAACCACAATAGTTGTAGTGCTGTTGAATACAATAGTGGCCAGAACTGTGGAGACATTTGAAAAAAGTGGATTTATGACGTTTAATGCCTCAACTAGTTTGTTTTTTATACAAAAGTTATACACTTTCCATAGTTTATGGAGAGATAATTTCAAGTATAAAATGAGGTAACTTTTGAAAGAATTTCATAGAACAGCAGATACAAACATGAAAATTGAAACACACAGGAAAAAAAAAAACGAAAGCCACCTTTACCATGTCAGTTAGTAGTTAATTCGGAAACAATTAGCCTTAGTTACGGCCTTGTAACAGTTTTTTTAATTCTTCATGTGTTTATAATGTGAAGCGAAGATTGTATTACTGCTTCTATTAATTGTTTTATTCTTCATTTGCATCTAACATGTTTGTTTAATCGGCCCCATAGATTTTTGACGGGGGTAAGATCAGGCCTATTTCCAGGCCATTCTAGCCATATAACATGATCATCCTGAAACTACTTTTTGCACACAGCAGCAACATTGACATGGAGCAGAATCCTGGTGAAATATTAAGGCTTCATTAGCTTGGAAGAAAATTGCGAATCAGCAGGTCATAACACTGGGTGCTTCATGGTAGCTGTAATGCAGTTCGAATGCAAATCTTATGTACTTAATGCCATCATTACTGAATAGGGAGATTCTTGTCTCATCATTACAGATGATTGCCCCATTGTTCCTCTGTCCAGTTACTTTTAGCATCAGTTATGATCAGTTTGTGTCAGTTCCGTCAGAGATCAGTTATTTTTAATGGTTTAAAAAGTACTGCATGCAGAAGGACAAACTGATCATCACTGATGCTCAAAATAACAGAGCCATTTAGTTTTTTTTTGTTCTTCTGACGGATCAGTAGAACGGAAAGCTAAACAGTGATGTTCACCCAGCCTAACATGGCTGTTCCAGCATAAATGCCAGCTGCATGCAGTATTTGTCTCGCCGGATCCCATTATAGTCCATGGGGACCTGGTCGTATCCAGCAATGCCAGATACGGTGAGCTCTAGTAGCCTGATCCTCAGCCAGATCAGGCCATTGGAGTTCAAAGTAACTGTGAATGGGGCCTACCTGCTACGTGAGTTTTTCTCTGATTTCTTAATTTCATCATATGTATAGCCTTATTCACACAAAATTACTATTTCACCTCACTTTCTAGATGACCAGTCAACTTTTTTTCAATGTTTATTTTTATTTTAAGTTCTACAAGCTCTCTACACAAACGTAAAAAAAAAAAAACTTAAACTCATTGTCTCGCAGCTAAAACATAAAAACATAACCTCTAACTTAAAAAACATTTGCTGCATTACATTCTACATGAAATTCTTTCCAACGATATATAGCTTTATGGCATTATAAAAAATAAAAAAAAGTGTTATGAGCTGTCACTAGCTGCCTTTATAAACTGTCATATTGTATAAATTATAATTATTGCACAGGTTATGTGTTAATTACCTAAAATTATGCCTTTCCCATGAATGGTCATGTAGTCTAGGTTGTATTTAGGCCCATTGAGGCTTGACTCATATTCCATATAGTGTCCAACGCCTATGTCATAAAAAGCCTTACAGAAAAGTGAGTCTAGCATGACCGTGAGGTGCTTTTGCATCATGTGCGCATTTACCAAATAGGTGATCAGTGTCTGATCGCTTGGGGTGGGTTTGACTACTGAGAAAAGGGTTGCACATGTACACTGTTGGTCCAGTCAGTCTATATGGGATGGATAGAGAGAGCCAAAATGACCACTCTGCTATCTCCATCAGTCCCATAGACATTGAATGGTGAAAAGATGGATTCTAGAACAACCCCAGTAATGATGTAGGACACTTCAAGGAACGTCAATCGAGCCTCAGTGGTATTTCTTCAGTCTGGACTGTCTATCCAGAGGTATTTCGCATATAGTACACACAGTATTATGACCTGATTTTATACAAAATGCTACATTGGACAGCTTATAGAAGAGCATACTCCTAAGGCCCCTTGCAGACGAGCGTTCCTCCCGCAGCGAGTCCGCATCGCAGCACCCGGGTTGACCTCCGACCACTGACTGGATTCACATAGCATTATATTGATTTATGATGCTATGTAACCCTTACAGTTCTGGAATGTATTGGATAACACTGGCAGCATTATGCCAGTGTTATCCAATACATTACAGAACTATAAGGGTTACATAGCATCATAACTCAATATAATGCTATGTGACCCCTGGGAGGTTAGGCCTGGAGCTGCATTGCGGACTGGCTGCGGGAGGAACGCTCGTCTGCAAGGGGCCTAAAGCTATTTAACAGCCGTGTAGCACCAGAGGTGGTTTAGAGGAAAAATACACAACAGGTTTCCTTTAATATCTATGGCAATAATAAAATGGAAACCAGATCACCCCTAAGACGACAAGGGAGGATTTACACATGGTGTTATTTTATGCTACTGGTAATTACATAAATAAGGGACCCCAAATTTACCTACATAATCCGATTTTTGGCAGACATGGAAATTGGGTTGGTTGATGTGAACAGCTGTTTTCCTGTCTGCATTAGAAGGTTCAGATGGCATTTTTTTCCACACGAAATTAGCTTACAATCTGGCTCCCATAGATTTCAATCCATGCCGTAGCAACATATGCTTTTTTTTTTTTTTTTTTTTTTAAATCTGAAACCACGACTGGTATGCCCATGAATTTGTGCCACTGAATGGGAGTAATATGCAGCAGGAGTCTGGGGGTCAGGCTCAGGTTTCTGCTGCAGTGTCTTCTGACCTGTATTTTGCTGCAGGAACAAACCCTGTGGCCTCACAGTATTTGTAAGCCAGAACTACGAGAGCTCCAAAAAAACTTTAGAGGCATGTATCTTTCCATTTCACTTTCTCTCTGTAGGTTCCACTCCTTTGGTTTTGGCTTTCAAATATAGGTGCCAATACTGACCGTGTGAAAGTGGCCTTAGTTTTCTTCCTGTCACAGTTTGAAGATCTGCCTGCTGTGACCTGCAGGGGTCACTATTGCTATTTGGAAATAACTTGTCAATCTAAAAAAAAATGGTAGATAGAAATGCTACTGCTGCTATTTTGCTACTGAAATAATTGAGATGGTTTCATCCCATTTTACCCTAAGCAACAACTAAATTATCCTTAGCAGTTTATTTCCCTTTAACATATGTAGAGATGAGCGAATTTCATATTTTGAATTTCATGTGCGGGTTCATGTTGTGGTATTTACTGAATTGCGTTATGGATTCCGTTACTACGGACCATAACTCAATTCCATGACTGAATGCATAACGGAATGGCATTTGAGGCATTCCGTTATTCATTCCGTCATAATAGAAGTCTATGTGCTGCATAACGGATCCGTCCAGTTTCCTTTATGCAGGGGAGTCCTCTCCTGCATAACTGAAACAGGAACAGATCCGTTATGCAGCCCATAGCCTTCTATTATGACGGAATGAATAACTGAATGCCTCTAAAAGCATTCAGTCATAGAATTGCGTTCTGGTCAGTGGTAACGAAGCATGAACGAATTTCATAACCGGAAATTCGCTTATCTCTAATTATGATGCAACCTTGCAGGTTTCCATAATCTGAGAGGTAATTTGCCATTTATTTCATTTTGTGTATAACCCCTTCGAATTCCGGTTCTAGACTGGTGTATTTCTACTAGTACTCTCTGTAGATTGTGTTTCAGACCAGTTGCTAATATTTGTGATTATGTCACATATAATTTTCTAGGCATGGCTACATTTATACAGCTTCTTCAAATTTTTCAAACTGAATTTTTGATATTTTTAAGCAAATTGTAGGGAAATATTTGCTTCTCATATGCAAATCTCAACATGAAACTCCCTGTCATAGGAGGTAATAGTATTTTCTTTTGGTATTTGCTAATACTGAATGAAGTTATAATTGGTGGACTTTCACTCAGTGGTTGGGCATTTGCATGTTGCATTATCTGTACACAAATATTTCTTTCACTTTAAATTTGCATATCAAACTTTTAAAGCAAGTAAAATTAAAAAGAAACACCTGTACACAGACTTAGTTTATTACATGACATTTAGGATATATGTTGGTCAGCTCCCATGTTCTGTAAGAACATAAGTAACAGTCCTACGGTAATAACCTAAGCCTAAGTACACCGCCTTTTACCACAATTTTCCATTGTGCTTTTTTTGTGTCCAGATATTACACCCATCTGGACACTTGTGTGCAGTGATACACCACAGTTTTTATATAGTCAGGCTGATATCTTTTAAACTACTGCCACAAAAAAAAAAAAAAAATGTACAAATGTTTTTATTTGTATCTATTATATATATATATATATATATATATAAAAAAAAATGTATTTCATTTTCAAAAACTTTTGATAGTCATAACAAAAGTTTGGACAGGTGAGTATCTGAGCACTGAGACCCCCACAGATCCCTAGAACGAAGGTAGAGAAGCGTGCACATATCCTTGCTGCTATCGATGGAATTGAAAGGGGCTCATAGACTACTATGGAGCCCCTCTCCCTTCTTAATCTTGCAGGCTGCTCAGTACTGTTAAATCTTTTTAAGTGGACATCAAGTCAAGTTTATTTTAAGGCTTTTTTTTTGCATGGGCTAAGGACTGGGCCAATTACCAGGAATGAAGATTCCTACAAATCCTAAATCTTGATAACAGTCCAGTGTAAATATGCTGCTGATCAACTGTCAAGCGAGCGAAGGTGACCTGATCATTCATGTGCCTCGTTTGTCGGCAGAACCTTGCCCTGTGTAGTAGCAATTGTTCATCCTGATAGGAGACAATTGATGTATGTATATGCAGCTGAATGAGCTGGCAATGATGGGGAATGAACAGTTCATTCCTGATCATTGCCTTGTGTATCAGCCCATCTAAATTGTCTCTACTTGGCTGTAAAGATGATGCTTAAAAGATCATTTAGACCAGAGATGAGAGTTACGGTCGTGTGCATGAGCCCTATGTATTATATGGTCTTGTCCTTGTCCACAAAACTGACAAGAATAGGACATATTCTCTATATATATATTTTTATATATATATATATATTTTTATTTATTTTTTTGGAACAGACTTAACCCCTTAGGGACCGGGGGTCATTTTCACCTTAAGGACCAGGCAATTTTTTGCAAATCTGACCAGTGTCACTTTATCTGGTGGTAATTTTAAAACGCTTTGACTTATCCAGGCCATTCTGAGATTGTTTTTTTTTGTCACATACAGGTTCTTTTCAAAAAATTTGCATATTGTGATAAAGTTCATTATTTTTTGTAATGTACTGATAAACATTAGACTTTCATATATTTTAGATTCATTACACACAACTGAAGTAGTTCAAGCCTTTTCTTGTTTTAATATTGATGATTTTGGCATACAGCTCATGAACACCCAAAATTCCTATCTCAAAAAATTAGCATATCATGAAAAGGTTCTCTAAACGAGCTATTAACCTAATCATCTGAATCAACTAATTAACTCTAAACACCTGCAAAAGATTCCTGAGGCTTTTAAAAACTCCCAGCCTGGTTCATTACTCAAAACCGCAATCATGGGTAAGACTGCCGACCTGACTGCTGTCCAGAAGGCCATCATTGACACCCTCAAGCAAGAGGGTAAGACACAGAAAGAAATTTCTGAACGAATAGGCTGTTCCCAGAGTGCTGTATCAAGGCACCTCAGTGGGAAGTCTGTGGGAAGGAAAAAGTGTGGCAGAAAACGCACAACGAGAAGAGGTGACCGGACCTTGAGGAAGATTGTGGAGAAGGACCGATTCCAGACCTTGAGGGACCTGCGGAAGCAGTGGACTGAGTCTGGAGTAGAAACATCCAGAGCCACCGTGTACAGGCGTGTGCAGGAAATGGGCTACAGGTGCCGCATTCCCCAGGTCAAGCCACTTTTGAACCAGAAACAGCGGCAGAAGTGCCTGACCTGGGCTACAGAAAAGCAGCACTGGACTGTTGCTCAGTGGTCCAAAGTACTTTTTTCGGATGAAAGCAAATTTTGCATGTCATTCGGAAATCAAGGTGCCAGAGTCTGGAGGAAGACTGGGGAGAGCCAAAATGCCTGAAGTCCAGTGTCAAGTACCCACAGTCAGTGATGGTCTGGGGTGCCATGTCAGCTGCTGGTGTTGGTCCACTGTGTTTTATCAAGGGCAGGGTCAATGCAGCTAGCTATCAGGAGATTTTGGAGCACTTCATGCTTCCATCTGCTGAAAAGCTTTATGGAGAAGAAGATTTCATTTTTCAGCACGACCTGGCACCTGCTCACAGTGCCAAAACCACTGGTAAATGGTTTACTGACCATGGTATTACTGTGCTCAATTGGCCTGCCAACTCTCCTGACCTGAACCCCATAGAGAATCTGTGGGATATTGGGAAGAGAAAGTTGAGAGACGCAAGACCCAACACTCTGGATGAGCTTAAAGGGTTTCTGTCACTCCACAAAACTCTTTTTTTTTTTTTTTTTTGGATAGTTATATTCCTTATAGCGCGATATAGGAGAATATAATAGTCATACTTACTTTCATGCGGCCGATTCTTTAGAAAACGAAGTTTTATAATATGTAAATCAGGGCTCTACCAGCAAGTAGGGCGTCTACTTGCTGGTAGCCGCAGCAGAAATCCGCCCCCTCGCCGTGTTGATTGACAGGGCCAGCCGTGATCTCCTCCTCCGGCCGGCCCTGTCAGTATTTCAAAAATCGCGCGCCTCGGGTCATTCGGCGCAGGCGCTCTGAGATGAAGAGGCTCGTCTCCTCAGTGCGCCTGCGCCGATGACGTCTTCTCTTTCGGTGATGTCATCAGCGCAGGCGCACTGAGGGAGTTCTGAGGAGACGAGCCTCCTCATCTCAGAGCGCCTGCGCCGAATGAACAGAGGCGCGCGATTTTTGAAATACTGACAGGGCCGGCCGGAGGAGGAGATCACGGCTGGCCCTGTCAATCAACACGGCGAGGGGGCGGTTTTCTGCTGCGGCTACCAGCAAGTAGACGCCCTACTTGCTGGTAGAGCCCTGATTTACATATTATAAAACTTTGTTTTCTAAAAAATCGGCCGCATGAAAGTAAGTAAGACTATTATATTCTCCTATATCGCGCTATAAGGAATATAATTATCCCAAAAAAAAAAAGTTTTGTGGGGTGACAGAAACACTTTAAGGCCGCTATCGAAGCATCCTGGGCCTCCATAACACCTCAGCAGTGCCACAGGCTGATTGCCTCCATGCCACGCCGCATTGAAGCAGTAATTTCTGCAAAAGGATTCCCGACCGAGTATTGAGTGCATAACTGAACTTAATTATTTGAAGGTTGACTTTTTTTTGTATTAAAAACACTTTTCTTTTATTGGTCGGATGAAATATGCTAATTTTTGGAGATAGGAATTTTGGGTTTTCATGAGCTGTATGCCAAAATCATCAATATTAAACAAGAAAAGGCTTGAACTACTTCAGTTGTGTGTAATGAATCTAAAATATATGAAAGTCTAATGTTTATCAGTACATTACAAAAAATATCACAATATGCAAATTTTTTGAAAAGAACCTGTATTGTACTTCATGACACTGGTAAAATGGAGTAAAAAAATTGATTTTTATTTATAAAAAATTTAACAAATTTCCAAGTTTCAATTTCTCCACTTCTATAATACATAGTAATACCTACAAAAATAGTTATTACTTTACATTCCCCATATGTCTACTTCATGTTAGGATCATTTTGGGAATGACATTTTATTTTTTGGGGATGTTACAAGGCTTAGAAGTTTAGAAGCAAAAACCCACTTTTTAAGGACCAGTTCAGGTCTGAAGTCACTTTGTGAGGCTTACATAATAGAAACCACCCCCAAATAGTATTCAAAACTGATTTTACAAACTTTGTTAACCCTTTAGGTGTTCCACAAGAACTAATGGAAAATAGAAATAAAATTTCACTTTTTTGGCAGATTTTCCATTTTAATAATTTTCTTCCAGTTGCAAAGCAAGTGTTAACAGCCAAACAAAACTCAATATTTATGGCCCTGATTCAGTAGTTTACAGAAACATCCCATATCTGGTTGTAAACTACTGCAGGGCACAGAAGGAAAGGAATGCCATACGGTTTTTGGAAGGCAGATTTTGCTGGACTGTTTTTTTGACACCATGTCCCATTTGATGCCCCCTGATGCACCCCTAGAGTAGAAACTAAAAAAGTGACCCCATTTTAGAAGCTACGGGATAGGGTGGCAGTTTTGTTGGTACTATTTTAGGGTACATATGGTTTTTGGTTGCTCTATATTACACTTTTTGTGAGGCAAGGTAACAAGAAATAGCTGTTTTGGATCGTTGGACCCTCCGTGCATTGTCCCAGGTTAAGGGATACGGATACATGCAGGCAGTGGGACAAAAGGTTGAGACTAAAATTGCAAAAATCATTTTTATGTCATTATAGATGTAGTTCAATAAATAAATGATGCAAAGGTGTGCAAAGACTTTAAATGATTGTCACACATTTTTTAGCAGATGCATATATAGCATTACATTATAAATTCCCTTTGCATAAGATTGTCATTGGAATAATACAAAATGAAGTGGAAGATGAGGGCGGTATAGATGACCGTCTTCTCGCTGGTTTATGAAATATCAGACACACAATTGTACAGTCTGGAAATATAAAGGCCAGTGTAAGTGCTCATGTACACAAGCATATTATGAATCTGTACAGGCTCTGTTGTATGGCACTATAATAGACCCATAGACTTCTGTGGAGCCCTATTGTATGCCTCCGAATAAATATATTTTTTTTTTCTGTTGGATTTCATGAGAAAATTGTGGCATGCTCCAGTTGTGATACTGAGGTATTATCAAGTTTAATGAAATTCACTTACTTTAATGCCAATGTGAACAGAGGCTCCAGATAGACTATAAACAGCGTATATATAACTAGATTATCAGTGTAATTTACATATTAAAACAGTCTATTCTACACATTTGTTATGGAAAAGAAAGCATCAATATGAAGGAGCGATAAATTGCCTGACTCAGCTGCTGAAACAACAACGTATTGTAAGAGCATCCGAGAAGCTGCAGAGCTGAAAAGGTTAAGAAAATGAAATTTGAGGTAACGTCCTGGACTACTTAATGCTGCTTGAACATGTATGTGAGATGACTGACTATTAGTGTTTGAAATGATCTATTTTCATTAGCACAGCTGGATGTTATACTGTGGCCTGCCAAGAAAATCTCTCAGAAATGTGTGCGGTTACTTCCTCTTCCGATTACCATTTTAGAGCCAAAACCAACAAGAATTCAAAATGAAAAAAGTGACTATAGACATGAAGACATGGTGTTTTGTGAGATGAGTGCAAACTGACTACTTTTACATTCTATCTATTTACCGTCCCCTACCAGACTGCACTGGGAATCATGTATGAATTGCATTGCTGGAAAAGATTCCTTAAAGTGGGCTCTCCAACATAAAGTATTACTGTGCAAGGAATAGGGCATTTTAAATGACGTATCATTGCAATATAAATACTGGAAGGCTATTTTTTGTGTATATAAAATTTTTTACTCATGTCGCACCTCCTACTGTTTTCTCCTTTGTCTGAAATTCTGGTCCACTTTCTTCTGCATTCAGTAGTGGACTAACATTCTCATTAGCTTCCCTGCTCCATCCTCTCCGTTTTAGGGCTCATGCAAATGAACGTTTTTTTTTTTCCGGACCATATGCAAAACCATTAATTTCAACGGGTTCGCAAAAAAATAAAAAAAAAATATGAAAGTTACTCCATGTGCATTCCATTTCCGTATGTCTGTATTTCCGTTCCGCCAAAAAATAGAACATGTCCTATTATTGTTCGCATTACAGACAAGGATAGTCCTGTTCCATTAAGTGCCAGCTGTTCTGTTCTGCAGAATGCACACGGACGTCATCCATAATTTTTGCGGACCACAAAATACGGTTGTGTGCATGAGCCCTTGGGGTACATTCACAATATGGGTCTGCATCACGGAACGGATGCGGACCCATTCAAGTGGGCTGCAAAAGATGTGGACAGCACACTGTACTTCCGTTGTGCATTTGAAGACAAGAATTGGCATTTCTATCATAGGGCTGGCAATTTGAGGACCGCAAAACACATAGGGTTGTGTGAATGTAACCTTAGCATAGTAATCTAATAGTGAAGCGTTCCAGACACCTTTCATTCATTTATCTCTACTTCAAACTTCATAGAAATATATAGCTATATCTTTCTTCAGGCAGTACGGAAGGTAAACGCACTGTGTACAATGGTCCTATTTATTAGTGGGATTGCAGGGGCTGTGTGTGAAGGAATATTTCCTATGCGGGGAGAAATGGGTTAACAAGACGACTTAAGTACCTTCCTGGGAGATACAGGCGGTGGTCAGAACGGGAACTCTCAGTTCCACATACGGCAAGTTTCTCGCATTGAACCCACTCGTGTGTGTCTGGCCTTATAGAGCTGTATAAATGCCGAGGTGCGCGCGAACCAGTGCTGATCAGCGTGGTTTTCTAAGTGATTGCAGCTTTCACTACATACATGTGGATGATACTGATGGACCAGAAAAAGCAAATTGGCAGAACCTCATAAGGACTTTTAATTCACTGAATGACATTTAAATATAGAAACCTTTAGCCTAAAAAAATGTGACATTCTGTGCGAGGAACTGGAAGGGTCCCAGTTTAAGGACTGCATTATTGGATTTGTATGCCTTGTATTCATCCATTGTACTTGTTCTGGCAAATAATTCTATTGAGGAACATGGGAGCGCAGATGCAGCCATATTCATGAGTCCTTCCTCTGACTCATCCAATAATAACAATGATGTTACTAATTTGTAAGCAATTTTATATTTTCTTAAAGAAAATAAATAAATGTAATACTGTAGTTAACACAACCAGTTTTCACTCTCCGTGGAAGCAAATCTCACAAGTCATGTTGTGATTTCTGGGGCAGAGGCTGTTTTTTCTCGCCTCTGCCAGCAAATCAGAGGACTTGTGTAAGCCACCACGGTTACAGCTTTTTTTTCTCTTCCAGTTAGAATACAAAACCAAAATATCCTGTGTAGCACGCCATTAGAAAATCTCGCTGATTGCAACCTTCACAGACAAATGTATCTGAGGATAATAATTATTTTATTGTAGGACACAACAGAGCATAGGCTGTTTTTTGGGTCTTGCTATAGAGGTTAGTGGATAAAAAAAAAATTAGGAGAACTAATACACAAAATTTTCATACATTTGTGCAATAAAAGTGACAATTCCATTACCACTTTGTAACCAATCTAATTTTGTCTCCATTGATTTTCTCAACACAAGAAGTGATGACATATTGCTAAAATATGCCACCTCATCCAGATCACATCCAACTTCCTAATTAAAGGGGTATTCCGGTTACCATAAATCTAATTGATGTTTTAGACTAAGGCTACTTTCACACTAGCGTTAATATCTTCTGGTATTGAGTGAGATCCATCATAGGAAAATACCAGAAAAAAACGCTTCAGTTTTGTCTCTATTCATTGTCAATGTGGACAAAACGTAACTGAACAACAGAGCAGAATGCTCCAAAATGCATTCTGTTCTCATACCGGAGAGAAAAACGCATGCTGCGGTTTTCTTTCAGTCATAGAATATGGACCAATACGGATCCGTCGTGACCCACAATGCAAGTCAATGGGGATGGATCTGTTTTTATCTGACACAATAGAAAACTGATCCGTCCCCCATTGACTTTCAATAGAGTTCATGACGGATCAGTCTTGGGTATGTTAAAGATAATACAACCGGATTCGTTCATAACGGATGCAGACGGTTGTATTATCAGAACGGAAGCGTTTTTGCTGAACCCTGCCGGATCCAGCAAAAACGCAAGTGTGAAAGTAGCCTTTTTCATCAACAATAATTACCTAATATAATATAAATTTCACATAGTTACCGGTCAGTAGTTCTAAAAGTAGTTGTCTTCCTCTGCTACCCACTGTGTTTCCTCATAAATTACCATGGTATCGACCTGTAGTTCTGAGCCTTTGTTAGGTCGAGCATGCTCAGTTTGTTGCTCAGTTCTCTAGCTAAATGTCTTCTGAAACATAAGTGTGCTGGTGATTACTGAGTAGTGGGGGCATGACTGGACTGTGATATGAGGCAGTCAATCAAACAAACACAGCAGGAAAGCTAGGGATTGTGGGGATTGTAGTTTTATGAAAGAAGATCAGGCCCCATGATACTCTGTGTGTTGCAGGATCACACAGGAACTAGACAAATGGATTGCAAGGTAAATTGAAGCTCTGGTTATATGTATAGGTATGGGTCCTGGTTGGGTCACAGCTTGCATCTTTAATGCAGTTTTTCAAAAATTAAGTTACTTTACCGGAATACCCATTTAAAGGGATTTTTGGTATTGATGACTTATCTTCAGGATAGGTCAACATCAGATTGATGGGGGGCGTTGACAACTGGGACCCCCCAACGATTAGCGGTTTGAGGAGGCAGTGGCGCTTCAGTGATTGTAGCTGCCTCCCCACAGCTTACCATGCACAGCGCTATTCACTGATAAATGTGATGTCACTGGTCTAGGAAGAAGCCACAGCACCCTGGCCTCATCTAACAACTGATTGGCAGGGGTACAAGGAGTAGGAGGATACATCAGCACTCTCAGTCACTTGCCAGGTAGGCAACTGTAACACAAACCCATTCACTTATAAATGGAGCGGTGTTGCATTTCCCTGGATAGTAGGTGGTTGGGAGTACTGTTATTTGAGGCCTCTCAGTCTTGGGATTGGTGTATAACATTATGACATATTCTGCTGATATACATGGATATTCCCTTTTATTTAGACAGATTTATCATTAGAAGTCCAGAACATGAGACCACTGCGACAATATCCCTTTGTTATCGTGGTCAGAGTTTGCTGCATCCAGACTATGCTTTATATAAGATGAGATGTAAGAACAAAAATGTTATGCATAAAAGGTACACTTTTATTTTTAACACTGGATTATTTGAATAAAATATTTTTTTTAATTAAATAGTGCTACTGCCCAACATGGCACTTCAGATGTTTGCTTTTATTTTAGAACTGTCACATTTGCAAAATGACAAATAAAACTTGGGGCAACATGGGGTGTGGATGACATGGCAGTAGCTATATCTCAGCATGAGGCCTCATGAACACAACCCTATCTGTTTTGCAGTCCACAAAACATGGATACTGTCCGTGTGCATGCCGCACTTTCCGTGGGCCCATTTGTAGAGATGCCTATTTTTGTCTACAAATGGACAAGAATAGGACATGTTCTATAATTTGCATAATGGCTATGAAGAGCACATAGGTGACATCTGGGTGCTGTCTGCATTTTTGCAGCCCCATAGAAATGGACCAAAAATACGGTTGTATGCATGAGGCCTGAACTGTCATTATTAAAGAGGACCTTTCACTAGAATAAAAAATCTAAACTAAGTATACAGACATGGAGAGCGGCGCCCAGGGATCCCCCTGCACTTACTGTTATACCCGGGCGCCGCTCCGTTCTCCCGGTATAGCCTCCGGTATCTTCATAGTTAGGCTCCACCCAGGGGAACCTGACGGCGTCTCATTCTCCCATGCTGTAGCGCTGGCCAATCGCAGCGCTCAGCTCATAGCCTGTGAGAAAAAAACCTCTCAGGCTATGAGCTGAGCGCTGCGATTGGCCAGCGCTACAGCCTGGGAGAAGGAGACGCCGGCAGGTTCCCCTGGGTGGAGCCGAACATATGAAGATACCGGAGCCTATACCGGGAGAACGGAGCGGCGCCCAGGGATAATAGTAAGTGCAGGGAGATCCCTGGGCGCCGCTCTCCATGTCTGTATACTTAGTTTAGATTTTTTATTCTAGTGAAAGGTCCTCTTTAACTACACAGATGGCTTATACAAATATATTTGTTATTTTATATAAAAATGTAGCCCTACTGCTGTTTAGGAATAAAGGCTCTTTTACACGGCCCGAGGATTGGAGCAATTATCAAAAATGACAATTGGAATAAACGCTCATTCCTGATAATTGCCCTAGGTAATTGCCAATCACCTGATTTTTTTGTCGCACATCAAATCATCTGCTGGTAAACAAGCAAACCATATGGGAATGAATGATTGTAGAAATGATCATTCGTCCTAATACAGCTCCCAACATTTCTGGTTGATTGGGCTTGAATGTTTACAGGAATCTTTGTGCCCGATCACTGTCAGCTCTCTCTGCCCATGTACTGTCACACTCAGCCTAAAGCTGCATCGGCATTGTGATGAGACTGGTTGCTAATGATAGTATGCCTAAGGCTAGATTCACACGACCGTATGTGTTTTGTGATCCGCAAAAAAACAAATCACGTCTGTATGGCATCCATTTTTTGGGCGGATCCATTGTAACAATGCCTATCCTTGTCTGCAAAACGAACAAGAATAGGACATGTTCTATTATTTTTGTGGGGCTACAGAACGGACATACAGATAGCACACGGTGTGCTGTCCGCATTTTTTGCGGACCCAAAAAAATAAATGGGTCCTCATCCAATCCGCAAAAAAAAAAACTGAACGAACACAGAAACGAAATACGTTCATATGAATATGGCCTAACATCTACAGTCTATGACAGCCAGTAAATCCGTACTAACCAAGCTGTCTGAGATCACCCTGGTTTTCAACTAAAGGCAGAGCTGTCACTGAGCTAAGGGCAGAGAATATTGGTGAGGTTTTGTTAGGGCTTAAACCAAGTTTTTCTCTCTTACTGCAATGTTAACTACATGGCTATGGAAAGACATTTAGCTGGAGAACCTCTTTAAAAAGCTGACTTTACTTACTACACATATGTGACACAACTGGAATTGCTCCTTCTGTATTTCGTTTTTGGGTTTTTAGACTTGTAGAGCTGACCAGGCATAGACAAGCATAGGTTTTTTCTTCTCTATATGTAATATTGAGGTTATGCTTTCACACCATACATGGTATTGAGCATTAGAATAATTAAGCAGTGTTATAGTTATCTTTTTCCCCTCCATTTTATCCCATTGCTCCACCTATATCCTGAAATTAAATTGCCTCTCCCAGGATACATTCCAATCAGACCCTGTCCTACAGAGATCTCTGTCAGTAACCGCGTGTGGAAGTATTCTGCCATGCTGCATTTAGAACAATGCAGGTAGACATTATGCTCATGTCACAAATTTACAGTGGCGTGATCACACCACCATATCCAATACCCCCCATAACACCGGGCATTAGGGGACACTGTTAAAATAAAAGTGCTGGCTGGTATTAAGTGCTGATCTAAGGTGAGAGTTTTTTCAACGTGCCGCTTGCAATACATTTACATGTGTCTGGAGACCATTGTGAGAATTGTCTAGAAGAAGGTTGTGCTGCAGATATCAAGTAACGCTCAAGGCATGAGCTCTAGAGAATTATATAAATAAGAGGAAAAAGGAGAAAATGTGAGGACCAGACCATTCTCATAAGTACACTTAGCTGTTATGCTGACTGAATGTAGTAGAAAGCTGCCATGATTAAATACAACAGGGGTATATACTCTTTTGTGATCAAGAAGGCACTTGAAATTAATAAGTCTTTGTGAACAGATGGAAACCTCACCCATATTAAGCCTTGGCTACACTGTTGATTGTTCACGGCTTCCTGGGATGCAGGCACTTAGAAATGATTGAAGAACCCCTTTAAATGCTTAAATAAGTTCTCAACTTTTCCATGTAGTCTAAACTACACCAAAAGTCATTGCCCTGACCTGAATCAGTGGCTGTAGGATAGAAATTGTTCCCTTGTGGATTTGCTATGTGGACATAGTTTAAAGGGAATCTGTCACCAGGAAATTCACAGATAAACCAGACACAATGCCTTGTAGGGCTAGCTCCGCTGATGCCTTTCACTCAGTGACCCGTTGCTTCATTCTGAAGAAAAAGTACTTTTAATCCAAATGTAAGTGAGCAACTAAAGGACTTGTGCAGTGGTTTAATATCCTTGGGATAGGTCATAAATATCAGATCAGAGGGGGTCCGACTCCCAGCACCCGGGAGATCATTACCTGCGAGCTGCCTCCTTTGCAACAACAGTGAGGTGTAATTATAACGGCTTGAATGGGATAGGGCAGTTGTAATTACACTGCTTCACCTCTAAAAAGAAGACTACATGCAAGTACTTTTGAAGAGGAAGCAGCGCTTGCACTAGTGTCTCCACCCCTTCAAACAGCTACCTGGAGGATCGGTCATCAATATTAAGCCACTGTGCAACCTTTCTCTGACAGCCCCTTCCTCTCCTTTTTGACTGATAAGTCCAGGCAAGATGCCTATGTATGACCCCTGTCAATCAAGAAGGAGGGGTGCCTAAAGTGGCCTGGGCCTGTCCTTGGTGCACTTTAGTACTCATTTGCATATGGATTCAAAGTATTTCTTCTCCAGAATGAAGCAACGGATTGCTAAGTGAACGGTAACCTTACATTCAGCTGAGCTAGCCCTACAAGACTTTATGCCTGGGTTACCCGTGAATCACAATCCATCCTGCATTTTGCACATTTAATGCTCTGTCACATGATCCACTGGTCACCTATAGAAGTCTGACCATATGGCACTGTACTAGTGTCAGTGAAGTTCTAGTTTAAGGCACATAGGCTATATATTATTACATGTTACACGGTGAATACGACTACACTTCAGTGCATATATTACACAAATAACATTCCCACAATAACATGGCTTTAATGAAACTACTCTGTTGTCCAATTTCTTACGTCAGCTTTAGTATGGGCAATTTAGCTGCAATGTTACATAGCTACCTAGTGACAGGGTGAATGCTAGCATTTTTGTGCTACAAATAACACTGACCCAACGCTGGTAGATTATACTGGAGGCCCAAAGTTAAGTGCTACCTGAAACTACCTTGTCAATCTCTTCAAGGGGATGCAGTGGGACAGACTTGGTCAATAATATATGTAACACAAAAGAGGACAACTACTTCACACATCTCTTGGAACTGAAACAGTCTACCTCTACATAACTGCCTTTTGTAAACAGTAACACAAAAACTTAAAGGGGATGTCTCACTTCAGGAAATAGCATTTATCATGTAGAGAAAGTTAATACCAGGCACTTACTAATGTATTGTGATTGTCCATATTATCTCCTTTGCTGGCTGGATTCGTTTTTCCATTCCATTATACACTGCTCGTTTCCATGGTTATGACCACCCTGCAATTCAGCATCAGTGGCCATGTTTGCACACTATAGCAAGAAGCGCTTTTTTTTTCTATAGTGTACAATCACGTCCACCGCTGCTAGATTGCAAGGTGGTTGTAACCATTGAAACGAGCAGTGCATAATGTAGTTGAAAAATTTGTCTAGCCAGCAAAGGAGGCAATATGGACAATCACAATACATATATAATAAATGCCACTTGATGAAGCAAGACAACCCCTTTAATGATAAGTTGCTTACAACTTAACCCTTCACTGCACCTTATATTGGCACAGACAATACCAGGCAGGAGAAAGCGGGGGGGGGCCCTTTAACAGGCCTAATACAATAACACCCAGGGGGATGTACAACTTTACTCATCCCTGCAATATAAAGAAATCATTCACAATAAAAAAGACAGAATACATTCTTGGCTTGATCAGCATGTGTTAAGGCTTTTGTGATTGTAGGAAGGTAAACGTGTCAGTTCAGTATGTACAGCACACCCACACACTGTCATAGCGGAGTGTAAGGATTGTCTATTGCTCGTATATGGCCCCTTGAGGCAGAGTCCATCTCGTAATCAGATTCCCTCTGACTGCTTGACTGTGCCCTCCCGGACTCACTGCGTAGGAAGTTCCGTTCCAGCTCCTCTGGCGGGGGAACTAAGTGGAAAATCTGCTCAGAGTAGGAGCTAGGGTGCATGTCATCCGCATAGGGGTTTCTCCGTAGGTTTGGTTGATGGAAGTGGGAAACACTGTGTTCCAAACTTGATCTCTGGATTGGCAGTGGGAACAGTAACGGACTGACTGTGGGGCTCTGGTCTGTGGGATAGAGACAAAAAGTTATTAGGAACTGGTTGTCATAAAAGTTGAGTTTACTATGTTTCAATTTAATACTCTTAAAACGAACCTGACAGGTAATTTCTGCAGCCTTATGTAAAATCAGCAGATGGTAGAGAAAGAGAAGGTGAGCTCTGCGATATTTCGATTTATATGATTACTCTACTCCCAAAAAGTAATTGACAGCTTTCCCTGCATCATTCTATATTTGTAGAAGGCTGCCAATCACTGTGTGTGGGCGGAGCTACTAGGACTCTCACAGTCTTTTCTAGGAGTCCTGTCAAACTACTCTGCCCTTTACTTCAAGATCCTCCTCCTATCATATAAACCAGGCATCCTCAAACTGCGGCCCTCCAGCTGTTGCAAAACTACAACTCCCAGCATGCCAGAACAGCCTACAGGTATCAGCCTACAGCAGGGCATTGTGGGAGTTGTAGTTTTACAACAGCTGGAGGGCCGCAGTTTGAGGATGCCTGATATAAACGTATAAATCACAGTGCTCAGCTGCCCTCCCTCTATCAGAAGCTGATCAGAGCAGCAAAAAACACACACACCTGACTGGTTCACTTTAAGTGCACTATGGTGACTTGAGTAGATGTTAAATTATTTGGATGCTCTTCATATGCTCATGTATTTGTGAGCTGAGCTATCCTAAGGCTGCCCATACACAACAGATTAATGTCCTCCAAACCAGCCAATTCTAGTAGGATTGGCCAACTGTCTAATGTGTATGGGGTGCTCCTGGCTGTGTATGGGGCTTGTCGTGAGGAACAGCTTTCGGCCAAAGGAGCATTTGGCTGAAAGCTATTTAAAGTGCATAGCCAAGCTAAGTATTTACAAAAGCTATAATCAGTATACAGATAATGGCACAATAAGCTTAGCAGCAGCTAGCTCACATAGAGGAACATAAAGTAATAAATGAACTGTGAAAAAAGTGACAACAGCAAAAAGTTCAATTATTTTTATTAAAATGATTCTACATTATATATTTGCTGACTGCACTGTGTTTTAAAGTATATTAGCTTAAAGTAAAGCTCAACCTTTCACTAACACAACGTTGTTCGCCTGAGGAACATCTGAGGCTGCCATCAATGAGTCAATTCAGTTCTGAAATGAAAACTTGAATGAAGAACAGCGAGTTCTGAGCTAGACACAGCTGCACACAAATAAAACCTCTCTTATTGTCGGGAGAACCTATACGATTTGGGTTTAATCTCTGTGTTAATATTAGAAATTCTTATTACTTTAGGAAGTACTGATAAAACATTCTACTTTCAGCATTGTGACAAGCAACAAAATAGGTCACTAGTTTCAGTTATATATAAAGGCTTCAACTGCACATTTCCATAAATGTCTCACCAATGTACTTGGCAACTGGACACATTAGGAGGAGATCATTAAAGGGGGTTTTCCAGGATTTTACAAGTGATCACCTATCCTCAGGATAAGCCATCAAAGTCTGATCAGCAGGCGCCCGACACCTTGCACCCCCACCAATCTGCTGTTGTGGGGTAGCTTTGGCACTAGAAGTCAGCTATGGAACTACACAGCTCCGTCCATTGTGTAGTAGACGGAGCTAGTTACTGCAGCACTGCTCCAAGTCACCTTACAGGGAGCAGCGCTGCAGTAACCAGATCCATTCCTTACACAGTGGACAGAGCTACTGCAGAATAGCTGACTACCAGGGGTGGCATGTGCCAGACTCCTGCTGATCAGATATTGATTGCCTATCCTGAGGGTAAGCCATTACTTGTAAAATCCTGGACAACTCCTTTAAAGAGCATCTGCAGATCACATATGCAGGCACATATGAACATGTGGCCAACACAGATGCCTTCAGCTGCAAAGTGCACATTTAATAGGTCAGCCAGTTTCATAGGTACAAATCTGCTGACAGATGTCCTTTAAAGCCTCATGCACACGTTTGTGGAACACGGACCGTGTGACACCGGCCTGGATTTCTTCTGCGTGCACAGCGTCATTGGTTGCTATGACGCTGTGCGCTTCCTGCTGCCGCCGCAGTACAGTAGTACACTGGTATGATCTATACCAGTTTACTACTGTACTGCGGCGGCAGCACGAAGCGCACGGCGTCATAGCAACCAATGACGCTGTGCACGCAGAAGAAATCCAGGCCGGTATCACTGGGTCAGTGTTCCACGTACGTGTGCATGAGTATTAAGACTGATTTTTTTTTTTAATACAACTCTTAATCTGAAGTGTGGTGGAGTAAGATGCACAGGCCTTAGCACATCTTTGCAGAGTCCACACGCCAGAAACTGAAATCTATGGCAGGGTCAACTTGCAGGATAAGGCCTCTTGCACACGACAGTGGTTTGGTTCCGCATCCAAGCTGCATTTTGTGCAGCTTGGTGCAGACCCATTCACTTCAATGGGGCAGCAAAAGATGCGGACAGCACTTTGTGCGCCGTCCGCATACAGTGCTCCATTCCGTGGCCCCGCTAAAATTATAGATCATGTCCTATTCTTGTCCGTTTTGCGAACAAGAATAGGCATTTCTATAATGGACCGTCTGTTCCTTTCCACAATTTGCGGACCGCAAAACACGTCATGTTCACGTGCAAGATGCCTAACAGGCTGAACTAGATGGACAGATATCTTTTTTCAGCCTTATTCACTATGTTACTATGAGCCACAATTCACACCGTACATTATGATGTCTGTCAGTCTGTGGTGGACCCACTCCTCCCACTAAGCCTTGCCTACTTCTTTGAAAAGTGGGGAGAGTGGCAGACAGAAAAAACTAAAAGTTGCAAATTTTGCACAGAAAAGTAAAAGTTGAAGATTCATATGAACAGGAGCAAAATCACTCAAAAATAACAGGCACAACATGAATGAATCAATCGGATTTAAACTTTTTTTTTTCTATGGAGTCGGGAAATAAAATGCGTACTGTTCCATTTTTGGAGGATTTCTAAGTAACACAGGACCACACATAAACCTCTCTCTCCATGACGCAGATAAAGTCACCCTCTCTGTGTTCATATGCCAAAAATCCACACATTTGACTGGTGGAAGCTTATGGAAACAATGTAACCATTTTACTGATTGTAGACAGTCATATGAGCCGTGTGTACTGTACACTAACACATTAATAAGAGAATGGAGTGCACTTTTACCTTGTGAATGAACAGCGGACACTACATAGCTAGACAACTTCACGTCCCCGGCAGCTCCACACTCTAGTGGTATTGGGTGCAAACGGAAGTAGTGAAGCATTTCTACTACAGACAGGAAACGGAGGTGCTGGACCCGGCACAGACCTCTTTCTGTCAAAGTGAGACGCAGATGCTAGAAAATACATAACGGTACAGTATTTTAGTTTATCTTACAGTATGCAAGTGTATCTTTATATGAAACCTTCAAAACTAAAGGATTTTGCAAATTAAAGCTGTTCTCCAGAAATACATTATTAATGCTAGAATAGGAGGTTCCTTAAAGGGGTTATCCAGCTTATGAATGAAAATGAAAACTGTATCAAATGTTACAGAACAACAAAATAAACAGCACTCTCCTTTCCCCTAGCAATACAGCCCAGCAGCATCGGGGGGGGTCCGAGTTTACAAGCAGCTGGCTGCTTGGCGAGTGGTCACATGACCCATCACCACATAGCTATGGGAACCACGATGCCAGTAATACAGTATGTGACCACTATGGGCACTGATTTACCAGGGCTACCTTCAGGAATTTCAAGGCCCCGTATAGGCAAACCACATGGGTCTCCCCACACTGGCCCTTCTCCCATTCATAGCCATAACTTTTTTTGTGTCAGGCCATTTTGCCAACACATAAGCAAGATTTTAATTTTTATTAACTTTCATTATGGATTAATGAAGGGAAAAAAATTGAGCCATTTTATTTATGCTGTTTACTGATCAACACTTAATGTGTTCACTATATTGTACGAGTCTTATGATTACAGAGATAGCAAATAATATTTTGTGATATTTAATAGTAAGTATGTTACAAAAACACATTATATTGCAATGGTTTTTGTTCCTTGTTTTTTTTTTTAGTAAAATCAACTTTACAGAAAAATTTTACCATAAAAGAAAAGCTGTAAAGTAAAAGTTAAATTTTTCTGCCATAATTTTAACTAAGCAAATAATTTTACAGGTCTCTGTTGGAAATTGAAACCCAGACCTTCTGTATAACAATTAGTAGCCTTACCACTAACTCCATATAACTGCTCTGTTATAATTAAATTATTTTCTGAGCTTAAAAAGCTACTAAACATTATTAATAGAATTACCTCTATAACAGTGTAGTTCAATAGTATAGTGGGTAACCTCTTGCTTGCCCTACAGAAGGTCTAGGGTTTAATCCACAGCAGAGACCTGTAAAATAATTTCTTGGAAAATGCATCTTTTGGGAAGTAAAAGTTACAATATTCTACAAAGTAAGTGTTACTGAAAAAAATAACTGAGCAAAAACTATTCCGAAACTATTTTTGATACATGCACGTTATTAAATTTCACAAAACAGTATTTCGTATCCCTGTATTCAGAATAACCTGTACAATACAGTGAACACACTATTGATGGTGATCAGTAAACAGCATATATAAAAATGCCACCTTTTTTTCTTCAATTTAGAAATACTATTTATGTAATATTATGCCTGTGAAGAAAACATTAATGCCATTTCGTAGCAGAAAACCCCATCTTTTCAACAGTGCAAATCTATAGTGCAGTGGTTAACATGCTGTCTGGCATGCAGAAGGTCTGGGATTCAATTCCCAACAGAGACCTTTTCTTTACTAAAGGTCTGTGTGTTGGGAGAGGGCCTCTACTCCCAACCCACATCAACGGACAGGGCCACACAGCTTCATTAGCATTCACTGCACTGAAGTAAATACTACTGAGGCTGACAATTGGACGTGGCTGGGCCCATCCCTCAGCTGACCGCAGTACTGCCCTGGTGGTGGCCCTGGCTGCAGCAGTCACATGGTGGCGGCTTGTAAACAATGACAGGATGAACTGAAGATAGTTGTACATCTGTATATATAAACCACATAGAACATGAACAAGGTCTTGAAGATGTCCTTACCTTAGCTCTGCCTTGGAAATTAAATGTGAGGACATACTCTCCTCTGCGGGTTTCACTTTGTCTCACAAGGAAGACTCCATGTCCCTCAGATCCCT
The DNA here is from genome assembly GCF_905171765.1 of Bufo bufo. NCBI lineage: Eukaryota > Metazoa > Chordata > Amphibia > Anura > Bufonidae > Bufo > Bufo bufo. The sequence continues at coordinate 211,915,339 of NC_053390.1, forward strand.
GGAATTGAACAAGTTGTGCTGCTTTGACCCGAGAGATAGGTCCATGAAACCATGGATATGGTGACAAGAAATGGTCAGTTTTGTGATAGCACTGCTCTGGAGGCACAAAAAAGGCAGCACCTGAGAAGAATAATATTTAGTAGATATTACCATATTATACAGCTACTTTGTATCATTAAAAAAGGTTTAGAATTTCAATTTGCATCATGACGAGCGCAGCAAGAAACTAGACACACCTTGGGAGGCTGGGTAGGGAGCGTATTATGGGGTTGGGTTAAAAAGTAATAAAAGTAATGATTTGGTTATGAATTTGTATGAAGAATATTGATGTATAATAAAAATAAAGAAATTAGACACTCTTAGAATAGATTAAAGGTTTTAAATCGCAATATACGGCATGTGGGGGTGATTTTTTCTCCTTTATACTGTTCTTAGCAGTTCCCAGGTTGGGGAGGCACACGCTGCATGATAGTTACTCGGCCTCTGAAGCTGCCTTTGGTGTTATAAACAGTCTCAAAAATGGCAAAAGCTTTTTGATAAATATAAAGGAAGTCAGATGTGACATTTTTTTCTAGACCTGCAATCCGACTTTTTAATGCATGAAACGCAATACTGAGCAAAGCTACAGATAATGTAAAATGGATGGTGGGTCTGCAGCATTATACATTATGAGATAATTACAAATGCAATATTTTATAATAGCAGCTTCTCTCATTGACAACCTGGTTAAAATATCTGTATTGGCCATAAAAACATGCCATTAAATTACCAACTGACTACTAAGGTCTTCTTATGTATTTAAAACTTTAGTACTACTTTTTGTTTTATTTGTTACTATTAAAATGACTTTAAATACACTAAAAAGTTTACATATAATTAGGGTTGTTGCGGGTATCGAAATATCGATACTTTTTTTTTTTACATTTGTCGATACTAGGCTGCCCTACTGCGCAGCCTAGCATCAGAGAACATGGAGCGCACTGCTGTCAGCGCACTCATGTTTCCTCAGCAGCACAGGCGAGAAGGAGTCACTCTCTCCCTCCCCCTGTGCCGCCGCTGCTGCCAATAAGAAGAGAGAGGGGCGGGCGCACTGCACCACCAATGATAGTAGAGGACCTTTCATGGGTCAAAACATTGTACACTAACTATCTGGATATGTAGAGCGGCGCCCAGGGATCTCACTGCACTTACTATTATGTGCTTTGATTGGACAGCGCTACAGCCAGGGAAATGGAACGCCCATTGAGAAAAAGGGCAGTCTCCTCCCCATTGCTCCGATGCTAGCAATTAGCATACAGGGCTGGAGAATATACCGGGTCCACAGCGGGCGAACGGAGCGGCGCCCAGGAATAATAGTAAGTGCAGTGAGGTCCCTGAGCGCTGCTCTACATGTCCTGATAGTTAGTTTACAATGTTTGGACCCATGTCCTCTTTAACCTTTAATACAGGAGGCAGGAGCCGGCAGCAGAATCACATAGCCGGCACCCTGCCTCTTACAGGGAGCTGCGATCAGCGGCAGTTAACCCCTCAGGTGCAGCACCTGAGGGGTTAACTGCCGCTGTTCTGCTGCCGACACCCGCCTCCTGTATTAAAGGTTAATTATCATTGGTGGCGCAGTGTGCCCCCCCTCTCCAGCATTAAAAACATTGGTGGTGCAGTACAATATAAAAATAAAAAAAATCTCCTATGCGGTGAACGCCGGAACAGCAAACAAATTGAATAAATGAGCGATTCACAATTTTTTTGTAAATGCGGAATTCACGTGGCTTTTTTGGTGTTTTATTTTTATCGAATGGTATAGAGCAGCGGTCCCCAACCGCCGGGCCGCGGCCCAGGACCGGGCCCTGGAAGATGGTTTGCCGGGCCGCGGTGATCAGGGCAGTCTTTAACTCTGTACTAATGAAGCGCTTCCATTATGGAGGCGCTTCATTAGTACAGAAGGACCAGGAAGCGGTGAAGGATCTGTACTCACCACTTCCTGGTCCACGGCTCGGCTATCGGCTGTGCAGGGCTGCGCACAGCGTGAGGTCGCTCTGTGACCTCACACTGTGCGCCGCTATACACAGCCAGCCGACAGCAGAATGAAGAGGATCGCGATGGTGACCAGGAGCAGGAGAGGTAAGTGTTTTTTTTTTTTTATTTACACTAGGGGCTGATGGCTGACCTGGGGGACATATGACTGACATGAGGGGCAGGCATATGGCTGACATGAGGGGCAGGCATATGGCTGACATGAGGGGCAGGCATATGGCTGACATGAGGGGCAGGCATATGGCTGACATGAGGGGCAGGCATATGGCTGACATGAGGGGCAGGCATATGGCTGACATGAGGGGCAGACATATGGCTGACATGAGGGGCAGGCATATGGCTGACATGAGGGGTGGCTTATGGCTGACATTGGGGGGCTGATAGATGGCTAAAGGTTTGGGGGTTGATCTGAGCCATTGGGGGTCTGATCTGAGGTCTGATTAACATTGGGGGTCTGATTGCTGGTCTGACCTGAGGTGTAATGAAAAATATTTTTTCCTTATTGTTCTCCTCTAAAACCTAGGTGCATCTTATAGGGCGAAAAATACGGTACAGTGCAGCAGAGACCATAGTCAGTTTATATAGTGTTATATATTTTAATATGCACCTTGTGTTTTGTTATGCGCGTGAATCAGTCAGCCCCGCCCACTCCCTAAGCGCCCCCCCCCCCCCCCCCCCCCCCCCCCCCCCCAGAACCGGGTGAAAGGGGCCTTAGGGTTCAACATTGAAGACTGAGATGTGTAACTGCGTGACCTAATTTGATACAAAGTTTGGCCATGTTGGAGGAAACAAAGGAACATACATAAGGGTACTTTCACACTAGCAGCAGGACGCATCCGACAGGCTGTTCACCTTGTCGGATCCGTCCTGCCGCCGCTCCGTCCCCATGGACTATAATGGGGACGGGGGCCGAGCTCCAGCGCAGCACGGCAGTGCACGGCGAGAGGCTGCATGACTAAAAAGTCGGACATGCAGTACTTTTAGTCCGGCGGCCTCTCGCCGTGCTGCACCGGAGCTCCGTCCCCGGTCCCATTATAGTCAATGGGACGGAGCGGCGGCACTGTGAAATAGCGGCAGGACGGATCCGACAGGGTGAACAGCCTGTCTGATCGGTCCTGCCGCTAGTGTGAAAGTACCCTAAGGGCATTTATCAAAGAGATTATGGCACTATTGTGGTGTAAAAACGTTGCAAATTATGGCACAGAACATATTTGGACAATAATTCATGACTTTTCACTTCTCTCACCACTTTGTGGGGAATACAATATCTCCTTATGGAAAGCACCTAAAACGTAGTGGAATCTTATCAGCCATGCTATTCTCCTCGGGATTTCTGGGAAGACGGTATGCAAATGAGCTCATAACAAGCTCTGCCTTTAATGCTAGCATGTATAAGGGAGATATCCTATGTCAATGTTTGACATGTTGTAAAAGGCCTTGAGACATGACATGGATAATAATTAAGGCGGCACCTCATCTGCAGACAGATGTTTTAGGCAAAGCTTGTTAAGAGCTCATTTGAATACCTTCTCACCACTTCCCGTCAATCTGCCCATCTAAATGTGCTACTGATCACCCGATGAACAAGCGCTCGTTCATCTGGTGATCCTATCATTCATGCAGGCACCATCAATCAGCAGATCGTGTGGTCTAAACAGCGATCTGCTGCCCAGAAACAAGGATGGTGATCCCTCATCCTCATACTGTGGAGGTGATCGCTGCATGTAAATACAACTCTTCACCTCCACAGAAGGAGCAGCCAACTGTCAGGAGGGAATGCTTCCTTCCCGACAATCAGCTGTAATATGGTGGGATGCAAACCTGCCTTAAGAGATAAGAAGAATACTGGCACTTTACCTCCCAAGATAAAGAACACATACTACTCACAAGGCATGAACAAACCTTGGCTAATGGAATTGGTGCTGCCACTATTGGGATTCTGCGAAGATAGATCTGAAGGAGAAGACACCTGCATCTCTCCATCAACCTCCTCTGTCCTAAAATAAAGAAATTGGATTTTAGCATAAACAGAGATCAAGTATAGTAACATTATTCACACAGCAGGTTTGTTGCTAGCATTTCTGCAAAGAAATCTGAATGGGGTTGTTTTAGTGACAAGCACTTGGATTTCTGCAAGCCCTATTCAGATGAATGGACAAGCTGTAGAAACTCTTGTACCAAATCTTCCACATGTGACTACCCCAAGATCCTAATGTTGGCAATTCTGACATTGTGCCATCAATGCAATTAAATGAAGAATCTTATACTACATTCACGTGATCCAGAAAACTAAAAATCTGTGCAGAATAATAAACACACTGCAGCATGTTCATTAATACAGCAGGTTCCAGGTGGAATAGAATGAATACATGCATGAGCAAATTAATTACAATGGGTCTATTCTGTACACAGGTCCGCTGGCCAAACTGTGGCAGAAATACATTTGCATTTCTACAGCAGATTTTCTGAAAAAATACATGTTAAATTTTCCAATAGCATTTCTGTGCCAAGTGAACATGAACTTAAAGGGATTCTGTCATCAGAAATGAGCCCTATAAGCTAAACATATGGCGATGTCCCTTGTAAAACACGGAATCCTAAAGTGAGTTGATCAAATGCCCCTGTGGCTCTATATTCATAAAAAAGCGGTTTATATCACCTGTCAATCACTTCAAAATGTGTCCAAGGGGACGTCTCAAGGTGAAAGGTGCCCGGCTGCAGCCATCTCGTTTAGGTGCCCAGCGCCGCCTTTTGAGCTGAAATCGCCGCCCTCCCTTTCATTCAATCCGCCTACCTCAGGTGACTAACCTTCCTTGTGCCCGCCTGTGAAGGAGCCCAGCACCGCCTATGTCTCCTCCTTTCATCTACGATAAGATAGCCATAATCTCACGATGCGCGAGCTTGCGCAAGCGCAGTGTCGGTATAGTGTTCCTTCCCTGTGCTGGCATCAGCCTCAGGGAAAGAACTGCGCATGCGCGAGCTCGCGCATCGCAAGATTACGGCTATCTATCGTTGATGAAAGGAGGAGACATAGGCGGTGCTGGGCTCCTTCACAGGCGGGCACGGCTGGGCACAAGGAAGGTTAGTCACCTGAGGTAGGCGGATCGAATGAAAGGGAGGGCGGCGATTTCAGCTCAGAAGGTGGCGCTGGGCACCTAAACGAGATGGCTGCAGCCGGGCACCTTTCATCATGAGATGTCCCCTTGGACACATTTTGAAGTGATTGACAGGTGATATAAACTGCTTTTTTATGAATATAGAGCCACAGGGGCATTTGATAAACTCACTTTAGGATTGCATTCAGATCTATATAAGTACATTAGGGTCACCTTAGGCTCTAAAAAACGCAGTGTTCGCCCGATCAGGCCTGATCTTGTGCGCACACTTGCGTTCAGTCTGCCCCACCGCAGTGACAGAATTTTTTTTTCTGATCACTGCAAAAACACTGTAAAATCGCTGCGCCGCTATAAAGATCACTTTTCAGCTTTTTGGATCTTTATTAGCGATCGCAGCTTTACTTCGCAAGCACTCCTTTTTACTAAGTAGGTTTGCTCTTTTTCCTGGGTAGTCTCAGAGGAATACCCCCTAAATTTTGTGAACCCAAAATGTCAAACAAGGGGTATTCCGCTGAAGAGGCCTACAGGATTTTGGCCGTGATGGATGAAAGCGATGGGGACGCCTCACCCGCTGAATCCAGTGGTTCAGAATATGAACCTGTAGACAGCAGTGGCACTCTAACCGCTAGCGAAGATGACGAGGTAGAGGTCCCTGCTACGGTCAGGCGTACCCGATCCCATGTCAGGGTTCTGCATACCCCACATGATGAGCCTCATTTGCAGCTGAGTGGTGCTAGCGCTGATCTTGTTTATGGTGCGGCATACACCAGCAGCGCAGCACATCCTGGACCTTCTACCAGCACTGCCGTATTCCCTGGTGAAGTGGCAAGCACCAGAAGGGCAGTTCCAGCTGGTACGGTGGCACGTGCAATAACTCCCCCGTCGCAGCCACCGCGTTCACAGGCCCGTAGAGCCCTTAGTCTCCCAGAGGTGCTGGCAAATCCTAATTGGCACTCCGCTGCTTCCGCCGCACCCATATTGCCCCCTTTCACCGCCCAGTCTAGAGTTTGCGTGGAGACGGCTCATTTAGGATCGGCCCTTCAGTTTTTTGAGCTGTTCTTCACCGCGGATCTCTATGACCTAGTTGTGGCAGAAACCAACCGCTACGCCACACAGTTTATTACCGGCAATCCGGAAAGCTTCTATGCCCACCCTTACCGGTGGAAACCAGTCACAGTTTCCGAGTTAAAAAATTTTTGGGGCCTTATCCTCAGCATGGGTCTAACTAAAAAAAAAATAAATTCGGTCCTATTGGTCTAAAGACCCAATACATTACATGCCCATGTTCTCTGCTGCAATGTCCAGGGCACGTTTTGAGGTCATCATGCGTTTTATGCATTTCGCTGACAATAACACCTGTCATCCAAGAGGCCACCCTGCTTATGACCGGCTCCACAAAATTCGGCCCCTCATAGACCATTTGTCATCCAGATTTGCAGATGCGTATACCCCTAATCAAAACATCTGCATAGGCGAGTCCCTAGTACATTTTACTGGGCGCCTTGACATAAAACAGTACATCCCCAGCAAGTGCGCCCGGTATGGGGTCAAACTGTATAAGCTCTGTGAAAGGGCCACAGGCTATACATATCGTTTTAGGGTCTATGAGGGAAAAGACTCAAAACTGGAGCCGGTCGGATGTCCTGACTACCTGGGAAGCAGTGGCAAGATTGTCTGGGACTTGGTGTCACCCTTACTCCACAAGGGGTACCACTTATACGTGGAAAATTTTTACTCAAACCCCTCTCTGTCCACGACTATAACCTTCACATGGGAAAGGTGGACTTCAATGACCAGATGTTGGCTCCCTATTTAGTTTCCTGACGCACCAGACGCTGGTATAAGAAGGTGTCTGTATAGTTGATTCAATTGACTGTATATAATAGTTTTGTTCTCTACATTAAGGCTGGGAGAACAGGATCCTTCCTAAAATTCCAGGAAGAGATCATTTCGGAAATCCTGTATCCAGGAGGGTCCGTGCCCCAAGTCCCTGATGTAGTGAGCCGGCTACATGGCAGACACTTCCCGTCTGTCTATCCTGGTACCCCAACTCAACGTTCGCCAAGAAAAAGATGTTGTGTCTGTAGCAGGGGTGGAATAAGGCGTGCCACCACCTTTTTTTTGTCCTGACTGTCCTGACCAGCCTGCCCTATGCATAGGGGAGTGTTTCCGCAAGTACCATACACAGGTACACTATTAGTATAGGGACTGCGTGACACAGGACAGGCACACAGGGGTCTTAGGGCCCTTTCACATAGAGCTGCCACAAACCTCTCCTTTCACCTGGGACAAAGTGCATAATGTACTTCGCCACATCTCTGGGCGATTTGCGCTTTGCAAATTGTCCCATGGGGAAGGAGAGGTTTGTCCTCTAAAGGTAAAAAAAAAAAAAAAATCACAGGTAAGCAAAAAAGTTATTGTTCTGTTTCAAAAGTTTATAAAAGTTAATGTTCAGTTCAAATGTTATATAAAGTTAATGTTAATAAATTTATTGCGTTGCGGCCTGTTTTTTTTTTTTTTTTTTTACCTTCTAGGTGGACCAAGCGATCAACCAGCTGCAGCACTGATGTGCATTCTGACAGAAGCATTGCGCTGCTGTCAGATTACACAAAAGTCGGTGTATGCGGCGCTGCAAGACGAGATTTCTCCTCTGCAGTAAAAAAAGATACGTTTGCCGAGGCTTATGAGCTGAGGGGCGGTGTTCATATACTTTGGCAAACATTTTTTATTAAAAAAAATAAAAATCCCAGCAATGATTTATTCATCCACATCGATTGATGTGAATGGAGAAATCGGGTTTGCCAGGGCATACGAGCTAAGTGGGTTTGGATGTTGGGCGGAGCTCCTATGTCCTGGCAGACGCCTTTCCCCTCCTTTTTTTTGGCAGAGATTTTTTCATCCACATTGATAGATGCGAATGAAGAAATCTGTGCTGTTCATTTTTTCTTTCAGCCCAGAGGCTGAACGGAAAAAAATATATATCATTACCCGTATGCTCAATATAAGGAGAATAGCAGAAACTCCTAATGCTGGCCATACATGTAATGATTGCGGAGACCCTCAAATGCCAGGGCAGTACAAACACCCCACAAATGACCCCATTTTGGAAAGAAGACACCCCAAGGTATTCGCTGAGGGGCATATTGAGTCCATGAAAGATTGAAATTTTTGTCCCAAGTTAGCGGAAAGGGAGACTTTGTGAGAAAAAAATATATAAAATCAATTTCCGCTAACTTGTGCCAAAAAAAAAAATCTTCTATGAACTCGCCATGCCCCTCATGGAATACCTTGGGGCGTCTTCTTTCCAAAATGGGGTCACATGTGGGGTATTTATACTGCCCTGGCATTTTAGGGGCCCTAAAGCGTGAGAAGTCTGGAATCCAAATGTCTAAAAATGCCCTCCTAAAAGGAATTTGGGCCCCTTTGCGCACCTAGGCTGCAAAAAAGTGTCATACATGTGGGATCGCCGTACTCAGGAGAAGTTGGGCAATGTGTTTTGGGGTGTCTTTTTACATATGCCCATGCTGGGTGAGATAAATATCTCTGTCAAATGACAACTTTGTATAAAAAAATGGGAAAAGTTGTCTTTTAGAGAGATATTTCTCTCACCCAGCATGGGTATATGTAAAATGACACCCCAAAACACATTGCCCAACTTCTCCTGAGTACGGCGATACCACATGTGTGACACTTTTTTGCAGCCTAGGTGGGCAAAGGGGCCCAAATTCTAAAGAGCACCTTTAGGATTTCACAGGGCATTTTTTACACATTTTGATTTCAAACTACTTCTCACGCATTAGGGCCCCTAAAATGCCAGGGCAGTATAACTACCCCACAAGTGACCCCATTTTGGAAAGAAGACACCCCAAGGTATTTCGTGATGGGCATAGTGAGTTCATGGAAGTTTTTATTTTTTGTCACAAGTTAGTGAAATATGAGACTTTGTAAGAAAAAAATAAATAAAAATACATCATTTTCCGCTAACTTGTGCCATAAAATAAAATTATAGGAACTCGCCATGCCCCTCACGGAATACCTTGGGGTGTCTTCTTTCCAAAATGGAGTCACTTGTGGGGTATTTATACTATCCTGCCATTCTAGCACCTCAAGAAACATGACAGGTGCTCAGAAAGTCAGAGCTGCTTCAAAATGCGGAAATTCACATTTTTGTACCATAGTTTGTAAACGCTATAACTTTTGCGCAAACCAATAAATATACACTTATTGCATTTTTTTTAATCAAAGACATGTAGAACAATAAATTTAGAGAAAAAATTATATAGAAATGTAGTTTTATTTGAAAAATTTTACAACCGAAAGTGAAAAATTTCAGTAAATTTTGATTAATAACAAAAAAAAAGTAAAAATGTCAGCAGCAATGAAATACCACCAAATGAAAGCTCTATTAGTGAGAAGAAAAGGAGGTAAAATTCATTTGGGTGGTAAGTTGCATGACCGAGCAATAAACCGTTAAAGTTGTGGAGTGCCGATTTGTAAAAAAGGGCCTGGTCAATAGGGGGGTATAAACCTGTGGTCCTTAAGTGGTTAATGTATAAAAGCCACACACTGCAGATCAACAGGTATGCTCCCCTGGAAGTGTCCCCCAGGCCCCCATACGTAAGACACTACAACTTTTAGATCCATCTCCAGGCGATGCTTTCGTCATGGACTGTTATGGTGCTCTAGGTGCAATGCATTTGACATATCAGGTTTGCTGTGACTGAGCTTTTTTTTTATTTTTTATTGAAGAATCCCTTCTTAGACTTGTTCTTAGATCGGTTTCTACAGGTAACCACATCTGCACTACCCATAAAAACATCACACCTACAATAGCACCTTTGGTCAGGATAGGCAGGGGCATAAATACCACCACAGCGGCTACTATGGCGCCAGAGGTGTCGGGGGCGCCTGGCCGCAGAGCCTAACCTATCAGACAATCAGAAGAGAGGAGGATGCACAGTACCACATACACTCTATGCAGTGCCTCCTCCAGATCATATGTATGTGTGTACATATATGTATAGATTAGTTTTTTCTGTATGTATGGTACTGCAATTATAATCAGTAGGAGAAGGCTGTATGCACTATGATTTATTTATACAGGACTGGCCCTTTAAAGACCACTAGGCCTAAAATATGTCAATACTTCCTGTTCTTTGAGGGCAGCCACACTGGCCATAGACACAATGCTCAAAGGGAACCTGTCACCGGGATTTTGTGTATAGAGCTGAGGACATGGGTTGCTAGATGGCCGCTAGCACATCCGCAATATCCAGTCCCCATAGCTCTGTGTGCTTTTATTGTGTAAAAAAAACGATTTGATACATATGCAAATTAACCTGAGATGAGTCAGAGCTTGAAAATATGACTCTTCTCTGGTCACACAAGTAAGATATGACTCTTTTATGTTAATTTGCATATGTATCAAATCGGTTATTTTACACAATAAAAGCACACAGAGCTATGGGGACTGGGTATTGCGGATGTGCTAGCGGCCATCTAGCCACCCATGTCCTCAGCTCTATACACAAAATCCCGATGCCAGGTTCCCTTTAAGGGTGTACAGTTGCATTCAGCTTGCTACACGTAGACATTTTATCACACTATAAGAATCACTGTGAAATCGCTGCTTAACCCCTTCATTTTTCACCATCCTGACACAGCCTATTTTTGCAAGTCTATTCGCTCATCCCTAATTATGGGAAAGGGGTGTTGTTGTTTTTTTAAATTATGAAAAACACTTTAACTCTTTTTTTGCAAGTCTATTCGCTCATCCCTAATTATGGGAAAGGGGTGTTGTTGTTTTTTTAAATTATGAAAAACACTTTAACTCTTTACTTTTGGCTGGCATATACAGCAGGGGCTCGGCTGTCAGGAACAGCTGGACCCCTGCCGCTGATTGGTTGGGCGCAGCACCTGCACTTGCCCAATCAGTGCACCATACCTGTATGATGGCTGTTGGAAAGTCACTTTCTGATGCGCCGTACATGTACTGCGGATGTTGGGAAGGGGTTATCCCATATTACTATGCAATGAATAGGGCATTGCAAATGAGGAATTATTCCAATATACATGCATGTTCTTTTTTTATGTAATTACATTTTCCTCACTTGTATCGCCCTCTGCTGTTTATTCTTCTGTCCACCTCCTGCATTCAGAGGTGGACCTGCTCCCTCCTCTCGTTACTGATGTTGTGATCTCACAGGGATTAGACACCTTTCATTCATTAATTCTTACTTCTCAATTCATAGAAATATTAGCTATATCTGTCTCTAGACAGAGAAGGAAATTGTGGGGGCATTACATACTTTAAGTATCTCGAGGAGGAAGGGGTTAACGAGAGTTAAAGGGGTTCTACAGTTATTTTAAACTGATGATCTATCCTCTGATACTAGTCGTGACGTCACTGGGCGTGTGGTAAACAACGAGAAGGCCGCGGCGCTACTGCCAGCACCGCTGACTTCTCAATCAGCTGATCGGCAGGGGTCCCGGGTGTCGGACCCCCCGCCGATCAGATGCTGATGATCTATCCAGAGAATAGATCATCAGTTTAAAATAACTGCAGAACCCCTTTAGTTGCAATGCTTCCCAGGAGATGCAGGTGCTTGACAAGCTTCTACTCAATGACAGAAAGGGAAGAATGTCCTCAAGATAAGTGGGTAATAAAAGGTTTTAAATTTGTGTGATAATCTGTGTGGTTTTCACTTAGCGGTCGCCATGCACAGAGAGCTCTTAATCAAAGGAGATTCAATTGGTCCAGCAATGGCCTGCAATATTTGCAAAGGTTTAATAGTCCTTTTTATATGTCAGCAGCAGACAATACAGAGGGATTTTGATGTGTCATCTCTACTCCTTTGCTTACAAGTGAATGAGTGGTAAGAAGAATATGCACTTTCTGCTTTATTTTTAAAGGGGTTGTCTCACTTCATCAAGTGGCATTTATAATGTAGAGAAAGTTAATACAAGACACTTTCTAATGTATTGTGATTCTCCATACCTCTTCCCTTGTTGGCTGGATTCATTTTTCCATTAAACTATACACTGCTCGTTTCCATGGTTACGACGACCCTGCACATGCTTGCACATTATAGGAAAAAGTGCCAGCCTCTTTGGTGGTCAGGACCATGGGAGTGTGCATAGGCCAGTGCTTTTTTCCTATAGTGTGCAAGTACGGCCACTGCTGATGGATTGCAGCAGGGTGATCGTAACCATGGAAACTAGCCTTGTATAAATTTTATGGAAAAATGAATCCAGCCAGCAAAGGAGGCAATATGGACAATCACAATACATTAGTAAGTGCCTGGTATTAACTTTCTGTACATGATAAATTCCAGACAACACCTTTAAGGCTATGGGCTTAATACCTTAACCACCTCCGGACCGCCTAACGCAGGATCGCGTTCCGGAGGTGGCAGCCCTGCGCAGAGTCACGCATATATGCGTCATCTCGCGATGGCCGAGATTTCCTGTGAACGCGCGCACACAGGCGCGCGCGCTCACAGGAACGGAAGGTAAGAGAGTTGATCTCCAGCCTGCCAGCGGCGATCGTTCGCTGGCAGGTTGGAGATGTGTTTTTTTTAACCCCTAACAGGTATATTAGACGCTGTTTTGATAACAGCGTCTAATATACCTGCTACCTGGTCCTCTGGTGGTCCCCTTTGTTTGGATCGACCACCAGAGGACACAGGTAGCTCAGTAAAGTAGCACCAAGCACCACTACACTACACTACACCCCCCCCCCCCCCCCCCCCCCGTCACTTATTAACCCCTTATTAGCCCCTGATCACCCCTGATCACCCCATATAGACTCCCTGATCACCCCTCTGTCATTGATTACCCCCCTGTCATTGATCAACCCCCTGTAAAGCTCCATTCAGACGTCCGCATGATTTTTACGGATCCACTGATGGATGGATCGGATCCGCAAAACGCATCCGGACGTCTGAATGAAGCCTTACAGGGGCGTGATCAATGACTGTGGTGATCACCCCATATAGACTCCCTGATCACCCCCCTGTCATTGATTACCCCCCTGTCATTGATTACCCCCCTGTAAAGCTCCATTCAGATGTCCGCATGATTTTTACGGATGCACTGATAGATGGATCGGATCCGCAAAACGCATCCGGACGTCTGAATGAAGCCTTACAGGGGCATGATCAATGACTGTGGTGATCACCCCATATAGACTCCCTGATCACCCCCCTGTCATTGATTACCCCCCTGTAAAGCTCTATTCAGATGTCCGCATGATTTTTACGGATGCGCTGATAGATGGATCCGATCCGCAAAACGCATCCGGACGTCTGAATGAAGCCTTACAGGGGCATGATCAATGGCTGTGGTAATCACCCCCCTGTCATTGATTACCCCCCTGTAAAGCTCCATTCAGATGTCCGCATGATTTTTACGGATGCACTGATAGATGGATCGGATCCGCAAAACGCATCCGGACGTCTGAATGAAGCCTTACAGGGGCATGATCAATGACTGTGGTGATCACCCCATATAGACTCCCTGATCACCCCCCTGTAAAGCTCCATTCAGATGTCCACATGATTTTTACGGATGCACTGATAGATGGATCCGATCCGCAAAACGCATCCGGACGTCTGAATGAAGCCTTACAGGGGCGTGATCAATGACTGTGGTGATCACCCCATATAGACTCCCTGATCACCCCCCTGTAAAGCTCCATTCAGATGTCCGCATGATTTTTACGGATGCACTGATAGATGGATCCGATCCGCAAAACGCATCCGGACGTCTGAATGAAGCCTTACAGGGGCGTGATCAATGACTGTGGTGATCACCCCATATAGACTCCCTGATTACCCCCCTGTAAAGCTCCATTCAGATGTCCGCATGATTTTTACGGATGCACTGATAGATGGATCCGATCCGCAAAACGCATCCGGACGTCTGAATGAAGCCTTACAGGGGCATGATCAATGACTGTGGTGATCACCCCCCTGTCATTGATTACCCCCCTGTAAAGCTCCATTCAGATGTCCGCATGATTTTTACGGATGCACTGATAGATGGATCCGATCCGCAAAACGCATCCGGACGTCTGAATGAAGCCTTACAGGGGCATGATCAATGACTGTGGTGATCACCCCATATAGACTCCCTGATCACCCCCCTGTCATTGATCACCACCCCTGTCATTGATCACCCCCCTGTCATTGATCACCCCCCTGTCAGGCTCCATTCAGACATTTTTTTGGCCCAAGTTAGCGGAATTTTTTTTCTTACAAAGTCTCATATTCCACTAACTTGTGTCAAAAAATAAAATCTCACATGAACTCACCATACCCCTCACGGAATCCAAATGCGTAAAATTTTTTAGACATTTATATTCCAGACTTCTTCTCACGCTTTAGGGCCCCTAGAATGCCAGGGCAGTATAAATACCCCACATGTGACCCCATTTCGGAAAGAAGACACCCCCAGGTATTCCGTGAGGGGCATATTGAGTCCATGAAAGATTGAAATTTTTGTCCCAAGTTAGCGGAACGGGAGACTTTGTGATAAAAAAATTTAAAATATCAATTTCCGCTAACTTGTGCCAAAAAAAATAAATTTCTATGAACTCGCCATGCCCCTCATTGAATACCTTGGGGTGTCTTATTTCCAAAATGGGGTCACATGTGGGGTATTTATACTGCCCTGGCATTCTAGGGGCCCCAAAGCGTGAGAAGAAGTCTGGTATCCAAATGTCTAAAAATGCCCCCCTAAAAGGAATTTGGGCACCTTTGCGCATCTAGGCTGCAAAAAAGTGTCACACATCTGGTATCGCCGTACTCAGGAGAAGTTGGGGAATGTGTTTTGGGGTGTCATTTTACATATACCCATGCTGGGTGAGAGAAATATCTTGGTCAAATGCCAACTTTGTATAAAAAAATGGGAAAAGTTGTCTTTTGCCAAGATATTTCTCTCACCCAGCAAGGGTATATGTAAAATGACACCCCAAAACACATTCCCCAACTTCTCCTGAATACGGCGATACCACATGTGTGACACTTTTTTGCAGTCTAGGTGGGCAAAGGGGCCCATATTCCAAAGAGCACCTTTAGGATTTCACAGGTCATTTACCTACTTACCACACATTAGGGCCCCTGGAAAATGCCAGGGCAGTATAACTACCCCACAAGTGACCCCATTTTGGAAAGAAGACACCCCAAGGTATTCCGTGAGGGGCATGGCGAGTTCCTAGAATTTTTTATTTTTTGTCACAAGTTAGTGGAAAATGATGATTTTTTTTTTTTTTTCATACAAAGTCTCATATTCCACTAACTTGTGACAAAAAATAAAAACTTCCATGAACTCACTATGCCCATCAGCGAATACCTTGGGGTCTCTTCTTTCCAAAATGGGGTCACTTGTGGGGTAGTTATACTGCCCTGGCATTCTAGGGGCCCAAATGTGTGGTAAGGAGTTTGAAATCAAATTCTGTAAAAAATGACCTGTGAAATCCGAAAGGTGCTCTTTGGAATATGGGCCCCTTTGCCCACCTAGGCTGCAAAAAAGTGTCACACATCTGGTATCGCCGTACTCAGGAGAAGTTGGGGAATGTGTTTTGGGGTGTCATTTTACATATACCCATGCTGGGTGAGAGAAATATCTTGGCAAAAGACAACTTTTCCCATTTTTTTATACAAAGTTGGCATTTGACCAAGATATTTATCTCACCCAGCATGGGTATATGTAAAATGACACCCCAAAACACATTCCCCACCTTCTCCTGAGTACGGCGATACCAGATGTGTGACACTTTTTTGCAGCCTAGGTGGGCAAAGGGGCCCATATTCCAAAGAGCACCTTTCGGATTTCACAGGTCATTTTTTACAGAATTTGATTTCAAACTCCTTACCACACATTTGGGCCCCTAGAATGCCAGGGCAGTATAACTACCCCACAAGTGACCGCATTTTGGAAAGAAGAGACCCCAAGGTATTCGCTGATGGGCATAGTGAGTTCATGGAAGTTTTTATTTTTTGTCACAAGTTAGTGGAATATGAGACTTTGTATGAAAAAAAAAAAAATCATCATTTTCCACTAACTTGTGACAAAAAATAAAAAATTCTAGGAACTTGCCATGCCCCTCACGGAATACCTTGGGGTGTCTTCTTTCCAAAATGGGGTCACTTGTGGGGTAGTTATACTGCCCTGGCATTCTAGGGGCCCAAATGTGTGGTAAGGAGTTTGAAATCAAATTCTGTAAAAAATGACCTGTGAAATCCGAAAGGTGCTCTTTGGAATATGGGCCCCTTTGCCCACCTAGGCTGCAAAAAAGTGTCACACATCTGGTATCTCCGTACTCAGGAGAAGGTGGGGAATGTGTTTTGGGGTGTCATTTTACATATACCCATGCTGGGTGAGAGAAATATCTTGGCAAAAGACAACTTTTCCCATTTTTTTATACAAAGTTGTCATTTGACCAAGATATTTATCTCACCCAGCATGGGTATATGTAAAAAGACACCCCAAAACACATTCCCCACCTTCTCCTGAGTACGGAGATACCAGATGTGTGACACTTTTTTGCAGCCTAGGTGGGCAAAGGGGCCCATATTCCAAAGAGCACCTTTCGGATTTCACAGGTCATTTTTTACTGAATTTGATTTCAAACTCCTTACCACACATTTGGGCCCCTAGAATGCCAGGGCAGTATAACTACCCCACAAGTGACCCCATTTTGGAAAGAAGAGACCCCAAGGTATTTCGTGATGGGCATAGTGAGTTCATAGAAGTTTTTATTTTTTGTCACAAGTTAGTGGAATATGAGACTTTGTAAGAAAAAAAAAAAAAATCATCATTTTCCGCTAACTTGTGACAAAAAATAAAAAGTTCTATGAACTCACTATGCCCATCAGCGAATACCTTAGGGTGTGTACTTTCCGAAATGGGGTCATTTGTGGGGTGTTTGTACTGTCTGGCCATTGTAGAACCTCAGGAAACATGACAGGCGCTCAGAAAGTCAGAGCTGCTTCAAAAAGCGGAAATTCACATTTTTGTACCATAGTTTGTAAACGCTATAACTTTTACCCAAACCATTTTTTTTTTACCCAAACATTTTTTTTTTATCAAAGACATGTAGAACTATAAATTTAGAGCAAAATTTCTATATGGATCTCGTTTTTTTTGCAAAATTTTACAACTGAAAGTGAAAAATGTCATTTTTTTGCAAAAAAATCGTTAAATTTCGATTAATAACAAAAAAAGTAAAAATGTCAGCAGCAATGAAATACCACCAAATGAAAGCTCTATTAGTGAGAAGAAAAGGAGGTAAAATTCATTTGGGTGGTAAGTTGCATGACCGAGCAATAAACGGTGAAAGTAGTGTAGGTCAGAAGTGTAAAAAGTGGCCTGGTCTTTCAGGGTGTTTAAGCACTGGGGGCTGAAGTGGTTAAAGGGGTTCTGCACTTTGTTTTAACTGATGATCTATCCTCTGGATAGATCATCAGGTTCTGATCAAGTGAACAGAGCTTAGCCCCGCCCATGCTAGTTGATACTAGTCGTGACGTCAGTGGGCCGGCGGTAAACCGTGAGAAGGCCGCGGCTCTACTGGAGCACCACTGCCTTCTCAAACAGCTGATCGGCGGGGGTCCCGGGTGTCGATCCCCCGCCGATCAGAAGCTGATGATCTATTCAGAGGATAGATCATCAGTTAAAACAAAGTGCAGAACCCCTTTAAGTCGCAAACTACTGCTCTGCCTCAGAGCTTTTCAACATGTGCAACTGAAGACATGAGATGTCACCTGTAACACAGACTACAAGTAAACCTCTGAAGGCATCGCAAGCACATGTGTAATTCATGGAAATTCGAGGAAAGGGGAACAGAACTGGAGGAGGACAAGCTCTGGAAATCACACAATGATTAATTGCTAACAGAGTTCTTGGTATTTCAATAACAGGAAAAGCCTTTCAGCATAGCGCTGGAGGCTGAACCATATGCAAACCCTACAGGTCAACATGCACTTCCTCTGCTTCCTGCTTTAGAAACAGCAATTATCACCTACACAGCAAATCACACATGCAGCGCTCCCCAGCAGCAGGTGACTAAACCAATCCATGTATTGCAACTGACCTTCAGCACCTTTAACCCTTGCTTGTAATCTAAGCGCCAACAGCTGGACGTTGACCTTGATCTTATATCTTGCAGTCTATATCCTATTCAGTCCAAGAATTCTAATGTGCACAGATATTGATAACTGGACTGCAAACAGTATCCCGAAAAAATACAATACAGTCAAATAGCTTTCAGTTTTATACGTAGATTAAATCTACATAAGACGTTGAGAGACTTTATAAATACATTGCATCGTAACAGCCTGTAATATAGGCCAAACAGGCAGGAGAAATGTAGCATAAAGCCATGTTAGGTAGTAGGTCCAGATTGAGGACTACACTAAATGCTGATACAAAATCTGCCGGCAAAGCAAATGAATACGGGATTTTTAAGTCCACATCATGTTCATTATTGCCATGGATTCAGCGGGTGAAAAAGCGGATCAGATCCATCCGCGCACAAATCCGTGATACTGGCCATTGTGGCTGTGTACATCAGCTGAGATTTCTGTGATGGATTTATCTGCCAGAGAGGTAAGCAGCACTTGTCTGTGATGGATATCTGTCACAGGCTGTTAAGTGGTTAATGCATTGCCAAAAAAAGAAAGCACCCAGATAGAAATGTCAGATTGCTGCAAAACTCGGCATGCAGTTATGTCTCAGGCAGATATGTAAATTATTTCAGCTGGGGTCTGATTAGACATTAGGTCTTGCCACAAGAGGGCGTAAAAGTGCTTCCCCTGCTGCCCTATTAAGAGGCTCTCAGAGGCTACTTTTAGTTAGTGTACATCTTAGTGAGAGATCAATGACTGCTAGACATGCCTACGACGCACTTGAAGACATTTTGCCTAGTTGACAAACTTTGAGAGGGGGCGCATCATTGGACAGAGAGGCGGGATGGTCGTTTGAATAAATTGCCCACCATGTTTTGACCTAGCTGTTAGGAGGTGTTGTGGGCATTTGCTACGTGAGGGCACACACACGGCAAACAGACTCCAGATGGCCCAGACAGACCACCAGTAGAGAGGATTATTTGATTCTCCGACAACCACGAGTAGCTCCCACAGTTTCATTGTCCACCATCTGCCCAGATCATTTCCAGGAGCTTAGCAGAAGGAAATTTTGTGTCACAGCGCCCATTACGTGTCCTGCCATTGACAGCCAGCCACAGTCACACCAACTGCTGGTGTGATGATCTGGAGGGCCATAGCATATGCCAGTCGGTCCCCACCAGTAGTGATACGAGGGACACCAACAGCTCAGCTATATGTGCACGACATCCTTTGGCCACATAAGTTGCCAACTAGCATTTTTCAGCAGGATAATGCTCGCCCACACACAGCAATGGTTTCCCAGGAATGTCTCCGTCAGATTACAACACCTTCTTGGCCTGCCTGGTCACCAGATTTATCACCAATTCAGCATTTATAGGACTATCTGGGATGCCGGGGTGCAGGATCTACAGGCCTAGCTGCACCATCTGTGGGCAAATGTGCAGCAGGATACCGTAAAGAACCTGTAGGCCTCCATTCCCAACCATATCTCATCTTGTATCCAGGCTAGAGGCGGCCCAACAGGGTACAAGAGTCTCCTTTCAATTGTATAATTTTCCCCAAAATCTTCTCCTTTCGCTCTAATATTGTAATCACTTACATATATCGTCATTACATTCACACATAGAAAGTTTTCTTCAAACTCCTTCTTGGTGCAGTATTTTTTTTCTGTCTTATAGTATATATCTTAAAGAGGACCTTTCGCCAGTCCTGACATTACCATATAAATAGCTGGCAGGGTAGGGCATACTGACAACATGCGATATCGCTCTTTTTTTCTATATGCTGCTCTGTTCCGCCGCTGTGCCCCCCGTTCTGATTTCCCGCCCTGTAGGTAAATCCATACCATCAATACAGGGAGGAGGAGATGGCCACGTTTCTCAGGGGGCATCTACTTCTCAGAAAAAACAACTCACCAGACAGCCATTGAGAAACACGGCCATCTCCTCCTCCCTGTACCGATGGATGGATTTACATACAGGGCGGAAAACCAGAACGGGGGGGGGGGGGGGGGGGGCACAGCGGGGGAATAGAGCAGCGCATAGGAAAAATAATAAGTGATATCACATGTCATCAGTATGCCCTACCCTGCCAAATATTTATATGGTAATGTCAGGACGGGTGAAAGGTCCCCTGTTGGGTACAGTGTTGTTATGGAGTATGAACACAAGTTACCTTGATCAAGACATTCTAAAAATAATATGGGCAGAAGGTAACTTTCCAATATAATCTGGTATGAAAATATTTTATATACTATTATCAGTGGAGGTCTAAAGGCCTCTGTACACTGGCAAAGTATAATCAATAACAAGTAGGAATGCTCGTTATTGATGATCTGCTGTTGTAAAGGTGCCACCGATTATCAGATGAATGAGAGAAACGCTCATTCATTGGGTAATATGATCATTTGTGCGGTTACCTAAATAGTTGTTTGCCGGCAAGTAGCTGTTTAGATGGTATGATCTGCTGCCGGCAAACAATGATTCTGTATGGGGACGAGTGATGGCATTAGTGATCGCTCCTTCCCATACTGTGGAGGAGATCACTGCATGTAAACACAACGGTCTCCTTCACAAGAAGCTTGACGGGAAGGAATGCTTCCTTCCAGACAATCATCTGCTCTATCGAGCAGTGTAAAGGGGCCTTAAGTGCTAAGAAAAGAGCATCTATACTTATATATAATACATTTACAGCAAATATTTACATGTAAAGTAACCTGTGGAATTCATTGCCATGACAAAGATAACGTTCAGCAATATATAATAGGAAGGGTTACAAAATAAGATGTGTATACCCAACAGAAGAACAAGGTTTACTAGAGGAGCTGTAGAAGATCACGAAACCCCTCATCACTCCAATATTATCACTGAGATCTTGTCTGGTAATACTGAAAGGTATCTTTTGTGTCAAGTTAAAACTGGTAAAAAATAAAATAAAAAGGCTCCCACCATAAAACAAAGTGGATGGCCTACCCGCAGTTCATGCACTCTTTGATTTCTGATGTCCAGGAATTTAGCTGCTGGTCATCTACAACTTCAAAAATAACTTCAGTTGTATTAACCTAAAAAGTAGAGGAAAACAGGAAAAAAGATAAATATCACAAAACATTCTTAATTCTGGATAAAACTAACAAAGGCTCTCTTTGAAATGTGCTTCTCCACATCTGAAAGGGCTATCTATATCAGTGTGTGAGAACTAATTCTGTCATGTACCGACTGCTTATTCTCCTTAGGGCTGTTAGTACACATGTTGGAAAACTATTTCCACAGACGTTTGACCAGCCAAAACAGATGTTTTCACTCATGAACCGGTACAATCATTGTCCAATGTATCTTGTTTCTACTTACACCATGATAAATGTGTTCTCCATAGATTCAAAAATACACTCTTTGTAAGTAGAAGCTGAAGTAAAAAAACATTGGCTTGGCAGCAGGAAATACTGACCCTTAAAGGGATTCTCTCACCAGGACAACATCTGTCCTTCTCTTTGGACCACAATGGAGAACTGCCATGTAGGATCGGCTCATGAACTAGTGGATCCAGCGTCTCCATGCATCACATGGACGGTTATTTATTGGAATGGCGGACATGTAGTACTGCATTGGGTTTGGTGGGCTGATCACCAGGGGTTCAAAGGTACCAGCCTCTTATTATAAAAGGGCATGGCTTCATGAAACCATCCCTTCAATTCATTAGACTGTAGAGAGGGCTTGTTGAGACTGTCACATCAGCCACAGAATGGAGACCGCTGTAATACATGGGAACCGAGTCCTGAGTGGGAACCCAAACCATTTTTGTACTTTAAATAAAGGCACTATTGTAAAAAGTGAATTAATAATAGAATTTCAACCACAACTCAGATCATATTATATTATACCCCTCAAATTGAAAACTTTTATTGCTTCACCTAGGTGCACAAGCAAAAGAAACAAGGAAGGTCAGGGAGGTTCTGTGCCAGAATATGTGATCAACTTCTTAGGAATGTTGGATGTTCAGATATGTCCGACAGTAAGGATATGCGGAACGGCTTGGATGAATTTACTATTGAATGTAATGTGTGGACTGTTAAGGCTTTTCAGCTAAATCTGGCAGTCTCCATGTGCTTCGAAAAACTACCACCAGCTGAGGGGGGAGGGGGGGTCACAACGGTGTGCCCTCAAGTATGCCAACATCTTCTTGGGATGGTGGGAGGAATGTACCCCTTTTTTTTTCCACTAAGGAAATGAAGAACTAGACAAATGTGGAAAAGCATAAAGAAGGCAAATCTCATGAAAGCCTCCATCTGAAACTGCTAACAATCTGATTTCACTAATCGCTTCACCACAATGTGAGGAAACGTTCCTGGACTTCAGGAAGATTATCCTGGATCAAGAGGCCAATACTGAGCATGCAGAGGACCAAAGGCCAGGCAGGTTCATATATTTCATGGCTGATGTTGACTTTGTGAGGTATTGTTACTGTACAGTATATTATTTAGCAGTGAATTCTTGGGGTAGCACTATAAAACAAACTGTATACAAGTACAATACTTTAAGCCAACTTAGGCTACTTTCACATTAGCGTTTTCAATTCCGCTATTGACATCTGTCATAGGATCTCAATAGCGGATGAAAACGCTTCAGTTTTGTTCCCATTCATTGTCAATGGGGACAAAACTGAACTAAACGGAATTCACCAAAATGCATTTCATTCCGTTTGGTTGCGTCCCCATCTCTGACAGAAAAAACGCTGCAAGCAGCTTGTTTATTAACCCTTAAAGGCCTGTCCCGAGTTGAAACTTAGGGACCAAGCAGACTTTTTTTTAGAATTTTTTTTTTCTGGTCACATTCCAAGAGCCATAACTTTTTTTCTATCAATATAGCTGTATTTATTGATTAGTTTTTAATGTAAAATTTTAATGGGTGTGCAGTAAAAAGTCAATTTTAGTGTACCGGCTAGTACAAATGCAGCAATACCAAAAATGCATACTCAGTATCGTACTTCCAATGGAGGCAGACCATGCAGCTGCTATGAGGCCCGTGGGGGAAGGAAGCCCAGCCCCGGACTAAAGGCTCCACTCCCTAATTACACTTAAATACAACAGCTCACAGACCTGTCTCAAGTTCTTGCCCAGGGCTCTGGCCCGCCTTCCAGCTCCCCACTACTCCTCCTTGGGCCCCTCCTCTTACACATAGCAGGCTAGCACATCAGTGGCTCCTTAGCCGCTGCACCGAAGTCCCGACCAGAGCTCTGTGTTGTCTTGTTGCTGGCCCAATCAGCATTAGCATCGCTAGCAGGGCCTGCTGTTGATTGGCTAGCCTAGCACCCAGCAAAGAAATTTTAGTGAGCCGTGCATCAAGACTTCATTCCTCTCATTCATTTGCCTCCCTGTAGTCATAACCAGCCTCATTCCAGCCAACTTTCCCTTCTCCCCACAACTTTCCTAATCCATCCTTTAGGGTCCTTCACCATTTCATCCATCCCCTCAGTTACCTTTCTAATTTATCTACTGACATTATTATATGAGAGCTTGCTTTTTACAGGATGAGTTGTAGTTTTTATCGGTAATATTTTACAGGGCAGGGCATATGTATTGTATGAAAATTAAGTAATATTTTTGTGCCATACAGTGCCATACAGTGTAAATAAAATGTTAAAGTTATTTTCTATTACATATATTTTAATATTTTTTTTAAAGGGAACCTGCCACCATAAAAATGTTATACAGTCTACCAGCAGCCTGTTCTAATGCAAGAGGAGAAGACTGATTGTTAATTTTGTTAATTTTTTGATATAAATGTGTTTTGTTTTTTCATGGAAAGTAGATTTCATTTTGGAGAGGGCTTTTAAAAAAATATATATATATTTTTTATTAAACTTTAATTACATTTTTTCTTTCGATTAGATTACATTGCTTTTAATACTTACCGTACATTCCAAACAATTATAGCCAGTCAGTATACTACACTGACCTAATAGGCTGATATCTAAGGTGGTCGGAGGACATTTGTTAGGCCACTGGATGCCCATAACCAATTTGCCGATGGGCAGAGAGAGGGAGCCTTTGTCCAGCTCCTTAGATGGAGCAGTTGCTATCGACTGCAGAATCAAAGGAGATAAACGGTCGGGATCAGAAGTTGCTCTGATCCCGGCTGTTACAGCAGGATGTCAATCACCACCTGGTAGAGTTGTTGCGATACCAAAATTTTGATTTGGTTTCGATACCATAAAAAAGTATTGCGATATTCGATACCACGCGAAAAAAATAAAACAAAAAAGCCATGTGCATTCCGCATTTTAAAAAATGGCGAATCGTGCAGATTTTATTAGTTTGGACTTTTCGATTTATTGTTTATATATTTTATATGTAAAATTAGGAAAGGGGGTGATTTATACTTAATATTTTTGGGGGGGGTTTTCCCTTTTTTTTTTTTTTTTTTTTTTTACACAGTTTATTTAATAACTATCCTGGGATCTTCTAATCCCTTGTCCTATTCACCCTGATAAAGCTCTATTAGGGTGAATAGGACTTCACACTCTCCCTGCTGCCCTGTGCATAGTACACACAGCAGCAGAGAGAGAGTACCATGGCCGCCAGGGCTTCAGTAGCGTCCTGGATGCCATGGTAACTGATCGGAGCCCCAGGATTACACTGCTGGGGCTCCGATCAGAAGCTGCCACTGCCACCAATGAGGAGGAGGGGAGGGGACCCTGTGGCCACTGCCACCAATGATTATAATACTGGGGGGGTTCAGGGGGCACTGCGCCACCAATGATAATTAACTCTTAATATAGGAGGCGGGTACTGACAGCAGATCAGCGGCAGTTAACCCCTCAGGTGCCGCATCATTGGTGGCGCAGTGCACCCTCCCCTCCTCCGCCCCTCTCTCCGTTCATTGGTGGCAGCAGCAGCACAGGGGGGAGGGAGAGATTGCTTCCTTCTCCCCTGTGCTGCTGAGGGAACATGAGCGCGCTGACAGCAGCTCGCTCATGTTCAGAGATACTAGACTGCGCATCATTGCATTTTACAGAAAGAATGCCTGTGCATCTATAGATTCAGGTGTATATTACCCTCCACTTTCCTTGCATGGTGGTGGGAGAGGGTGATACATTTGTAATTAGATATTTGGAGATGTAAAAAATTTTTTTTTAAAAAGGCAGTGTATCTTTGCAATGTTTGAGAGATTTCTTTCACTTGACCCTCTCTCCATTGAAGTTCTGGAATAATGTTGAAAGGTATCTCAATTATTGTAGAAAGTGTTGACATAAATTTATTTGGACATTCCTTATTGTAAATGGTTTAGTTGTCCATGGTAGGACTTACGGAAGCTCACTTCCTCAAAATTGTAAGGGAAAATTGTAAGGGAATATGTAACTGTATGCTCAAATAGAAATAAAGGGGGTCATGTATTAAACAGAAATATGCCTAAATTAATTGCATTTCTGGCGCAGATTGCGACTTCTCCTCGCTCACGCCAAGTCTAAAAATGTGAGCGTGGTGTGAGCGGGGAAGGGGACAGCCTGGCAAGCCCATCTCAATTACCATTTTCCATGCCTGTTCTAGGTGTAGAAAATGGTCTAAATGTAAGACACCAAGGAAGCTGACTTACATGTGCCTCTTCATAACTGCAGCGGATCCACCACCAGGTATAGGGCTTAATAAGACCAGCGTCTAAAATGTTGGCCTTAATAACTGTGCCCCAAAGTCTTTTTTGCAATTTGGAGAACTGTGAATATGTTTGGGGGTAGTGCTAGAAAAAGATACATCTTGTCTTTCACCCTTCTGAGCATGTTTAGTACCAAGGGTACCTGTACTGATGTGGCAAATGAGCCCATTGAAAGGCATGATGAAAGCAGGATGTCATGATGTTATATTCAGGATGTCATGAAACCAGTCCTACTGCCTTTTTTGACAGAAGACATGGTGTACCAACAAGATAACATCCACCCAATCACTACCCATGCTACACAACGTGCCCTTCAGGGTATCAGCAGCTCCCCTGGCCAGCATGAATGTCAGATCTTTCCTCCATTGAGAATGTCTGGGGTGGCTGGACGTAAAGATGGAATGCGTATTATTCCCAGATCAGACTATCATTTTCTTATGCCTATTCCCTGTACTTCAATGTGTTTCACCTTTCCTCTTGTGTCACTCTATACTGGATGTTTAGTTGTGGTCTGTGTGTTGGGCTTTAAGTTGTACTTCAATCTCACCTTTCATAATGAGAAAGGTCCTGGTCTGTTGTCTGTCATTTATCCTTTAGTAATGCATTTGTTAGAAACAAAAATGGAGCAGTAGCCTTGCTTGCACTGTGCACTTCCCATTCCTTTCTATAGGACTTCCGAAAATACACTGTCTCAATGTTTGAGATGACACAACCTCTTTAGAAGGATGTCCCAATCTGAACGTGCTATTGTACATTGAAAATATACATTTTAACACAAAGTTGACAAACTAATATAAAAAGGTGCTAAAGACTGCAAATAATTGATCAATACAGTGCGGGAAATATATAACTTCAATTATAAACAGTCCCTCGGCCGTTAACATTTTTTGCAGATCTTCTAATTCTAACTAAAATAAGAATACATCAGACAACTTTCAATATTTTATTTGTAGTGTTATCACAATACAGACACAGGCCTACAGTAATATACATGATAGCAACTTCCAAGCACAAGTGCTTAAAGGAGAAGGCAGGGGAAAATGACAAAAACCGACTGAAACATAATGCATAGCCATACAAAAGACAAGAAACCCAACCTAAACGCTCACTGTTTGAACTCGCCATAATAATTTCATGTAGATGAATTGGACAAAAGGAATAAGTAAGTGAATCAAAGGCAGGAATGTTCCTTCTATGTACCTGGAGACATCCTGAAATATGCTTGGACAGGAGTGCACAATTTCAATGCCTGACATCAGGCAAAATAAGAAATAAATCAGCATGAATGAGAAACGTTTACGGTCAGATGTTAGGATGCTACTCCAGTTTTTCTATGCAGCCGCCAGCCCCCCCTTTACTGGGACTTTTTTTTTTGCAACTTTTTTAAAATAAAAATCCCAGTGATAAATCTGGAGAGAAACTAATTAACAAACCTAACTACTCCACTTTCTCACACACTTTTCCTAACTGGAGTGAGTGGTGTAAAAATGTGAAAAGTCGCAAAGTAGCAAAAGCCCTATTTCGAGACTTTTTAGAGCCACAATTTAGGGGTGCAGGCTGTGATATATTCCCACAAATAAGTTTATTGAAAAACACATGAGCTGGGCCGCGGTGTTTAGCTGAATGGTACTTACCTTTAGAACAAATGTGTTCACATTGTCCGGCATCTCCAGGGGGGTGCATTTTCTGATTTCATGGATTGCAGAACATGGAACCCGTAACTTTGGCTTGGAGCACTGCAGGGGAGATACAGATTTACACTTTTTAAATAAAAGAATTCATAACAAATAGGTTAATATTATCCATTATGACTATCATGCTTCACTTTAAAAAGAATCAGAGAATGGCCTATTGCTTAAATCATGTTTTATTATGTTAAACATTTTTTTTTACATTTGTTTGGTGATTTTTTTTTGTATTGGTATGTCACTAACTGTTTCACAGTTTTCATAATGGCCACTGAGCTTCATAATAGACTGACACTTCCTGTTCTGTAGAGATTTCTTCAGCAGTCATCTCATTATTATCCCAAGCAGGATTACAATGACAGACAACAATTATATTACAGTAGAAAAAAACAGGATCCACCATTCACAGTAGATGCCACAGCTCCCCTTCTCCCCCTGCTTGCACAGTGACCTCTGCACAGGTTGCAGAATATGCCTAGAACACTTTCCCATAGAAGTCAATGAGTCATCCTCAGACTACAAATTCCTATGGTATCTGTAAAGCATTTCTCTGAATATATATTATTAGCAGCTCGGGCAAAATAGCTATGTAAAGAAAACAGAATTTAAAAAAATCTACAATAAATAAAACAAGTTAGAAAAATAATATTTATCAGTATCTGTTTTTAATTACAAAATATATATTTGATACATTCCCCTTACAAAAGGGGATTCCTGAGAATCTTACCACTTACTAGTATAAAAACAGTAGATGCAACCTCAAGTGCATGCATTTTCAAGCACATGGTGTACCAGACCTAATGAAAAAATCTTATTCTGCTCTCTCCTACTCTGTTACAGTACCCTGGCTATGTTCCACGATCTTCCAGATCCCGGCCTGTAAACTTCCAGACAGGGTCAGGTTCACCACTACAGCCAATGATTAGACTCAATTGTAATGAGTCGCCAAGCAGTACATTACCGCTGCATCATGTGCTGCTTGGGGTCACGCCAGTTATTAGCTGCAGTGGCACACGAAACCCAGTCCGGCAGTTGCTTTCTTATATAGGGCCAACATACTCTGTAGGGCTTTACAGACATGATCAGATGTTGTCCTCCTTGGTTGGATTCAAACCTAGGACCCACTGCTGCAAGGAACCAGTGCTAACCACTTTTAATCCACCACGCTGCCCATTCATTAGGTACAACACCCTCCTGAGGATAGTCAAAAATGTCCAAAAAGGTCGGACAACCCCTTTAGACATCAATAGAACCAATGCAAGTTTCCATCAAACTTTCCAGTATAACCCTCCTCCTTTTGTCATATCATGAACTTAATGAAAGATAGGTCACTTTTAGGGTCCCTACACACACACACACACACACAAGTATGCACTGACCTTTTTTGGGCTATAAAAAACACAGTAGAGTCTTTGCCCTATAGAGAAGGTGATGTGAAAATGTCTGAAAAAAGATGCCAAGAGCTACAGTGTGCTGCATTTTTTGAAAAGAAGCCAGAAAGACAAAAATGCCACCTAATGAAAAAAAAATGCCACCTATTTTCCACAGACTTTCAGCTAACATCTGGAGCTCAAAATACAATAAAGTAACAAAAAATGCAGGTGGAAAAAATGCAACAAAAAACTAGGTATGAGCAAACTTGTGTTTTCAAGTTCGGCGTACAAGATTCAGGTTCGGGTTATCTAAGAATTCCGTTACGGATTCTGCTACCACAGACCATAAGTTATGCCTCAACTTATAGTACCACTTAAATGCTGAGGACACTCGAATTTACCTCGTTGGCCCAGATATCACAACCCCGCTATCCAAAATTCCAGAGTTTCTATTCCTCCTTCTGCTTTCTAAAACTCAACATGGAGAAAGAAGACATCATAATTTTTCCCCCATCTCACTCGGCCTCGCACCAGATCAAAAATCAATAATGACCGCATGCTTTCTCCTGTCTCACAAATCAGCTGCCCGAGATAAACATTATATTCCATAGAAACATAGAATGTGTCGGCAGATAAGAACCATTTGGCCCATCTAGTCTGCCCAATATACTGAATACTATGGATAGCCCCCGGCCCCATCTTATATGAAGGATGGCCTTGTGCCTATCCCATGCATGCTTAAACCCCTTCATTCCACCCTGTCTTTCAAAATCACACATCCAAGCCCTTATCACCATCTGCTGCCTCCAACTCAAAAACATTTCTCACATCCACTCTCACCTCAACCTTGAGTCAACAAAAATACTAGTGCATGCCCTCATCATCTCCTGCCTTGATTACTGCAACATCCTTCTTCATCCTCAACTCTGCTGTCCAGTTAATCCACCTTGCGTCCTCCTTCCCCTCCACCTCTACCTACTACAAATGCCTTCAGTGACTTCCCGCTGCCTAGCAAATTCAGTTTAAAACACTAACAATATCGTACAAGGCTGTCCACAATCTGTTCCCTTCTTGCATGTCTGAACTAATCGCTGTATACCTCCCCAAACGTAATCCCCCATCCTCCCACTACTTTCTTCTTTGCTCTCCTCTGATGTTGTCCTCATGCAATCATCTACATCAGGGATGCCCAACCTGCAGCCCTCCAGCTGTTGTAAAACTACAATTCCCAACATGCTCTGATAGCTGAAGGCTGCTAAGACATGCTGGGAGTTGTAGTTTTACAACAGTTGGAGGGCCGTACATTGTGCATCCCTGATCTACAGGATCCGTCACGTGCATCTCCCATACCCTAGAACTACCACGACCCCAGTGCATCAGACCCTTCCCCAACATCCAAACTTTCAAAAGTAACCTGACCACCCACCTCTTCAGGAAAGCCTACCACTTGCAATAACCCTGCTGCTACTGCACAGCTATATGAGCTCCTTCTACCTTCATCTAATGCCTTCTTCCCCCTTCCCTTGTATATTGAGATCCCTCACGGTCAGGGTCCGATCTCTCTCTGTACTAGTCAGTTCATAATTACTGTACTTGTAATTGTGTAATATTATGTATGTAATCCCCTTTTCATGTACAGCGGCTGTCTTTACATAAATAATAATGTGCAATGCACTGATGGTAATGTGTACAGGTGCAATGCAAGGATGGGGTTAAACATGTACACTCCAAGGTATATGGTGGCAGCTCTGTGTCTGTATACTCCAGCCTGACGTTGCAGGGGAAGAATAGGCAGAAGCTCCTCTTACAAAGCACATTTTTCTCCTTATTAGGAAATATAAGGTCTTTGGATTAACATGACACGAGTTGGATGAGACTTGGATATTGTCTTTATTAAGCAGGCAGTATACTCACTTTTCACGAAATATATCTTCATGGTAAAAAAAAAAAACAATGTGCCAGACGAATGGCTTAAACACACTTTACCACAAACTGAAATCAATCTTAAAGGGGTTGTCCGGGTTCAGAACTGAACCTGGACATACCCATAATTTCACCCAGGCAGCCGCCCTGGTGTTAGCATCAGAGCATCTCATGCTCCGATGCGCTCCCTTGCCCTGTGCTAGATCGCGCAGAGCAAGGGCTCTTTTGTTTACACTAACACACTGCAGGGCAGAAGCTTCCGCCCAGCAGTGTGTTTGGTGACGTCACCGTCTCTGATGGGCGTGCTTTAGCGCTGCCCTAGCCGTTTTACTGGCTAGGGCTGTGCTAAAGCCTGTCCATCAGTGCCGGTGATGTCACCAGGCTTCCTGGCAGCCCCATGGAGAGCCCAATACGTCACCGGAACTCGGGAAAATGCCTTTGCCCTGCAGCGATTTACAGCAGGGCAAAGGAGAGCATCGGAGCATGAACTGCTCCGATGCTCAAGTCAGGGGGGCTGCCAAGGTGAAAATGGGGATATGTACTAGGGATCGACTGATATTGATTATTTAGGGCCGATACCGATACCGATAATTTGTCAACTTTCAGGCCGATAGCCGATAATTTATACCGATATTCTGGGTATTTTTATTTTTGAGGAAAAAAAAAAAATTCCTACACAAATCTGCTGAAAATTAATGTTTATTGTTAACGTGTATTATTATTTTATTTTTTTTGTAAATCTTTTTCATTTATACTTAATATTTTTTATTTTTTTTACTAACTTTTAGCCCCCTTAGGGACTAGAACCCTTGTCCCATTCACCCTGATAGATCTCTATCAGAGTGAATAGGATCTCACACTGTCCCTGCTGCTCTGTGCTCTGTGCACACAGCAGCATGGAGCTGACTATGGCAGCCAGGGCTTCAATAGCATGGTAACCGATCGGAGCCCCAGGCTTACACTGCTGGGGCTCCGATCGGAGGAGCAGGGGAGAGGGGATCCTGTGGCCACTGCCACCAATGATTAGAACTGGGGGGGGGGGGGGGGGGGGGGGGGGCGCACTGCGCCACCAATGTTTTTACTATTGGGATGGGGGGCGCACTGCGCCACCAATGACTAATACTAGGGGGCTTGAGGGGGGGGGCGCACTGCGCCACCAATGTTTTTACTATTGGGGTGGGGGGCGCACTGCGCCACCAATGAAGATACCTCTCTTTCACATACAGGAGGCGGGAGCTGGCTGCAGAATCACATAGCCGGCTCCCGACCTCTATGAGCGGTAGCTGCGATCCGCGGCACCTAAGAGGTTAACTACCGCGGACCGCAGCTGCCGTTCACAGAGGTCGGGAGCCGGCTATGTGATTCTGCAGCCAGCTCCCGCCTCCTGTATTTGAATTAATGAAAGACTCATCTTCATTGGTGGCGCAGCGGCCACAGCCCCTCCCCTCCTCTTGTCTTCCGTCCTGTCATTGGAGGCAGCGGCAGCAGCATCACAGGGGGAGGAGACACTGCTTCCTTCTCCCCTGTGCTGCGGAGGGAACACAGAACGCGCTGAGAGCAGCGCGTTCTGTGTTCCCATTACATTATCGGTATATCGGCAAAATAGATGCCGATACCGATAACGTTCAAAATCCTCAATATCGGTCGATCCCTAATATGTACAGGTTCAGAGCTGAACCCCTTTAATGCAGAAAAGTAGTCTGAACAACTGATGTACAGAGAAAGCAGACTGAACAGAGCCCGTACACGCCAGACAGGCAGAGAAGGTGTGGATGGCCCTGATGGACGGCAGTCTATAGAAAACACTGATACTGTGTAATGAGACCCATGTATACTCACAACCATGCTTCAAGTGGATGATGGGCCATGAAAGTTGCATGTTCCTTGGTCCATCATCTGCATAAGAAAATACTGTGGTTAAGCATCATCAGTCTCTCTGACCACATGGTTCTTAACCCCTTAAGGACACAGCCTTATTTCACCTTAAGGACCAGGCCATTTTTTGCAAATCTGACCAGTGTCACTTTAAGTGGTGATAACTTTAAAACGCTTTGACTTATCCAAGCCATTCTGAGATTGTTTTTTCGTCACATATTGTACTTCATGACACAGGTAAAATTAAGTTAAAAAAATTCATTTTTATTTATAAAAAAATACCAAATTTACCCAAAATTTGTAAAAAAAAAAAAAAAAAAAAAAAAAATGCAAATTTCCAAGTTTCAATTTCTCTACTTCTATAATACATAGTAATAACTACAAAAATAGTTATTACTTTACATTCCCCATATGTCTACTTCATGTTTGGATCAATTTGGGAATGATATTTTATTTTTGGGGGATGTTACAAGGCTTAGAAGTTTAGAAGCAAATCTTGAAATTTTTCTGAAATTTTCAAAAACCCACTTTTTAGGGACCAGTTCAGGTCTGAAGTCACTTTGTGAGACTTACATAATAGAAACCACCCAAAAATTACCCCATTCTAGAAACTACACCCCTCAAGGTATTCAAAACAGATTTTACAACCATCGTTAACCCTTTAGGTGTTCCACAAGAGTTAATGGCAAATGGTGATAACATTTCAGAATTTAGATTTTTTGGCAAATTTTCCATTTTAATCCATTTTTTCCAGTAACAAAGCAAAGGTTAACAGCCAAACAAAATTCTATATTTATTGCCCCGATTCTGTAGTTTGCAAAAACACCCCATATGTGGCCGTAAACTACTGTACGGGCACACAGTAGGGCGTAGAGAGAAAGGTGCGCCGTATGGTTTTTGGAAGGCAGATTTTGCTGGACTGTTTTTTTTTTACACCATGTCCCATTTGAAGCCCCCCGATGCACCACTAGAGTAGAAACTCCATAAAAGTGACCCCATCTAAGAAACTACACACTTTTACAAACTTTGTTATCCCTTTAGAAGTTCCACAAGATTTAATGGAAAATAGAGATACAATTTAAAAATTTCACTTTTTTGGCAGATTTTCCATTTTAATAATTTTTTTCCAGTTACAAAGCAAGGGTTAACAGCCAAACAAAACTCATTATTTATGGCTCTGATTCTGTAGTTTACAGAAACACCCCATATGTGGTCGTAAACCGCTATACGGGCACACGGCAGGGTGCAGAAGGAAAGGAATGCCATACGGTTTTGGAAGGCAGATTTTTTTGACACCATGTCCCATTTGAAGCCCCCCTGATGCACCCCTAGAGTAGAAACTCCAAAAAAGTGACCCCATTTTAGAAACTACGGGATAGGGTGGCAGTATTGTTGGTACTAGTTTAGG
The DNA here is from genome assembly GCF_905171765.1 of Bufo bufo. Lineage (NCBI taxonomy): Eukaryota > Metazoa > Chordata > Amphibia > Anura > Bufonidae > Bufo > Bufo bufo. The sequence goes on from NC_053390.1 coordinate 211,949,526, forward strand.
GTACATAAGATTTTTGGTTGCTCTATATTACACTTTATGTGAGGCAAGGTAACAAGAAATAGCTGTTTTGGCACCGTTTTTATTTTTTGTTATTTTCAACATTCATCTGACAGGTTGGATCATGTAATATTTTTACAGAGCAGGTTGTCACGGACGCGGCGATACCTAATATGTATACTATTTTTTTTATTTATGTAAGTTTTACACAATGATTTCATATTTGAAACAAAAAAAATCATGTTTTAGTGTCTCCATAGTCAGAGCCATAGTTTTTTCAGTTTTTGGCAAATATCTTGGGTAGGGTATGATTTTTGCGGGATGAGATGACGGTTTGATTGGCACTATTTTGGGGTGCGTATGACTTTTTGATCGCTTGCTATTACACTTTTTGTGATGTAAGGTGACAAAAAATAGCGTTTTGTTTTTTTGTTTTTTTTTTAAACGGTATTCACCTGAGGGGTTACGTCATGTGATATTTTTATAGAGCAGGTTATTACGGACGCGGCGATACCTAATATGTATACTTTTTTTGATTTATGTAAGTGTTACACAATTAATTCATTTTTGAAACAAAAACAAAAAAAATCATGTTTTAGTGTCTCCATATTCTGAGAGCCATAGTTTTTTCAGTTTTTGGGCGATTATCTTAGGTAGGGTCTCATTTTTTGCGGGATGAGGTGACGGTTTGATTGGTACTATTTTGGCGTACATACGACTTTTTTGATCACTTTTATTACCTTTTTTGGGAAGTAAGGTGGGCAAAATTTCAATTTTATCATAATTTTTTTTGTTTTGTTTTTTATGGAGTTCACCGTTCGGGTAAAGTAACATGACCGTTTTATAGATCAGGTCGTTACGGACGCGGTGATATCAAACATGTGTAGGGAATTTTTTTTTTTTTATTCATTTTTAATCAGTGATAAATGTGTTTTTTGATTTTTACCTTTTTTTCACTTTTTTTTTACCCAGACCCACTTGGTTCTTGAAGATCCAGTGGGTCTGATGTCTGTACAATACAGTACAGTACTCTATATAGTGTACTTTACTGTATTTTCACTTTACAAAGTCTGATTAGACTTCTGCCTTTGGCAGAAGTCTAATCAGTACCATGGACAGCCGGACGCCTATGAAGGCGTCCGGTTGCCATGGTACCCATCACTCGCTGCCACAGCAGAGCAGTGGGTGATGGGGAGGGAGCGGGGTCCCCTCCCACTCCCATCCAGGGCTGAAAAGGCACAGCAGCCCCCGATGGGAGAGAGCTCCCTCCCTCTTAACCTTTTCCATACAGCGGTCCCTACGAAACGCGGCATGGAAGGGGGTTAAACGCATGGCATCTGTGCCAGCACAGATGTCAGGCGTTTCGAGCAGAGTGTCAGCAATGTGCTGACACTCTGCAAACCGCTCGGCTATCCTGAGAGAGGGGGCGGGCGGATGATCGCATGCCTGCCCGCCCCCCCAAGCACCGCCGCCCGCCCTTCCGCATTGCTGAGAAAAATTATGTTTTAATATATGCAAATAAGCCTTTAGGAGCAACGGGGGCGTTGTCGTTACTCCTAGAGGCTCAGCCCTCTTTGCAACTGTTGCGTTCTCTGAACTTCGATTGACAGGGCCAGGTAGGAGTGGTGACATTTTCACTGCCTGGCCCAGTCAACAAAAGTGCAGATGGTACTGCAGTTGCATGGAGAGCAGATCCTCTAGGTGTAACGACAAGGCCCCCATTGCTCCTAGAGGCTCATATGTACATATGAAAACATCATTTTCCTCAGCCATGCGGGCACATATGTACATGGGACCAACACAGATGTCTTCAGCTGCCAGGCGCCCATGTAACAGGTCAGACAGTGTCATAGGTACCAATCTACTGACAGATGCCTTTAATGTAAAGCTGCTCATCTGTTATCAGCAGGGCCTGTTATTTTGGAGGTATCTGCTCACAATCTAATGACTGGGCGCCAGCAAATTCTACTAGTAGTTCAGTCTCCAGGACCTGGATACATCCAGTATCCCTAGATTTCCATGAGATGGACATCACTCACCCACTTCTTCACATATCATGTGTCGGTCAACCATTTATATGAAAAGGGGAATCGATGGCAGAATCATTCTATAGGCACCTGCTCATCACAACCAGCTCTATGAGCTCCCAAATGATGATGGTTTACACCAGGGATGTCAAACTTGCGGCCCTCCAGCTGTTGCAAACCTACAACTCCCAGCTTGCCCTAATAGCTGTAGGCTGCCCGGGCATGATGGGAGTTGTAGTTTTGAAACAGCTGAAGGGCCAAGAGTTTGACATCCCTGGTTTAGGGTACTTTCACACTAGCGTTATTATTTTCCGGTATTGAAATCCGGTAAAGGGTCTTAATACCAGAAAAAAACGCATCAGTTTTGTCCTAATGCATTCTGAATGGGAAGCAATCCGCTCAGTATGCATCAGGATGTCTTCCGTTCCTTATACGGTATTTGACCGGACAAAATACTGCAGCTTGCTGCAGTATTTTTTCCAGCCAAAATCCCGGAACAATACCGCACTTACCAGATCCGGCATTGATTTCCATAGAGATGTATTAATGCTGGATCCGGTACCAAGTGTTCTGGAAATTGTCGCGTCGCCGGATCCAGTTTTATCGGTTTGTGCATACTCCGGGATATAGGAGGAGCTGGTTTCGCTTTTGATCTTTGAAAAAATTTAAATACAGGATCCGTTATTCCAGAAGATACAGATTTGGTATTTCACCGGATCCGGAAAAAAAGATATCAGTTTGCATACTGTTTGCCGGATTCTAACAACGCTAGTGTGAAAGTAGCTTTAGACTATGTTCACACTATTCCTGAAATCACTACACTGGCTGATGAGACACATACTGTGCATGGAAGATCCCTATCACTTATAGCTAATAGCTATAGCTAATTAGGCTACTTTCACACTAGCGTTTTTTTGCGGATCTTCCGTTACAATAATACAACCGCATACATCAGTCATGAACGGATCCAGTTGTATTATGTCTTCTATAGCCATGACGGATCCGTCTTGAACACCATTGATGGTCAATGGGGGACGGATCCATTTTCTAATGTGCCAGATTGTGTCAGATAAAATTGATCTGTCCCCATTGACTTACCGTACATTATGTGCCAGGACGGATCTGTTTGCCTCCACTTCGTCAGGCGGACAGCAAAACGCTGCAGGCAGCATCCGGAGCGTAATGGGGACTGAATGGAGGCAAACTGATGCATTCTGAGCGGATCCTTTTCCATTCAGAATGCATTAGGGCCAAATTGATCAGTTTTGGACCGCTTGTGAGATCCCTGAACAGATCTCACAAACGGAAAGCCAAAACACTAGTGTGAAAGTAGCCTAATGGAGCGACTAGAAATTTATAAAGGAGTACCCAGTTCAGATGTTTTGCAGATTGGAGGTGGGAGCAGAACAATCCGTATAGTAAGAGAAGTGCTCATCATTAATATGAACAACTTGATGTATTGCTGCACTACTATGTGGCTCTATAGAGGTCACTGTAACCAGCGTCCAGCACAGATGCGCACATTAAACCTGTCTCATCCTTTCCACAGGAAACTTCTACTGTCTCCACAAAGTCCTGGCCTATGCAACCATTGCGTGTTTTTCACATAAACCGGCACTTCATTCCAAAATGTGTGTGGAACTAGAAGCAGAATTCTGTTTCTCAAACCAGCACCAGTCCCTATGGGTTGCTTTAACGCTTTAATAACTGGAAAGTTTGGTAACTTATTGCTGGCACTCCATGGCTTATCTAGCGGGGCCTCCTCAAAGATTAAAAATGTCTCCAGCTATCCCTAAGCTAATGTTTCCAATTAACAGAATGAAACGGATATATTCCTCTAATACTCCCGCTCAGGGAATCGCCTGACTCCTCACAGGAACATACTGGTGCAAAACCGTCTCTGTATGTTTTAACCTGTTAATTTAAGGAACTTTGATACTTCTTGAGCACCATCATTGGTAATCTGCATAAGCTATACGTTATATATGCGATTGCTGGTTTACAGGCTCATATTTATTGCCTATAGACGCCCTGGAGTAGGGATGAGCGAATCTACTTCGGATGCTTCATCCGAAGTCGATTTGCATAAAACTTTGTTTAAATACTATACAGAGCGGGCACTCCGTACAGTATTAGAATGTATTGGCTCTGATGAGCCAAAGTTATTACTTCGCAAAGTCTCTCAAAACTTCATGTAATAACTTCAGAAATTAATTTCTACTGTAAAAAACCTTTGTACCGAACTAACTGTAAGACTACAATAAAGGGGTTCTCCAGGAATAAAAAAAATATTAAAATACTAATTATTATTTTATAAAATTCACAAATAACCTTCATTACTTAGAAAGGCTTGCTTTGTCTAGGGAGCAATCATTAGGAGAAATAAAATGGCCGCCGTCCTATTAGTACAGACAAAACCTGTCCTAATCACACAGCAGGACAAGTTACTTCACCACAATGAGCTATAGTGCTGCCTCATCCTCCTCTCTGCTCTGCTTGTCAGGAATCGTGATCCTGAATGCAGGTGAATCTCTGTGTGAATGGAGATGATGAGGAGACATGAGAGGAGGGAGAGGTGTGGATAATGAGCAGCAGCTCTTGTATGCAGCCTCTATTACCACAGCCTGTGCTGTCCGTCCTCTTTGTACTTCATGTCTTCTCATGAACTAAATTCCCCAGAGATTCAGCTAAAGTTCATCATCTGTATTCAGGATCATAATCCCTGACAAGTAGGAGAGGAGGATGAGGCAGCTCTTTACCTGTGTTGTAAAGTAACTTGTCCTCATGTGTGATCAGGACAGGTTTTGTGTGAACTAATGGGACAGCGGCCATTTTATTTCCCCTGATGATTGCTCCCCAAAATGAGCCATTATAAATAATGAAAGGTATTTGAGAATATATTTATAATAAAGTAATATTTAAAGTATTTTCATTTTCTTAATTCCCATAGAACCCCTTTAAAGGAGGAGGAATGTACACTGCGGCCCATGGGGTCCTACTGCATACCGTAGATCCGTATGATCCAAATTTAATACAGAGTTTAATTCTCTTGGATTTTTGCAGAATCCAACAGAAAAATCCTGGCACATTACAGATTTATTCTAGCGCTGCTACTAGAGGTAGATGGAGGCACCATTACTACCATACTATGAAGCCAGTCACTAACGTGTCACCTGGCTTTAGATAACACATGGTACGTATAGCTTGTGCAGCAAAGTGTCACTTGGACTAACAAGGATGTCGAAGTGACATTTTGCAGGTATGGACACCACTTTGTTCATTCCATTCAGTAAGAGAACGCAAACATCTCACCACATCTGCACACAAGTCATAGACTTATTTATAGAAGGCAGAGGCCCCAGCGTTGGACCTACGAATGATTAAAACAGAATCTGACTCAATATGGCAGAACTCAAGCAAATGAGAAATCCACCTTTCCTGAAAAATAATAATAATCTAAAAAGCAGACTTCACATTTGCTATTGTAATTCATGGATTTTCCCCCAAGGTTTCGTTAATCCTTACAAGTGCTGTAGATCACTAGAACATTTTTGCATAAACAGATCATGGTCCCAGTATAAAGTTATTCAAAGCAAGTAATTTTCAAAATCAATGGTCACATCCTGAAGGCAAGCAATAATAAGTTTTCTTACTGTTTAACCCCTTAATAGGTTGTCTCACTTCAGCAAATGGCATTTATCATGCAGAGAACGTTAAAGGTCTGAACCTGGACACAACCCTATCTGCACTCATTCATCATGCTCCGATGCTCCCCCTTGCCCTGCACTGAATCAGGCAGGGCAGGCTCTCCAAGGGTAAGCTAAGCGGAGGCTTCCGCCTAGCAGTGAGCCCGGTGACGTCAACAGCACTAATGCTAAAGTCCGCCAATCAGAGCAGGTCACGTCACCGGGATCACTGCTAGTCGAAAGCCTCCGCCTACCAGTGCCCAAAAGTGAATAAACAGCCCTTGCCCTGCAGAACAGGGCAAGGGGAATTTAAAGGGGTTAGCTTGGTATTATTATTGATGACCTGAGGTCATCAGTATCACATCAGCGTGGGGCCCAGGAATCAGCTGTTAGAAGAGGATGGGTACTCTGAGTGTTTCAGCCTCTTCCTAGGCCAGTGACATCAACATACACAGGTCATGTGGCCTAGTTGCAGCTCAGTCCAATTCAAGTCAATGTGGCTGAGCTGCAATACCAAGCACAGCCGCTATACAATTTACTGTGCTTGGAAAGCTGCCGAAAGCCCACAGACCTCACCAGAACTCCAATGAGCACAGTAGCCCCATGAAATAGCTGATCGGTGGGGGATGCTGGGACTCTTCCCCGCTATTGCCGCGGGGAAGCCATTCAGTCCCCAGGAAAGCAGTGCTCTCTGGAAAAGATTGCTCAGTTGCAGTGGTCGCAATTGACCAGAGCACCTGAGGGGTTAAATGTCCGTGATCAATGTTATTACCGATCCTAGACTTTGCCTCTGGTGTCTGCTGAGCAGGCACTCTTTTTAAAGTCCTAACTTGCGGTGTGTATGTACAGCTCAAGTTGTGAAGGGGTTAAGGAGGACCCGTCACCACTCCTGTCATGTTTGCTTGACTGAATAATTTTATACCCCATGCAATAACAATTCTGAAGCATCTTTTTACATATGTTGTTCTGTTCCTTAGTTATTCAGAAGAGAATTTTATTAATTCATCTGCACCTGGGTGTTACCAGTTAAGGGGGGGGGGGGGGGGGGGGGGGCATAACAGAGTTATATGAAATGATGTTCTAGAATTCCTAAAGCATGAAGAATGCATGAAGCTATTAAAACAGACATATCAGCAGGGGTGACAGGTCCTCTAAATGTCTTTTTTTCAAAAGCCGACATCTCTCTCCTATACAGGAGCGAGGGAGACCTTTCTGAACATATGTATAGGTGTGCCAACAGTAACAAACTCCCGCAATGCATGCAAATTATTCTTCAAGTGTCCACTAGGCGTTTCCTCAACAGGCAAGCCTCCTGCAATCTCAGCAAACTCTCCCGTCTAGACATGACTGACTTCTGATGCCTCCTGTGTCACCCACTGTCCCCTGCAAATATAAGGCAAAGATGGCAGGACACCTGCCTGGTGAAGAACCCCCCAGTGGACACTACAAAATAAAAGGGGCTGCTCCTCGATAACATATCCCCTACTAAAGGATAGGGAATAAGTGTATGACACGCAGGAGCCCAGTCCCTAAAACGGGGGCCCATGTTTTCCCCATTTCAATGGAGTGGCCGAAATGCATGTGTGTCTGTCTCTCTCCAACTCCACGTGGCTGCCAGGGATATCCAAGTACAAACACTCAGCTATCTCCAGCAGCCCCATAGAGTCAAATGGAGCATTGGACGTGCTTGCAGGGGCCCCAGAGATTGGACCCCCCTCCCTAGCCTGTGGACGGAGGACAAGTTGTTGTCATGGGATAAACTATTTAAATTGCATGGAGAACAGGAGGTGTTGTGCGTCTGCTAAGGTACTGTATGTTGTATTACTGATGGCACACATATATTCAGAAAGGTCTCCCTAATCCCTATATAGCGCTGATGGTGGTTTCGGGAGGGTGGGTAAAAACCACTGACAAGTTGCTAACAGAGGCTATTCTTATTTACCTGTACTGGTCCTATTCCCAAATAGGTTTGAAATATTTTTTCCATCGCTTTAAGGAACATATTTTATAAAAATGGTTAAAATATGGATACATAAAGGGAAAAAAAGACTGTAATAGCGTTACAATCACATTAAGAAAGCATACAGCTAACGGGCGTATTTCTAATAAATGACTGAGATATGGAATGGGTGCCACATTCTGATAAGGTGCTCAGGGTTAAAGTTATGACTGAATGCCTTTCATAATTACTATAATAATTACATAATTACTTATCGTAGGCTGCCATATACATTCAGGTTTTCCTCAGGTTTTTCAAATAAAAAAAACTGGAGAGGATTCAAAAGCAGCTTACCGCCAACTGCAGCACTATAAGATCCCGACAATTAGCGGAAATCGGCATGTGGATCCCATGGCTGGGCTACACAGTATACGGGCACCCTTAGGCTGCGTTCACACGGGCGAGATTTCCGTGCGGGTGCAATGCGGTAGGTGAACGCATTGCACCCGCACTGAATCCGGACCCATTCATTTCAATGGGGCTGTTCAGATGAGCGATGATTTTCACGCATCACTTATGCGTTGCGTGAAAATCGCAGCATGCTCTATATTCTGCGTTTTTCACGCAACGCAGGCCCCATAAAAGTGAATGGGGTTGCGTGAAAATCGCATGCATCCGCAAGCAAGTGCGGATGCGGTGCGATTTTCACGCATGGTTGCTAGGTGACTGTCTATACACTGTATTATTTTCCCTTATAACATGGTTATAAGGGAAAATAATAGCATTCTGAATACAGAATGCTTAGTAGGTGATCAATTGAGGGTTAAAAAATAAAAAAAATTAACTCACCTTGTCCTCTTGTTCGCGTAGTTCTCCCGGTCTTTAGTTCTTTAAAAAGATGAACTATGGGCTAAAGGACCTTTGGTGACGTCAGATCACATGCTCCAATCACAGGGTCCATCACCGCGGTGCATGAAAATGCATGATTTTTCCGCGCGAGTGCAAAACATTGTAATGCGTTTTGCACGCGCGTGAGAAAAATCGGCATGTTTGGTACCCAAACCACACAGAAGTTCGGGTTTGGGTTAGGTGTTCTGTAGACTATTATTTTCCCATATGACATGGTTATAAGGGAAAATAATAGCATTCTTAATACAGAATGCATAGTACAATAGGGCTGGAGGGGTTAAAAAAAAAAAAATAATAATTTAACTCACTGATAACGTCACTGCGCTCATCACATGGTCCATCACATGATCTTTCACCATGGTGATGGATCATGTGACGGACCATGTGATGAGCGCAGTGACGTCATCACGGGTCCTTTACCCAGGTCCTGAAGAAAGAAGACAGAAGAGAAGCCGGGCTGCGCGATCAAGTGGATTAAGGTTGAGTTAAATTTTCTTCTTTTTTTTTTTTAACCCCTCCAGCCCTATTGTACTATGCATTCTGTATTAAGAATGCTATTATTTTCCCTTATAACCATGTTATAAAGGAAAATAATAATGATCGGGTCTCCATCCCTATAGTCTCCTAGCAACCCTGCGTGAAAATCGCACCGCATCCGCACTTGCTTGCGGATGCTTGAGATTTTCACGCAGTCTCATTCACTTCTATGGGGCCTGCGTTGCGTGAAAAACGCACAAAATAGAGCTTGCTGCGATTTTCACGCAACGCACAAGTGATGCGTGAAAATCACTGCTCATGTGCACAGCCCCATAGAAATGTATGGGTCCGGATTCAGTGTGGGTGCAATGCGTTAACCTCACGCATTGCACCCGCGCGGAAAACTCACCCGTGTGAAAGGGGCCTTAGGGTACCTGCATACATGTACAGGTTTCAAAATAGAAATTCTGCAAAGATTTCCATGCGGATTTCGCTGCATTTCCGCACCAAAATCTACTAGTGCTACTTGCGGAGTTGGTTGGGGTTTTGACCCAACACAAAAAAAATCCACACAAACAATTCATATGCTGAGTATTTCAGCATCTGCATGGCAGGTCAATTTCCTCATGGAAAAAAAAGCTCAGTATATGGATTTGTCAAATCTCATTCAATTTGATGGTACTCTATCACACTTGTGCACACCACATCACGGATGCGGGCCCGTCTACTTGAATGGGTCCACAATCAGGAAGGTGTGGTGCGGAATATAGGCACGGAACCCCATGAAAGTACAAAGTGCTCACGTGGGGATTCTCTCTGTGCCTCCGTACTACAAAAAAAAGTAGAACTATTTTTTTGCGGTGAGGACGGATCACGGCCCCATTCAAGTTGAATTGGTCCCGATCCGTCCCGGCAGCCACACGGATGTTGCCAGTGCGTTTGGGGGCGCAATTGTGGTCCCCAATGCACGGAACGGCCGAGCAACGGCCACGTGCATGAGGCCTTACCCTTAGGGTGCCTTTACACGTGGTGGAAAAATCTGCCAGAAAGTGCACAGGTGTGGATTTTTAAGCACAGGTTAGAATGCGGATTTCTTTGCTATTTTAATACAGATTTCTGTGAGGATTACATTCCTCACTGAAATGAATGGAGACCGTCTAATTCAGATAAACCGCAACACATCATTGGGCAGCAGAACACAGGGCAGGGATTAACACTTTTTAACCATATAGGATAACATGGGGGAAGTCTTTATGTGGCATATTTTCTGGCTGATTTTTTTTCCTGCCACACGTGAAGGCACCTTTAAAGGAGTTGGCCCTCTAGCAATTTCATACTCACCTGCTGCGAGCTCCGCTGTTCACTTCCTGGTTTCCGGCTTGTGAGGCTGGGCGGGCTTAGTGAGCTTGACTGAAGGCTTGTCCAGGCCGGGCCGCGCATCGCTGTCTTGAATGTGCACGCCGCCGCGCATGCACCATGGTGACTTCCTCCTGGCCAGTATAGTACAGCACGCCGCCGCGTATGCGCAATGGTGAGTTCTGTCTCTGTACTCTACTCGGCTAGGAAAAAGTCACCATTGCACGTGCGCAGCGGCATGCGCGTTCACAGCTCTGTACTATACTGGCCAGGAAAAAGTCACCATGGCGGCGTGCACGTTCAAGACGTCGATGTGCGGCCCGGCCGGAGGAAGAAAATGTATTCTACGCAGGCGCGGCCCACAAGCGGTGGCCGAATATTTTTTCCAAGATAGGTAGGGATTTGCTAAAGGAACATAATTACAAAAATGCTCACAGGCACTTCTATAACAAATTAAAATAGGATCAATCAGATGGGATAACCCCTTTAAGCAGAAATTGCAGATCTTCAGAAACGCTACAGATTTCCGATGTAATATCAGCCGAGTGTAAGTGTAATCTCTCGGGCGCACCATTTAGATATTTCTCCTCTTTACCACATGACTACGATTTCAACATAACATTAATATCGCACTATGGAATAGCTGCCACATGTATGGACGCTTCCTTCACCATCAGAAGCTACAGAAGAACAAGCAGACACTTCGCTGACTATATACAAATGTGTAAAGCCACTTTTCCTCATATCTGTATCTAGTTTTTACAGCGAACAATCACTGCGGCCACTTGCACTTTTCTACGTACTGTTATACTTACTCATACTTGTATCTACTATTGAGCGTGAACAGTCACCAGAATTACTATCTTACTCATATCTGGTTTTGAAATGCTGCACTCACATTCAGTGGGTAACTTGTACACTGTGTAATAATGAGGCCTGGCCGACAATTTTTTCTTTACATTTTGGGATTCTAATGTAGAAACCCTGGCATCTGTCTGATCTTGCATACTGTATTAATGAACACACACTATATATACACACACACACACACACATTATATATATATATATATATATATATATATATATATATATATATATATATACACACACACACACACTAGCAGAAGGACCCGGCTTCGCACGTGTATATTTCATCTATTTGATTTAATGTTTCTGTGTGTCGTTAAAAGATAGACAATTTCCCCCATAACAGTGACCTCCAAGGGCCCACCCCTTTAACAGTGACCTCCACAGTGCCCACCCCTTTAACAGTGACCACCACAGCAGCTGCCCCTTTAATTGTGGCCCCTGCCAACTTGAAGGGGTTCTGCAGTTTTTTTAAACTGATGAGCTACATGTCGTGCATCTATTTTTTTTTTTATATAAATATTCTTTATTTTTCCATATAACACAGGTACAGTGGGGGGAGAATGACTTAATTATCACATTCAGCATTAATACATTCAACCACTTCAAAGTGAGCAGATGCCCTGATCTTATGTTACTTCCGTGCATTTATCTCCACCCCGAAGATCACAATGGAGAATAGGAAAAGCCTATATTTCTATGTATAATTTATAAGCTCTCATCAGACAAACCGTGCCAACATAGTCCCGAAGGCGTCCATTCTCACCTGTCCCTGTCCCAACCTCAGACACGTATTTTCATAGGAAATCAATTAACCTTTCAGTATGTATTCATAGAGTGAAACCAGAGCACCTAAGAGAAACCTACACAAAGGAAAGGAGACCATACACACTACATGCAGATATTTCCAAAGGATCCTTGTGCTTTGTGCAATCATCTAAGGCAAATGGCCCACATTTCTTTTCCAGCGGCCACTGCAGGGGCAATGTAGGATACAGTGCCTACTTAAAGGGGTTGTCCCACCACAAATATTCTGCAGTTTTCAAAACAGCACCAGGATCTGAATAGTTTTGTATTTGCAGGTAATTAAAAATATTGTATAGCCACTGAGTGAGTCAATAAAATGTATCTGCATAGCGGGGGGGGGGAAACAAAAAAAAAAAAACTGATGAGCTATCCTCTGGATAGATCATCAGCATCTGATCGGCGGGAGTCCGACACCCGTGCTGAGACGCATGATGTGAGACCTCGGAAAATTAGAGGACAGAAGTAGTCAGATTTCTATCACACACATGTCAAACCAGCATGTAACTCAATTAACAGCATCCGTTTAGGGAATTCACATGACTGTCACAATACTCTTTGCTCAAGGAAGCGCTCTGCTGACAACCACAGATTCTTAACTGTGCATTCCCATGCAAGATTAACCCTGTCACTGCTGCACTCACTCGCTGTTTTTGCCCTCTTGCCCCAGAAGCAAATCAAAGAAGCACAAGTCTCTTACTTGGTCTGCTGCTATATACACAGCCTGGACACAGTGAAAGGCCCCATGCACACAGCCCTATTTTTGTTCAGCATTTTTGGCGGATCGGATGATGAACCATTCGTTTCAATGGGGCTGCGATATATGTGAAAAGCACAAGGTGTGCTGTCCACATCCGTATGTCTGTCCACCGGCCCGCGAAAAATATAGAACAGTGATGGTTAACCTGTTAGAGACCGAGTGCCCAAACTGCAACCCAAAACCCACTTATTTATCACAAAGTGCCAACACGGCAATGTAACCTGAACACTACAGCCCAATATAGTATATCGTCCATGAACTTTTTCTTTTAGCTATAATAGCCTGCCTACATTAAATGTGCTGCCTGCGCTGTTCATAGTGCACCCTGCGATGATGAATGGCAGGAAAAGTCTAAGGCATATTGGCATACACCAAACACTTTTTCCACGGTGCGGGTGCCCACAGAGAGGACTCTGAGTGCCGCCTCTGGCAGCCGTGCCATAGGTTCGCCACCACTGATATAGAACATGTCCTATTCTCCGTTTTGCGGACTAGGATAGGACTTTACTATAGACTTGAAAAAAATTGTGGCATGCTGGTTACAGTGCATTTCTCTCTGAAATTCTGAGAAAAATTGGTCGTTCCAGACATTGTTCAGAAGAACAGCGTACCTTGATTAAAAAGTTGATTGGAGAGGGGAAAAGTAGTGCAGAAAATGATAGGCTGCTCAGCTAAAATGATCGCAAATGCTTTAAAATGGCAACCAAAACCTGAAAGACGTGGAAGAAAGCGAAAAACTACCATTTGAATGGATAGAAGAATAGCCAAAATGGCAAGGACTCAGCCAACAATCAGCTCCAGGAAGATCAAAGAAGGTCTAAAGTTACCTGTGAGTACTGTGACAATTAGAAGACGCCTATGTGAAGCCAAGCTATCTGCAAGAAGCCCCCGCAAAGTCCCACTGTGCTGAAGAGGTTACAATTTGCCAAAGAGCACATTGACTGGCCTAAAGAGACATTTTGTGGACTGATGAAAGTAAGATTGTTCTTTTTGGGATAGTTTGTCAGATGACCCCCAAACACTGAATTGAAGCCACAGTACACTGTGAAGACAGTGAAGCATGGTGGCACAAGCATCATGATATAGGGATGTTTCCCATACTATGGTGTTGAGCCTATTTATCGCATACCAGGGATCATGGATCAGTTTGAATGCATCAGAATACTTGAAGAGGTCATGCTGCCTTATGCCGAAGAGGAAATGGCATTGAAATGGGTGTTCCAACAAGACAACGACCCCAAACACACCAGTAAACGCACAACATCTTGGTTCCAGACCAACAAGATTGACGTTATGGAGTGGTCAGCCCAATCCCCGGATCTTAATCCAATAGAAAACTTGTGGGGTGACATCAAAAATGCAGTTTCTGAGGCAGAACCAAGAAATAGAGAAGAACTGTGGAATGTAGTCCAATCATCCTGGGCTGGAATACCTGTTCACAGAGGCCAGAAGTTGGTTGACTCCATGCAACACAGACGTACAGCAGTTCTCAGAAACAGTGGTTATACAACTAAATATTAGTGAAGTGATTCAAAGGAAAGCAAAATCTTCAAACATTTTCCGGTTTATATAGTGAATGTTTGAGTTTGTAAAGAAGAATACAAACACTGCTATTTTTTTGAACAGTCTAATATTCACTTTTCTTCAATTTTTTTAGAGGAACAACACAAATCTGATATATTTTTCTTCATGTTTTGATTTGTAATAGAATGTGTAGTGTCCCCAATGCATTTGTGTGTATAGAAATTAAATCTATTAGAAGGATTTTGAGCTTTATTCACTGCTATTATTTTGAACACAACTGTAGCTCATGCGGATGCTCTGCGGCCTGTGGAGTGAGGGGATTGTCCCATTTCAAGCTAGCGTTTACCCCATTTCTCCTAAGTACTGTGAACAGGACAAGTTATCAAACAATGGAAGGAGGAGATGCCGTCCCTCTCCACTACAATGAAATCTTAAAGGCATGTTCACACGTTTTTGTAACGTACGAAAATAGTTTTATCAGTTTTGCTAAATAAATGTGAAACAATTCTTGACAACACTGAATGTGGACATACCATAATAAGGAGATCACAAGGACTGGTTGAGGGGGAAGTCTGATACAGTTATGGATCAATAAGTGTACCTCAAGTATTTTACTGCGCCTGTCATTTGAGATGTGTGCCGGCCCTGCCTATTATTTGTTCCTTTAGTAGAATTGTTAACTCAAAGTAAAAAGGAAATGCAGCCGCTTTGCTTCCTGTAGCTTTCACAGCTCATGTACAGAGCAAAATGGAGCAGGAAACTACAAGCTCTTATCATGTAAAGCAATAGATGGTTAAGTTTAAAGGGGTTGTTCCATGAAAATATTTTATATTTCTGAAACCAGCACCTTGATCTGAAAGCTTTTGTAATTGCATGTGGTTAAACATGTTAAATAGACACATTAAATCCATCTGTATAGCACCACTTGCTGTTTCTTTTTTTCTTATTCCTCTGTCCACCAAGCTGATGGACGCACATGCTCAGTTTCATCTGCCACCAGCCCTATCTGTAACAGTTAGGGTGCCTTCACATGTTACCGATTTTATTCCAGAAATTTTTAAATTCCACCAAGTAGTGTTTTTACACTGTCCTCCCCACTTTCCAAAAACAGGGCGTGGAGAGAGGCCAGAGGACCGGGCACACGTATTTTCTTTTGTTCCAGTTTTCTGGAGCAAACAAAGACAGCTCCGAGCTGCCATAGATTTCATTCTGGTCCATGGAGTGCTGGAGGATGTGCCTAATTTATGATGAGGCCTGCTCCTTGTCATAAATCAGGCACATATGCCAGCAGCGCAGGAAACTTGAAAGATTGGCGTTAAATGCTGGTCTTTGATAAATCTCCCCATGTGTGTGTTCTGCTGTGTGCAGAATCTTCAGTGTACTTCTATAAGAAGCAGCTTTACATTGCTCTCTGTTAGGTTTCTCCCTGTCAGCTCGACAGAAAGTATCAACCTTAAACTGAGTCTGTCACCGACCTGACGGTTTTAAATCGATCACATAGTTCAGTGGGGCCCAAAAACATGACAGATGTTGCCTGTGTTTTGTTTTTCAGATCCTCCAAATCACAATCAATGATATGCTAATGAGCCATTGCGAGTGCCCACGTTCCCCTGCCTTACTCGCGCCTAACTCCACCCCTCAGTAAGCTCCGGTCAGCCCTGTGTCTCTGTGATATCATATTTCCCGTCAACCCGGGCATGCGCAGTGTTTTTCTCACTGTGGGCAGAGGCACAGAGATATGCAGTGCACATGCGTCGATTTCGTAGCTTTACAAAAAGTGATTGCCTGAGTGGGCAGTCTGTCTAGTCTAAGTTTATGTCAACTATATCAAATCAGAGCAGTTTCTTGCAATTTGGTTACAGTGTTGACCAAATGATCACAATGAGTATAGTCACCCAATAAAAGTATTCCAGGTAAATAAAACATAAGGGGAGTTAGCCCCACCTTGGTCAACAACTTTTCATATTAGTTTAAAAGGATTGTTCCATCTCTGCCTGTTGTGGCCAAGATCACCCACAGAAACCCATAGTAAGCACTGGCCCACGTTGGCAGGCACTATGGTGCTCAGCTGTTTCTGTAACTCCCTTAGCAGTGAATGGTACCTACACAACCAGCATAGCATAGCAAGCTTAAAGGGAACCGGTCATCAACTTTATGCTGACCTCACTGAGGGCAGCATAAAATAGTGACAGAAATGCTGATCTCAGCGGTGTGTCACCTATGAGCTACAAGTTAGTGGTTGCCGAGAACCAGCATCATAATCATTAAAGCCCAGGCCTTGAAAAGAGTCAAATCGACCTGAGAAGAGTCACGGTTATTCATAATCTCCTAATCTCCCGTCCATCTGCTGATGATTGGCAGTTCTCTCCTAGAGAGAAAGGGAGAAAACTGTCAGTAATCAGCAGGTGGTCAGGAGAGCAGGAATTTATGAATAACCATGACTCTTCTCAGGTGGCCATGACTATTTTCCAGGCCCACTAAGGCCTCTTTCACACTTGCGTTGTTGGGATCCGGCATGCACTTCCGTTGCCGGAGGTGCCTGCCGGATCCGTAACAACGCAAGTGTACTGAAAGCATTTGAAGACGGAACCGTCTTCCAAATGCTTTCAGTGTTACTATGGCACCCAGGACGCTATTAAAGTCCTGGTTGCCATAGTAGTAGCGGGGAGCGGGGGAGCGGTATACTTACAGTCCGTGCGGCTCCCCGGGCGCTCCAGAATGACGTCAGAGCGCCCCATGCGCATGGATGACGTGATCCATGTGATCACGTGATCCATGCGCTTGGGGCGCCCTGACGTCACTCTGGAGCGCCCGGGGAGCCGCACGGACGGTAAGTATGCTGCTCCCCTGCTCCCCGCTACACTTACCATGGCTGTCAGGACTTTAGCGTCCCGGTAGCCATGGTAACTATTCAGAAAAAGCTAAACGTCGGGTCCGGCAATGCGCCGAAACGACGTTTAGCTTAAGGCCGGATCCGGATCAATGCCTTTCAATGGGCATTGATCCCGGATCCGGCCTTGCGGCAAGTCTTCAGGATTTTTGGCCGGAGCAAAAAGCGCAGCATGCTGCGGTATTTTCTCCGGCCAAAAAACGTTCCGTACCGGAACTGAAGACATCCTGATGCATCCTGAACGGATTACTCTCCATTCAGAATGCATTAGGATAATCCTGATCAGTATTCTTCCGGCATAGAGTCCCGACGACGGAACTCTATGCCGGAAGACAATAACGCAAGTGTGAAAGAGCCCTTAGGCTACTTTCACACTCGCGTTTTGGGCGGATCCGTCATGGATATGCAAAAACTGATCAGTTACAATAATACAACCGCATGCATCCGTCATGAACGGATCCGGTTGTATTATCTGTAACATAGCCAAGATGGATCCGTCATGAACTCCACTGAAAGTCAATGAGAGACGGATCCTTTTTCTATTGTGCCAGATTGTGTCAGAGAAAACGGATCCGTCCCCATTGACTTACATTGTGTGCCAGGACGGATCAGTTTGGCTCAGTTTCGTCAAGCTGCAGGCAGCGTTTTGGTGTCCGCCTCAATAGCGGAATGGAGACTGATCGGAGGCAAACTGATGCATTCTGAGCGGATACTTTTCCATTCAGAATACATTAGGGCAAAACTGATCCGTTTTGGACCGCTTGTGAGAGCCCATGACGGATCTCACGAAAGGAAAGCCAAAACGCCAGTGTGAAAGTAGCCTTACTTCTAAACATTTAAATGACAGACCTCTGAAATCAACTCCCCTGTCTCTACGTTATGCTGCAGTTAGTATGGACAGCATAAAGTTGATGACAGATTCCCTTTAAAGGGTTGTATCACAAAACATATATTTACATTTTTCAAACCAGCACCTGGATCTGAATACTTTTGTAATTGCATGTGATTAAAAATGTTGTATAGCCAGGGAGCTATTCAAGAAAATGGATCTCTCTATAGCGCCCCCTGTTCTTTGTTCTTTTCCTCATTTCTCGTTCGTCTCACTGAGCTGTTACAGGGAGAGAGCTGCTGCAGAAAGGTCACGCCCCTGAGCTGCCAGGCTGAAAATGACCTAGCAGAGCAATTGAGGTAAAGGGCTAGTTCTAGCTCTGTTTAGAAAGGTAGAAAGGTATTGTCATGTATTATAGGATATCTGATTTGAATTTTTTTTTTTTTTACATCAGTCATGGCATAACTCCTTTAAATGCTTCTGTAACAAACAGAGCAGCTTGCTGTGCTACCCGGTATGTGTAGTTCCTATTCATTGCTATGGGCGTTACAGAAACAGCGTAGTGCCACAATTCCTGCCACCCTAAGCCAATGCTTACTGTGGGTTCCTGGGGGTTATTCCTGTACTAGCCCTTTTAAACTATGTGCTATATGATAAATCTGGTGTACCGGCCAGAAGTTATTTTGCGCCACAATTTGGCATACATTGCCGCAATTTAAGCTACGCCCTTTTTTATCAACCTGCACCATGGTCCTTTGTCTAACGAAGTATAAAAAGTGTCTAAGGATCTTTCACACCTGCGTTCTTTTCTTCCGGCATAGAGTTCCGTCGTCGGGGCTCTATGCAGGAAGAATCCTGATCAGTTTTAGGCCTCTTTCACACGACCGTTTTTTTTTTTTCGTTTTGTGGGCCGTTTTTTGCGGTCCGTATACGGAACCATTCATTTCAATGGTTCCGCAAAAAAAACGGAATGTACTCCGTATGCATTCCGTTTCCGTATTTCCATTTTTCCGTTCCGTTGAAAGATAGAACATGTCCTATATTTGGCCGCAAATCACGTTCCGTGGCTCCATTAAAGTCTATGGGTCCGCAAAAAACGGAATGCATACGGAAATGCATCCGTATGTCTTCCGTATCCGTTCCGTTTTTTGCGGAACCATCTATTGAAAATGTTATGCCCAGCCCAATTTTTTCTATGAAATTACTGTATTTGCCATACGGAAAAACGGAACGGAAACACAACGGAAACAAAAAACGGAACAACGGATCCGTTTAAAACGGACCGCAAAACACTGAAAAAGCCATACTGTCGTGTGAAAGAGGCCTTATCCTAATGCATTCTGAATGGAGAGAAATCCGTTCAGGATGCATCAGGATGTCTTCAGTTCCGGAACGGAACGTTTTTTGGCCGGAGAAAATACCGCAGCATGCTGCGCTTTTTGCTCCGGCCAAAAATCCTGAAGACTTGCCGCAAGGCCGGATCCGGAATTAATGCCTATTGAAAGGCATTGATCCGGATCCGGCCTTAAGCTAAACGTCGTTTCGGCGCATTGCCGGACCAGACATTTAGCTTTTTCAGAGTGGTTACCATGGCTGCCGGGACGCTAAAGTCCTGGCAGCCATGGTAAAGTGTAGCGGGGAGCGGGGGAGCAGCATACTTACCGTCCGTGCGGCTCCCCGGGCGCTCCAGAGTGACGTCAGGGCGCCCCAAGTGCATGGATCACGTCATCCATGCGCATGGGGCGCTCTGACGTCATTCTGGAGCGCCCCGGGAGCCGCACGGACTGTAAGTATACCGCTTCCCCGCTCCTACTATGGTAACCAGGACTTTAATAGCGTCCTGGCTGCCATAGTAACACTGAAAGCATTTTGAAGACGGCTCCGTCTTAAATGCTTTCAGTACACTTGCGTTTTTCCGGATCCGGCAGGCACCTCCGGCAACGGAAGTGCACGCCGGATCCCAACAACGCAAGTGTGAAAGAGGCCTAACAAACATAATAAATAAATGTAAACCAGTTTTATGGAGCAAACTGAGCTAGAAATTTGGTACATTTAGCTTGGTAGATCTCCCTCACTGTAAGCATTGTCCAAAATGTTCTAGAATAAATGAACAGCTAAACGTCAAGGTAAGTATAGTACCGTATGTACAAATCCAGCACTCTGCTATTTAAATAGCCACACTTTAACGGGAATCCATGTTAACAAGTAACACAGGTCAACACTTACTAAGGTGAGTAAAGGAATACAAATTTTATTTTTAATTTTTTTATAATTCACTTCATTTCTACAAAACAGAATTTCTGATCAGTTTAAAAAAATAATAATAGTGTACTGTAAAGGATATTTTGGCCTTATTGTGTCAAAAGACCATACGCCTTTAAGGCTACTTTCACATTAGCATAGAGTTCCGTCACAGGGGCTCGATACCGAAAAAGAACCGATCAGGCATAGAGCCCCATGCATTCTGAATGGAGAGTAAATTAGATATGGCACAGTGAAAGTGAAAGCATGGTGCCCTACCATGAAGGCACATATGAGTAATGGCTGAATGACTGCACACAGGATTGCTTGAGTAGTTAAACACTGTCATTTCTTATCTGGAATTTTAGAGCTGACTCCAGATTTTTTTCCCCTTCCTGCCAGGGAATTAGTAAGAGCTTGGACACGGGAATGGAGAAGAACAACCACCACCCACTCAGGAAACTTCACTCTCAGTCTGACTCAAACAACATATTTGGCAAAGATGTAATGTAAGTTATCTCCAGGTTGTAAGAGGTTCCCGTCATATGTGACAATCCTTCTTCTGGAAAACATGAGGTTGGACATTGACTATACAGTTCCCCCTTTTACCTAATTCTTCCCAGAAGGGTTTGGGTTTCCGTTTTACAAATTTTGAAAATGGAAAATGGAACTTTTTTGAAATAATCTTCAGATAAAAAAAATCAATAGAGAAGTCACTTAAAGGGAGTCTGTCACCACATTTCAGCATATTAGACCGATCAAATAGGGTTATATGATCCACCCAGAACTTAAAAACAGTACCTTTGTTGTAGAAAACGGACTTTTCTTTTAGCCGAAAATGAATTTATAAGGTTATGTTAATGAGCCCTCTCAAGTGCCCAGGGCGGTCTCTCAATCCTCGGAGCCCCAGGCAGCACCTCCTCAATGGCTCATAACCCCGCCCTCCGTGCGCCTCTGCCCGCCCGTTTACTCCCCTCCCCTGTCCTTTTCCACTGCGGCTGTGCGGTCCAAATCGTAGCGGGCGCATGCGCAGTAGGTATCGCGATGCCCTGCCAGGAGCGGGCATCGCATTGCGCATGCGCCCGCTACGATTTGGACCGCACAGCTGCAGTGGAAATGGACAGGGGAGGGGAGTAAACGGGCGGGCAGAGGCGCACGGAGGGCGGAAAAGTCAGTTTTCTACAACAAAGGTACTGTTTTTAAGTTCTGGGTGGATCATATAACCCTATTTGATCGGTCTAATATGCTGAAATGTGGTGACAGACTCCCTTTAATAGACCAATATTAAAAGGGACATTTATGGTATTAAAGGCCCACTCCTATCCCGTCTCATGCTGCCATGTATGAAGATGTGGTTGTGCATACCCGGATCTCTCCATTCACCACTATGGGAAAATAGCAGAGAAAGCTGTGAATGAGCATCGGAGCAAAACCCCCCTGGGAAGACCCCTTTAAAGAGATTTTCCACCATGTCTGGCTGGTTTGGTAAATTTAAGGAACCAAAAAGAGGAAATGTCAGGTTTCTGCTGAAGTAACTTGTAGAATCTGCTCTTTTCCATATATTGTTCCCTATATGAAGGATAAGCCGCTGTCATAGCATTATTGTAAAATATGCATTTGTCTTATTTACAATACTACATGGATAACATTAAATATGGAGCAAAATAATAAAATAAAAAATAAAAAGAAATTGGAGAGTTAATAGTATTCATGTCTTATATACAAGTGGATTTAGATGACAAAGATAATCTATGGGTTTCTGATTATCGTAATGTATCATGAAACACCCAACTGCCTTGTCCTATGATCTCCAGATGAAAGCCTTGGTACAGATAATAGATCATCATGTTCCACATCCCTTTAGCCAACCCGGAAGTGCCCTCCAATGAACCTTTGTAAAGATGTGTGTGCAAACGCTGGTAGAAATGCAAGATGTTGCACTAAGTGGAATATAATGACCCTCACAGACTAGACTTGGGCCTTTGTAGGCTGCACCACCCTGCCCCACAGGCCCATTACCCATTCCCACTGTGCCTGGCCGGCCCCAAAACTCTGAACACGCAAATGCCACGCTGCCCACAGTGCTCATCACTGTGTCCCCTTTCCTGTAAATCCGAGGCAATAAGGCAGACGCATGGTACAATTACTACCATGGGCCTGAGCAGACACTTTGAAGTTGAAAAAGGGTGACTGTCAGACATTGCGAGTTGACTGTAAGGGATGAGGGGCTTGGTGGGCTGGGATGAAGAGGTAGGCCCTACCACCACACCAATGCTTACATTAGGACTAGAAACTATTAAAAACATACATCATTTGGACGAGCTTTGGATGCTGCATCCGAAGCCGCTTCGCTAAAAATTCGTTATAATACTGTATGGAGATTAGCCTCCGTACAGTATTAAAATGTATGGGCTCCCATGAGCCAAAGTTAGCTATTCACGATGCCGTGCAAGACTTTGTTAAATAACTTCGGTAATGAATTATTACAGTGAAAAACCACTTTAAAACTTAGAACCAAGCTCAGCTTCAGTTCCGAGTGGTACCTTGGAACCGAAGCAGAGTTCCGTTCCAAGGTTTTTCACTGTGATAATCAACTGAAGTTATTCAACAAAGGTATTTGTTTTGCTGGGGCAGTATATAGAAACATAGAATGTGTCGGGAGATGAGAACCATTTGGCCCATCTGCCCAATATACTGAATACTTTGAATAGCCGCTGGCCCTATCTTATATGAAGGATGGCCTTATGCCTATCCCATGCATGCTTAAACTCCTTCACTGTATTTGCAGCTACCACTTCTGCAGGAAGGCTATTCCATGCATCCACTACTCTCTCAGTAAAGTAATACTTCCTGATATTACTTTTAAACCTTTGCCCCTCTAATTTAAGACTTTGCAGCAGTTTTTCTTCTTTTAAATATTCTCTCCTCTTTTACTTTGTGGATTCCCTTTATGTATTTAAAAGTTTCTATCATATCCCCTCTGTCTCGTCTTTCTTCCAAGCTATACATGTTAAGGTCCTTTAATCTTTCCTGGTAAGTTTTATTCTGCAATCCATGTACCAGTTTAGTAGCTCTTCTCTGAACTCTCTCCAAAGTATCAATATCCTTCTGGAGATATGGTCTCCAGTACTGAGCACAATACTCCAAATGAGGTCTCACTAGTGCTCTGTAGAGCGGCATGAGTACCTCCCTCTTTCTACTGGTAATGCCTCTCCCTATACACCCAAGCAGTCTGCTAGCATTTCCTGCTGCTCTATGACATTGTCTGCCTACCTTTAAGTCTTCTGAAATAATGACCCCTAAATCCCTTTCCTCTACTGAGGTTAGGACTGTATCACTGATTTTATATTCTGCTCTTGGGTTTTTACACCCCAGGTGCATTATCTTGCAATTAACATAAAATTTTAGTTGCCAGATTTTTGACCATTCCTCTAGTTTTCCTAAATCCTTTTCCATTTGGTGTATCCCTCCAGGAACATCAACCCTGTTACAAATCTTTGTGGCATCAGCAAAAAGACACACCTTACCATTGAGGCCTTCCGCAATTTCGCTGATAAAGATATTAAACAATATGGGTCACAGAACAGATCCCTGAGGTACCCCACTGGTAACAAGACCTTGGTCTGAATATACTCCATTGACTACAACCCTCTGTTGTCTGTCCCTCAGCCACTGCCTAATCCATTCAACAATATGGGAGTCCAAGCTCAAAGACTGCAATTTATTGATAAGCCTTCTATGTGGGACAGTATCAAAAGTAGAGATGGAACGGGGGATTCGTCGAATCCACGAATCCCTTGAATCTTGCTGGATTCGTGGGATACGTGGACTCGAATCCCGACGTAATTTACCGGATACGAATCTGACGAATCCCGGTGGGGCCCAGACTGGTGGTGGCGGCGGTAGGGCACAGCAGAAGATGAGCACTTTGCTGCTGCGACAGGGGAGGGAGAGGCGTTTCCTTTCCCTGTTCCTCCGATAGGCTGCCGGCACAAGGCCCGCAGCCTATCAGAGGCAGGTGCAGGCAGCGCTGCGATGACGTCATTGCGCCGCCTGAGCCGTACAGCGCGGGACACAGGCCAGAAGAGGCTTGCATTGCAGCGGAGGTAAGTAAAAGTGTTTTTTAGTTTTTATCTGTTACTGGCACATTGGCGACGGGGAGAGGTACTATGATACTACTGGCACATTGTGGGGGGGCATTATGATACTGGCACATTATGGGGGGAGATGGCACTATGATACTGGCACATTATGGGGGGAGGTGGCACTATAATACTGGCACAATTGGGGGGAGATGGCACTATGATACTGGCACATTGGGGGGGGGAGATGGCACTATGATACTGGCACATTGGGGGGGAGATGGCACTATGATACCGGCACATGGGGGGGAGGAGAGAGGCACTCCGCACTTGATACTGGCACATGGGGGGGGGGGGGGGGGAGAGGCACTTGATACTGGCACATGATTAGGGGGGCATCTATGGGGACACTTACTGGCACATTATTGGGTGGCACTGTGGGGCCACTTCTTATTGGCACATTATTGGGGGGCATCTACTGAGGCCACAAATAAGGGGTATTTTATATGGGGGGCTCTGTGTGGTACTAGTATTATCAGGGGTATTATCTGTTTCTGCAGTATAGTATTGGGGAGCACAGCGGCACAGTATTGGGGGTGGTAGGATGATTTGTCCAGAAGATGCGAGGATGATGAAAAAGTAGTAAACCAAGATTATTATTTTTTTTGTTAAACTGCAGAGACGAAAAATGGCTGAAAAATGGTGGTCTGGTCTGAAGGTCTGAAAGGAGAAGATGAGGAAAGAGAACATCTACATCAAAGGAGACGTCACTGGATGTAAGAGGTATGTGGCGCTGTATTACCCTGTATGTTCTGTAGTGATAGGAGCAGGGGCGTAACGATCGCGGTCATAGAGGGTGCGACCGTGACGGGAGTAGGGGCGGAGGTTCAGACATACTGACGCGGTCTGACTGTTTCTTACACCGTTCACACAATTATGTACAGGATTCGTAGGATTCGAGATTCGAAAGATTCAATATATTCGAGAACCTTTTCGGATTCGGATTTGAAAAAAAATTGAATTCGTCCCACCTCTAATCAAAAGCCTTACTAAAAAGTCTAGATAAGCGTTGTCTACTGCACCTCCGCCATCTATTATTTTAGTCACCCAATCAAAAAAAAAAAAAAAGCAATAAGATTAGTTTGACATGATCTCCCTGAAGTAAACCCATACTGTTTTTCACCTTTCAATCCATGGGATTTTAGATGTTCCACAATCCTCTCCTTAAGTATGGTTTCCATTAATTTCCCCACTTTTGATGTCAGGCTTACTGGCCTATAGTTGCCCGATTCCTCCCTACTACCTTTCTTGTGAATGGGCACAACATTTGCTAATTTCCAATCTTTTGGGACGACTCCTGTTACCAGTGATTGCTTAAATAAATATGTTAATGGTTTTGCTAGTTCACCGCTAAGCTCTTTTAATAGCTTTGGGTGTACCCCATCAGGCCCCTTTGACTTAATTGTATTAATTTTAGACAGCTGATTTAGAACCTCTTCCTCTGTAAAGATACAAGCATCAAAAGATTCATTAGTCTTCCTCCCTGAGGTCCTCTGTAAAAACTGAACAGAAGTATTCATTGAGACAGTCAGCTAGTTCTTTATCTTCTTCCATATACCTTCCTTCCTTTTGTTTTTAATTTGGTAATGTCTTGTTTTAGTTTCCTTTTTTCATTTATGTATCTGAAGAATGTCTTATCACCTTTTTTCACTGACTGAGCTAATTTCTCTTCTGCCTGTGCTTTAGAAGCTCTTATAACTTGTTTGGCCTCTCTCTGCCTAATCTTATAAATTTGCCTGTCATCCTCTTTTTTTTTTATTTTATAATTACTAAATGCTATCTTTTTGTTTTTAATGATTTTGGCCACTTCTGCTGAGTACCACAGTGGTCTCTTCCTTTTTTTGCTTTTACTGACTAGCCTAATGCAATTATCTGTTGCCTTCAATAGTGCCACTTTTAACCACTTCACATCTGGGCCATTTGCCCCCTTCCTGACCAGGCCTAATTTTGCAAATCTGACATATCTCATTTTATGTGGTAATAACTTTGGAACGCTTTTACTTATCCAAGCCATTCATAGATTGTTTTCTCGTGACACATTGTACTTCATGCTAGTCATAAATTTGAGTCAATATATTTCACCTTTATTTATGAAAAAATCCTAAATTTACCCAAAATTTTGAAAAATTAGCAATTTTCAAAATTTCTATTTCTCTGCTTTTAAAACAGAAAGTGATACCTCATAAAACTCATAAAATATTTATTACTTACTTAACATTCCCCATATGTCTACTTTATGTTGGCATAATTTTGGAAATGTAATTTAATTTTTTTAGGACGTTAGAAGGCCTTAAAAGTTTAGAAGCAATTCTTAAAATTTCACTTTTTTGGCAGATTTTCCATTTTAATCAAATTTTTTCTTTAACACATCGATGGTTGACAGCCAAACAAAACTCAATATTTATTACCCAGATTCGGCGGTTTACAGAAACACCCCAGATGTGGTCATAAACCCATGTCCCATTTGAAGCCCCCTGATGCACCCTTACAGTAGAAACTCCCAAGAAGTTAACCCATTTTGGAAACTAGGGGATAAGGTGCCAGTTGTATTGGTACTATTTTTGGGTACATATGATTTTTTGATCACTCATTATAACACTTTATGGGGCAAGGTGACCAAAAAATTGGCTGTTTTAGCACAGTTTTTATTTATTTATTTACAGCGTTCATCTGAGGGGTTTGGTCAAGTGATATTTTTATAGAGCAGATTGTTACGGACATGGTGATACCTAATATGTATACTTTTTCTTATTTATTTAAGTTTTACACAATAATAGCATTTTTGAAACAAAAAAGTTATGTTTTAAATTTGTATCCATGTTCTGAGAGTGGGAGCTATAGTTCTTTTTATTTTTTTAGCGATTTTCTTATGTAGGGGCTAATTTTTTCCGGGATGAGGTGACGTTTTTATTGGTACCATTTTGTGGGACATACTCCTTTTTGATCACTTGGTGTTGCACTTTTTGTGATGTAAGGTGACAAAAATTGCTTGTTTTGACACAGTTTTTAAAAAAAAAATTATGGTGTTTATCGGACTGGGTCGATCATGTGATATATTTATAGAGCCGACCGTCACGGATGCGGCAATACCAAATATGTCTATTTTATTTATTTATTTTCTATTTAAAAAAAATTATAATAATTCCTTACTTTTTTTAACACTTTCTTTTTTATTTTACACTTTTCGTTCCCCATAAGGTCATACAAGACCTCTGGGGGACATTTAACTTCACTTCTTTTTTTCACTGTTGATTTCTCCCGTAACTGGGGCTGACATAGTAACCCCAGTTACAGGAGAAATACACCCCCCAGAGAGGCTGTACAGCAGAATACTGTGCTGTACTGACTATATCGTGTTGCACTGTGGTATTTGTTTTGCTGGGCCAGTATATCGTGTTGCACTGTGGTATTTGTTTTTCTGGGCCAGTATATCGTGTTGCACTGTGGTATTTGTTTTGCTGGGCCAGTATATCGTGTTGCACTGTGGTATTTGTTTTGCTGGGCCAGTATATCGTGTTGCACTGTGGTATTTGTTTTTCTGGGCCAGTATATCGTGTTGCACTGTGGTATTTGTTTTTGTGGGCCAGTGGTATATCGTGTTGCACTGTGGTATTTGTTTTTGTGGGCCAGTGGTATATCGTGTTGCACTGTGGTATTTGTTTTTGTGGGCCAGTGGTATATCGTGTTGCACTGTGGTATTTGTTTTTCTGGGCCAGTATATCGTGTTGCACTGTGGTACTTGTTTTGCTGGGCCAGTATATCGTGTTGCACTGTGGTATTTGTTTTGCTGGGCCAGTATATCGTGTTGCACTGTGGTATTTGTTTTGCTGGGCCAGTATATCGTTCTGCTGAAGCAGCATTTTGTGCTGCACTTTGGTATCTGGCTCTGCAACTGAACCAAATGCCAAAGTGTAGCACAGTATACTGCTCCTCCATGGTATTGCTGGCCCTATCTATGTGTTAGCCTCACTTACTTGAGTTGACCCCGCCTAATCGTGTTGGCCCCACATTCTGTCAATTTGGGCCCTGCAAGAAGTATTCAGACTAGGTTACTAGGGCATCACCAGCTATAAGTACAGCTTCTGTGTACTGCATGTATTGCAGCTTACACATGTAAGGGTACTTTCACACTAGCGTTAAAGTTTTCCGGTATTGAGTTCCATCAAAAGGGCTGACTACCGGAAAAACGCTTCAGTTTTATGCTAATGCATTCTGAATGGAAAGCAATCGTTCAGAATGCATCAGGATGTCTTCAGTTCAGTCCCTTTTACGGTATTTGGCCAGATAAAACACCGCAGCATGCTGCGGTATTTTCTCCGGCCAAAATAAATTTCCATTAAAATGTATTAATGCCAAATCCGGTACCAAGTGTTCCAGAAAAACGGATCCGGCATGTGCAGACCTTTAAATCTGTGAAAAAGATAAATACCGGATCCGTTTTTCCAGATGACACTGGAGAGACGGATCTGGTATTGCAATGCATTTGTCAGACGGATCCTGAAACAAATGATATCCGCTTGCATACGGATTTCCGTATCCGGCAGTCAGTTCCAGCAACGTAACTGCCTGCCAGATTCTTCTAACTACTTCTGCTAATGTGAAAGTACCCTAAATTGCTGATAGCAGCCTATCCGCTCACTCCCATCAACTGAATCCCTTCCAAATACTAATGTGAAAGCTTGAAAGATCTATATGCTAAAAGCATAGTCCAGGTTTAAAAAAAGTCAGCTTTTTCCCCCCAGAAACAAGGGTTGTCCTAGTATTGCGATTATCCCCAATCACTTGTAGGGATACACATGGTTATATTTATTCAGCAGTTCTAAAAGAGGTTCTCCAGTTACACAGAATTTTTTTTTTTTTTAAATGCATTAAACCTTTCTGCATTATATAAATCAGATGATGAAG
Source organism: Bufo bufo (assembly GCF_905171765.1). Taxonomy (NCBI): domain Eukaryota; kingdom Metazoa; phylum Chordata; class Amphibia; order Anura; family Bufonidae; genus Bufo; species Bufo bufo. The sequence continues at coordinate 211,978,881 of NC_053390.1, forward strand.
TTTTGAACGCAATTTCACACGGCAAATAAGATGAATTGGCTGATAAGTGGAGAAAGAGGCACTTTTCTCTAATAAGATATATTACAAGGTTTCTTATGTTCACTGTTAATATCGATTTATGCAAAATTTACTGCAAGGATTCTTTAAACCAGTAGGTGTCACATTGAAAAGTTAAAAAGGAACCTGAAAGATACAGAAAATGTAAATAAAAAGAATAAAGCTGGCCATACATTTGAGATAACGGTTGCCTGAATGCTTGTTCAGCTGACAACCACCTCTCCCGATCCTCCCATACACATGTATACTCGGCTGGGCCACGCATGAAAGTGTAGTAAATGGGGAGAGGGGAGAAAGCAGTTGGCAGACACCTATGAAAGAGGCTTATCTCCCATCGGGGGAGAGTCAGGAGGCCATCATACACGTTGGATAGGTGGCCAAACCAAACGATATCGGCAGGTTTGGCCAACAAGATGTAATGTGAATGGCCAGCGTTAGTGACATCTTCTCTGACATCAGAAAATCCTAAAGTACGACCTTCAGCATGAAATAGCATCTTCTCTGAAGCAAAAACATTGTTACAGGAGTCAGTATTAGAAGACATTTCACAAGCACGTATTTCTACACATGCTGCTCTGCCTTCTTTTAGTTCACAGTTCAAAATTATTATTTTTTCTTCTCACATTGGGTGTGTTTCAATTATTTTCACATCCCTATTTTGGGCACATTTTGTGCATTCTCCTAATACAGAAATATCTCGCTACAACTAAACTGACTTCCTCAAAACTGTGAGATAATTTTCTTTGATAAACAGATTTTTTTTCCTAGAGTAGATTTTTGGTGAGGAAATAGAAATTTATCACACCATTGCTAAAGGGATATTCCAGGCGCAATGGGCACACTGTGTTAGGCTACTTTCACACTCGTGTTTGGTGCGGATCCGTTCAGATAATACAACCGCCTGCATCCGTTCAGAACTGATCCGTTTGTATTATCTTTAACATAGCCAAGACGGATCCGTCTTGAACACCACTGAACGTCAATGGAGGACGGAGCCGTCCTCTATTTTGCCAGATTGTGTCAGTGAAAACGGATCCGTCCCCATTGACTTACATTGTGTGTCAGGACGGATCCGTTTGGCTCAGTTTCGTCAGACGGACACCAAAACGATGCAGGCAGTGTTTTGGTGTCCGCCTCCAGAGCGTAATGGTGACTGAACTGAGGCAAACTGATGCATTCTGAGCGGATCCTTTTCCATTCAGAATGCATTAGAGCAAAACTGATCTGTTTTGAACCGCTTGTGAGAGCCCCGAACAGATCTCACAAATGGAAAGCCAAAACGTCAGTGTGAAAGTAGCCTTATACCTATAACGGGGCACAACATGACTCAGGGATTCAAAGACCTCCAATGAAGGAATACCTGTGTCATTCACACCTCAGTGTGCCTTGTCACTAATGAATTAACCCCTTAACAACCGTCGATACATGTTCTTACGGAGGTCAATTTTTATTTTTTTCTAGGCCACCACCTTTTTACGGCAGCCTAGAATACGCACTGCCTGGGTCTCTCGTGCAGTGGAAAGCAGGAGCTCAGCTCTCATATGAAAGTTGGGCTCCTGCTAACGGGCCGGATCTGTAGCATCGTCGTTCTGGCATGTCTAACCCTTTAGATGCCATGGTCAATAGGGACTGTGGCATCTAAGCCATTTAGAAGGAGGGATCTCAGCATGGTGGCCAGAGGCCTAATGAAGACCCCTATGTCTGCCTGCACATATCCAAGTTACAAAAACTAAAAATGCCAAAACAAAATCCCCTCCACATATTTTAAATCGCCTCGCCTACATCTTGCAAGGTGAATGCCGTAAAAAAAAAAAGGCAAAATTTATGTTTTTTGCCTATTTGCCTTGGAAAACAAAAACGAAATTAAAAGCCATCAAAAAGTGTTATATACCCCAAAATGGTATCAATGAAAACTACAAGTCGTCCCACAAAACTACATGACTAGTGATAAGCGATGCGAGCCCGGATTTTACATCCAACGTCGCTTCATTCAAAACTTTGGGTTAATACTGTACTGAGATCCATCTCTCGTGAATCTCGCATGAACGCTTTTACTTGTCACCTAAGCACCCACAAGGTCAACCATCCCTGTTCTGGCATAACCCTCATGGAAAGAACTGCCCATACACCAGCTTTCTTTCTTTTTGAATAAAAAAACCTGAGAACCCAAAGTTGTCAGTGCATATGTATTCACCACCAATGCCAAGGTCTTGTTCAACCAATTAACATAATTAGTTAAATAATGTCATCCTGGTTAGTATAAATACACTAGTTCTAAAAAACGCACCCCCTAGTCTGCGACACTATTAACTTTTACATGCACCATGATGTAACTGTACATTGTTGGTGCAGTGTAAATCTATGGAGCGGGCTTCGTAATACAGCCGACAACTGTCAGCAATGACTGGGATCAGAGATGATGCCAATTCCAGTGTCCTTTAACCCTTAAGATGCAGCAGTCAATAGTGACTGTAGCATCCGATCAGAGCGCTCAAGGCGAAATCTCAGGGCTTTGATCGGTTGCTTTGACAGCCTGGGGCCTTGTGATGGCTCCCAGCGCTGTCATAGTAAGGCTACTTTCACACCTGCGTTCAGGTGTCCGCTCGTGAGCTCCGTTTGAAGGAGCTCACGAGCGGTCCCGAACGCAGCCGTCCAGCCCTGATGCATTCTCAATGGAGGCGGATCCACTGAGAATGCATCCGCCTGCCAGCGCTCAGCCTCCGCTCCGCTCAGTGAGCGGACACCTGAACGCTGCTTGCAGCGTTCGGGTGTCCGCCTGGCCGTGCGGAGGCGAGCGGATCCGTCCAGACTTATAATGGAAGTCAATGGGGACGGATCCGTTTGAAGATGACACAGTATGGCTCAATTTTCAAACGGATCCGTCCCCCATTGACTTTCAATGTAAAGTCTGAACGGATCCGTTTGCATTATCATGGGGAAAAAAAAAAAAAAAAAAATATTTTTTTTTTTTTTTTTTTTCTTTGTTCATGGTTATGCAAACGGATCCGTTCTGAACGGATGCAAGCGTTTGCATTATAGGAGCGGATCCGTCTGTGCAGACACCAGACGGATCCGCTCCTAACGCAAGTGTGAAAGTAGCCTAAGCTGCCTGAAAAGAAGTGCCACAGGCACTACCTGACAGGCAGTCTGTCAGAATCCCACAGAATTCTATTGCAGTCTATGGTACAATCAATCAGGAGATCGCATGTACAAGTCTCCTAAGGGAGCTAAAAACTACTGTAAAAAGTAAATAAATAAATATTAAGAATGTAAAAAACACGAAAATTCTAATCACTCCCTTTCCCAATTTTACATATAAAAAACTATAAAAAAACATAATTGTTATCACCATAATCGTACTGATCCAAAAACCCATATAACTTTGGCAGAATTGCCATTTTCCAATTTCACCCCACAAATAAATTTTTTACCCATTTTCCAATACAAGCCATGGTAAATTAAATGGTGTCATTCAAAAATACAACTTGCCCCGCATACGCCTATGTGGACAGGAAACTAAAAAGGAAAAAACAATTAAAATAGTTTGTGCTGAAAGAGCTCTACAAACAAGTCAGAGACAAAATGATGTAGATATAGATCAGAGTTGAGTTATAAAGAAAAATCCCAAGCTTTGGACATCCCAAAGTCATGAAAGGGTAATGAACAGGGCAGCCCTGTGCTCCACCTCCACTACTGTCCTTATCTACTTGCATGACCTGTCCTAAGTGACGGCCCACAACTGGACGACAATCCCTTCTTAGCTAAGTGCAGGGGTCTAAGCAAAAATGGGAAAAGAGTAGTCAGAAAGAAAGAGGTGAAAAACAGACAAGCAAAACCATGACCAGATCAGGATCCAAAAATCAGATACATACACAAAGCAAAGTCAGCAGAAAAAAACAAGATCACAAATTAGCAGAGTGAAATACAAGGAGGTCACGTCAGAGACAAAAATCAGTAACCAGAGGCAATGGCAAAGAACTAGGCAAAGGTCAGTGATCCAGAGTAGCAAACACACAATTAGCTAGTGATGCTTAGAAAACCAATCACAGGCAACTGTGGGCAGCAGCAGCCAGTTTAAAGGGTTTCTATCACTTCGTATCACATATTTAGGTGTCAGAAACTAGCGATCCGCTAGTGTCTGCTCTAACAAACCATCCTAATATGATAGGTTTTGGGGCAGCCGTTTCGCTAAAATAACAACTTATATCTATATGCTAATGAGCCTCTAGGTGCTATGGGGGCGTCATTAGCACCTAGAGGCTCCGTCTACCTTCATAAACTGCCGCCGCCCAGCGCGTCCCTCCAGCCCGCCCATCTCCTGCTGAATGTGATCCTCTCCGTGCGCGTCTCTGTTCGGCGCATGCGCAGTGAATGTCTGACAGCTTCCCTGCTCAGACATCTCCACTGCGCCTGCGCCGATGACATCATAGTGCTCCGAGGAACAGGCGCAGTGGAGATGTCTGAGCAGGGAAGCTAATGCGAGCCTTCACAAACAGCTGATCGGTGGGGAGGTCCTAAGTGTAGGATCTCCGCTGATCAGATGCTTGTGACCTATCCAAAGGATAGATTGTCGGTAAGAAAAAGGCAGAGAACCCCTTTGCAGAAAAGCATAAGGAAACCCGTTTGGAGTTTGTCAAACACATGGAAGGTGGCTCTATAGTCAGATGAAACTAAAACTGAAGTATTCACAAGAACCCCATTCCCACAATGAAGCATGGTGGATGTATCATGCTATGTGGATGCTTTTCATCAGCAGGGACTGGAAAACTTGTCACAACTGAAGGAAAAATGGATGACATTAAATACTGGGCAATACTTGAGGAAACCTGTTTTAGTCTGCCAAAGATTTGAGACTGGGACAAAGAGTCACCTGCCAGCAGGACAATGACCCTAAAGATGCTAAAGCTACACTGCAGTGGTTTCAGTGGAAACTTGAAATGGGCAAGTCAAAGCCCAGAATTCAATCCATCTGGGAAACCGTGGCGTGACTTGTAGACTGCTGGACACAAACGCAAACTTGGAGCTGTCTTGCCTAGAAGAATGGGCAAAATTATTAGTATTTAAATGTGCCAAGCTAGTAGAGACATACCCCAAGAGACTTGTATCTGTAATTGCCGCAAAAGTCTCATTTACGGATACAGGGAGAACTTCAAGTATCAGTGGTTTCAAGAGTCAGGGAGGGGGTAAGAAGGGCAATAGGAAGTGATCCCCAGGGGAGCACAGAGGGGAACATCTGGGTCTACAGCCCTTACCCCAGGTAACAAGTGCTACAGCTGGGGCTCTCTCCTCATCTTTTCTGGAGTTGGGGGAAGGGGGTGGTTTGATCCCAGATCATCTCATGGACAGAGAGGTGTAGGGGACCCAGAAGCTGATTTAGGATAAGTCAACAATAACAGATTGGCAGGGGCACCCCTGTTGATCGGCTATTTGAACGCAGAGCTTGTATAAGTGCTGCGTTTACCTCCTCGCCGTCAACACTGCAGCGATATGCTGTGTAAATACAGCCCCACCGTCCCATTCACTTCAATGGGACGGCTCCCTCCTATTCTGCCATTTTTTTTAAATGCACATCAGTGTTCCTGATCGGAGGTACTCACTGCATGTCCTAATTCTGTCCGTTTTTGCAGATCAGATTAGCCATTTCTATTCATGCGAAGGAGGAAAAACAGAATGCACATAGTAATTTATTTTTATTTTTTCACAGACCAGTTTTTTTTGCAGACAGAAATTCAGCCACGGTGATGTGAATAAGCTCTAAGGGTCATCTTATTTCACAGCTCAGATACATTACTGACAATAAAAGTCAGAGAAAGCAAAAAATGGTGCCCGTGGCAGCTCAGTGGTGAAAACCTTGTACTAATTTAGATAAGACAATGCAGTTACCTTCTACCAAAATAAGAAATGTGCGAGAGCTAGGCGATCACAGAGCTGTACAGGCGGTTGCTGCAATGCAAGTGTCTTTATTCTGTGTCATACCCAGAATGCAAAACAATGTGGTCTAGGAATAAATGAACACACACAATATTCACGTAAAACAATGTCATGAGCCTTAGAAAGGAGTAGTCATTCTACCACCTTCGAAGAATGATGATGATTCAAATCGTTAGTTAAAAAGGAAGAGTATTTTCTCCCACATCACTTGAACGGTAAATCACAGGAAGGAAAAGAACAACCGAAAACGACTGTAAATCCAGAGGATTATCCATCTCTGTTTAGCTGATGGAAATATGAATCCCTTGAAATAATATAATAATGAATATTAACACTGCTCAAAAACAGCAGCATATGTATCTCCTGAACCTATTACGTAATGGGCTCTGTCCCCTTCACGTTTTCAGTTTTTCTTCTACTGATTATTTCATTCCTTCCCCCTGCATCGTCTTTGGTCTTCACGGTGTGGAAAGTCTACTGCACAGAAGATGGCCTGGCATGATGCAATATCTTCAGGGTGTAGTCGTGTGATGGCCTATATCATACACACAACATGTGAGGCCAGATTATGGCCCACAACTCCGGCACAGGGACATGTCTATGTCTGTCTAAGCGGGGGTGTAAGATACACTCTAGCACTTAGGTTCCTCTTGTTATCCTTTTAGCTATCTGTAAGGCTATGCAGGATTCATTCGGGGTCTCAGTTGCAGATTCTGTTAAAAATATGGAACGAAAAAGCGCAGCTGGAGATTTCTAATGGAAAACTGATGGATCCCATTACAGTCAATTCATTAGCGTCGCTTTTTGCCTCTAGTGCTTCTGTTATTTTCATTGTTCTGCTTCCATAACGGAGCAAACCAACAGAAGTTGAGATGCTAGTGTAAAGCCAACCTAACTGTACAGTTTCATACTTGAAGTAGGTAATTATTATATTGTACATTTATAAAGTGTTTGTCTGGCTGGTAAAAATAAAATATATATATGGTCACGTGGCTTAAAAATGACCACCGCTCAGCCAAAGGACCAAGGAAGTAGGACTAGTGGAGGAAGCTTTGAAATGGGAGCAGCGAGGGATTGTGGACAACCCCTTTAAAACTTCAGTTGTCCTCTTTTGTCAACTTAAAAAAAAATGAAATTCAGCAATATCTGTTCTCTGGAAACCTGGGTAGCAGCCAACATGACGGCTGATACAGCTTCTGCTCATGTCAGCTTCTTGTACCACCACCACACAGGCTCTGTAGGAGAGTTCGGTGACGGCCCCTTAATAGATATCTCTGCAATCAGTTCACACACTGGACCCTATTCTCTAGAGGTCTATATCACCATATAATAATAGACCATATCACAAGAACAGATATTATCCAAATGATGCTTAACTTTTGGGTCATTTAGATATATTATACTAAACACGTGAGTACTGTGATACAAAAAGCATGATTGTTGGAGGAGCTGGCGGACGCACTGGTCATCTTAAAACATAATGTACATAGTAACATGCAGACACATAAAAGTACTTGAAGTTAGGCTAAGTTCACATCAGGCCGTTTCTAGCATTTATTCAGTTAAAGAACGTTTTTTGTCCAGCTGATTCCAGGCTATCTATGCCGTCAAAGTGAATGTAGCCTTAATTTCAATGGTGTAATATTAGCATCAGGTAAACTGTCAGAAATACCCTAATATTTCTTCTAATGTACTTTCTATGTTGATTTTAAACTTTTACATGCAAAAAAGGCCCCCAAATTTTGGACGTTCCAGAAGGTACACTTTAAAGGGGTCTTGCAAGACTTTTTAACTCTGGATAGGTCATCAGTACCTGATCGGTGGGGGTCTGACACCCGGGACCCACGCCGATCAGCTAGTCAAAAAGCTCCTGTTAGGAAAGGGCAGTGCAGATGTGGACTTAGCCTAAGATATGTTCCTTTTTTGTTTCATATTCTTGCTTATCCACAACACTGTATGTGTCAAGGCATGGACAACAAACAACTCTGCTTTGAAGAACGTGTCACCGGTGGTGTCACGTTACTTGTCTTCCAAGAACTCAAAAGCAGAGTCTAATTTGTACTTGTAAATTCCAGGAAGTGTCTTCAATAATTCTAATTAAAGGCCTGCCCCACTAGCACAGAGTAAACAGACGAGAGGAATTGTCATACTTCTTTAAAATATAGATTTTTGACTAGTATTTTATATTTTAAATTAGCTGCTTATGTAAATAGGATGTCATACTTAGTTCAATATATTTTTTGAAAGCATTTTACCCATCTCCTCATCCTCCAGGTCATTTAAGCAGTGTCTGTGGAGGAAGTCTAGACATAAATCTGCTGACACAATTTGCTTAGATTCTCGCTCAATCGACTGCAGTGATTATAGCCTAGTCTAAAAAGCACAAAAAAATGTAACTATATATAAAGCATCATTTATCATTAATCAAAATATTGATAAAAAGTATGGCTATCATTAGTCTCTTCTGTCAAGGCCATATCAGGTAAGGGTTGCTCAGCCGACTACATTTAAAATCGAGCATTAAAGCATTAATAGGGTTGTTTTTTTTAAAGCTCAGTATGGTATAAAATAATAAAATAAGTCACGCTCACCTTCCGATCTATGCCGCCAGAGGCCATTTCCTGTGGGTTGAGAGAGACCAGGTAATATTACGACTTATTTTATACCATACTGGACTTTTGTTTTTTTATGTTAACTGGCTGGACAACCCCTTTAAAACATTCAAGCAATTGACCTAAGCTGACTATAACAAGCGATCACTAGATTGCCAATTGTATTCTGAAATGGATTAATCCATCACAGAATACAGCATTCAGTGTATTCCAATGCAGTGCTGCCTCCTACAGGCCCGTATCACTGAAATAGAACAGCTTTACCAATCTCAGCCATAGGGGGGGCTGTTATCGAAGCAAGAGTGGTTGGCGCCTGCATTTTCAGCACCCATATGCTGTAGTCAAACTTATGGCCGATCGCAGACATTAGCCCTAGGCCTCTGCCTGATGGCTATGGCAAGCGGATACCATCTTTAAATTGAAGACTCCTGCCGTACATGTATGGCAGCAGTCATCAAGGGGTTACACGGATTGACAGATGGATACATTATTCATTGCAGACAAGACTTTTTCTTCCGCCAAAGAATGGGAGCGGCAACTAAGCGAGCATAACTGATGCTCAAAAGCAAACATTTAAACAAATGGGGGACCCACATGATTTTCTGTTCCTCTGATGGAACAGAATTACAGAAAGGTCAACGCAGATGTGAAGATGCCCTCAGACTGACAAGCAGTTGTCTACAAGACATAAGAGAGGACGGGCACAATGCAGAGTTATGAGAAAAGATGCTCTAGAACTGTTACATTATAGAGACTACAAGTATTTACTAAAGTAAATCGCACAGCCCACTTAGCTGCTGCTGTAACTAGGACCACCGCCATGAAAGGCTGAGATGGGGCAACCAATGGGGTCTTCCGGGATTATTATGGTATTTAATAGATACGCTCATGTTGTTATTTTTTTGTTTGAACTCTCCTAATATGTTTTCACCTTGTGAACCAATCACTCTGGTTTGTTTCCATTCAACAGCATTTTCTGTTGTTGTATCCATGCTAACCCATGATGCACTTCTCCTTTCTCTGCCACAGCTCCAGTGCCCACCCTAACACCACCCAGCTGGTTTATAGCTCCTCCCACCAGTTAGTTACATAGACACTCCCCTATCACTGCCCCCAATAACACATAGCTGGTTTATAGCTCCTCCCACCAGTTAGTTACATAGACACTCCCTTATCACTGCCCCCAATAACACACAGCTGGTTTATAGCTCCTCCCACCAGTTAGTTACATAGACACGTCCCTATCCCTGCCCCTGTGTGGACATAACATCACAGGAAATAAGAAAGAGCTGCTTGGACATGGTCATGTGACCACAGCCCAGAACTTAAAATAGAAGGAAAAAATTAGGGATCGACCGATTATTGGTTTTACCGATATTATCGGCCGATATTCAGGATTTTGACAGTTATCGGTATCGGCATCTATTTTGCCGATATTTTGCCTGTGTTCCCTCAGCAGCACAGGGGAGAAGGAAGCAGTGTCTCCCTCCCCCTGTGATGCTGCTGCCGCTGCCGCCAATGAAGAGACAGATGGGAAGAGGAGGGGAGGGGCTGTGGCCACTGCGCCACCAATGATGTTAACTTACTCATTCATTCAAATTGAACAGGAGGAGGGAGCTGGCTGCAGAATCACATAGCCGGCTCCCGACCGCGATCCGCGGTAGTTAACCCCTCAGGTGCCGCGGATCGCAGCTACCGCTCATAGAGGTCGGGAGCCGGCTATGTGATTCTGCAGCCAGCTCCCGCCTCCTGTATATGAATAAATGAGAGATTTATCTTCATTGGTGGCGCAGTGCGGCCCCCCAAGCCCCCCAGTATTATTCATTGGTTGTGCGCAGTGCGCCCTCCACAAGCCCCCCAGTATTATTCATTGGTGGCGCAGTGCACCCCCCCAAGCCCCCCAGTATTAATCATTGGTGGTGCAGTACGCCCCCCCACCCCCACATTAAAAACATTGGTGGCGCAGTGCGCTCCCCACCACCGTATTAAAAACATTGTGCCCCCCACCCCCCCTACCATTAATCATTGGTGGCAGTGGCCACAGGGTCCCCTCTCCCCTCCTCCTCCGATCGGAGCCCCAGCAGTGTAAGCCTGGGGCTCCGATCGGTTACCATGGCAGCCAGGACGCTATTGAAGCCCTGGCTGCCATGGTAAGCTCCAGGCTGTGTGTGCACAAAGCACAGAGCAGCAGGGACAGTGTAAGCTCCTATTCACCCTGGTAGATCTCTATCAGGGTGAATAGGACAAGGGTTCTAGTCCCTAAGGGGGCTAAAAGTTAGTAAAAAAAAAAACAACACCAAAATATTAAAGCGAACCTTTCACCAGGATTTCACCTAATAAACTATTACCAGTACCTTATAGATTATGCTCATTCTGTTTAAATGCATTCTTGTCCCGCTTTCCTGGGATGTATATTGATGAAAAAAACGACTTATAAAGTCCTTGTCTCCAGCTCCTGCAGTCACGGTGGAAGTCAAGGGGGTAGCCCTTCCCTCACTCTGGGCTGTAACTCCCCTGCCCTAACCCCTCCTCTAACTAGTGTAACTGACACCCGGCTCAGTCGCCGGGACCGCGCTTGTACTGGCGGCGCATGTGCTGTTGGTCTCCGTAGCAGCGCGATCCCGTCTATCGCGCGACTGAAGCGCGATCCTGTAAGTGAATTGCGCATGCGCCGTTCGTCCCCGATGCCTCCCTGTCTTCTATTCAGGCGCGCGCTTCATAAGTCGTTTTTTTCATCAATATACATCCCAGGAAAGCGGGACAAGAATGCATTTAAACAGAATGAGCATAATCTATAAGGTACTGGTAATAGTTTATTAGGTGAAATCCTGGTGAAAGGTTCGCTTTAAGTATAAATGAAAAAGAAAGATTTACAAAAAAATAAAATAAAATACACATTAACAATAAACATATTCATTTTCAGCAGATTTGTGTAGGATTATTATTATTTTTTTCAAAAATGAAAATTCACACAATATCTGTATAAATTATCGGCTATCGCCCTGAAAGTTCACAAATTATCGGTATCGGCCCTAAAAAATCAATATCGGTCGATCCCTAGAAAAAAGGTAAAAGTAATACCGTACATTAAAAAACTACAGCTACTTTCATAAATGATTATTTTAAAGGTTGCCGATTCTAAATCTGCTACGTGTCTGTCATGTACCTGCAGTCTAACAGCCACCATCTGACGTCTTCTGAAGACAACTTACTGGAAATGGAAGGAGTTTGATGGCAGAACTTTGCCAGTTTTTCTGTGCTGTATTTGCACTGGTCACATGAAGTGTACCCATCGTAGTCATTCATATGGTTTGCCACCAGATGCAAAACTCAGCTAGCGGTTCATATATTGGAGCCCGGGTGGTTCTTGTAAACCTCCATCTTTTTGGTGGATGTCATCATTTTTCTTATACATGTTTTATTTCATATTTTGAAGTGTAAGTACAAGGGCCAGTTCATACAGAGTTTTTGGCATTGATTTTGGGGCGTTTCAGCCACAAAAAACAGCTCCAAAAAACACAGAAACACAGCCTATTTATTTCAATGGGAAGCTGCACTTGAATTCTGACGCATAAAAAAACGGCATCAAAAACGAAGAAAGTAGAGCTTATATGAGAAGCAGTGAGCCGGGCAGATTGTGTGCATGAAATCCATTTTATCTACGGCTACAATGCAGGCTGGGGCAGAGGAATGCGCTGGAAATAACCCGTGATGGCTTGTTCAGGCACATAACGTGCGTACACACAGACTGTTTCTCAGGAAGGAAGTCGACTTGCTTTTCCAACAAAGATAAACTGTTCGATTGTGCCTAACATTGTACCGGACTAGAACAACAAAAGGTTAGAAATGCCGCAAGGAAACGGGCATTACTAGACTTCACAATCTGTCTCTTGGCTGGTTATTAAGATCCATCCTGACTATGGAGAGCGGCATATAGAAATGAAATATTCCCAGGCGTTAGTGGGGTCTGCACAAGGGGAACCTCAAACCTTGACCCGCACTATATATACCACTTAACTCATGAAAGGGATTGCCCACAAGCTATAGAGAACCGTGCCTGGTCCTATGCCAAGCGATATAAAGAAAAAAAAAAGTCTTTAGACTCTATAGCTAGATTACCGTACTTGTCCAAATCTCCAAAAGTCCTAGCCAGTCTCAGGAGCTTCCAAGGTGTAACTAAAAGGGTTTTCCGAGGTTAACAGTCCCACCGTTCCAGAGCTGCAGTTACCATCCTGGCTGGGTCCCTGCCAGTCTGGAGGTGATGAGGTCCCAAAAACCACTGCTGCCAATCTCAGTATTAACATAGGTCACTGCGGTTATGCCAGACAGCCCCTTTAAGTAGTGTATATTTAAATGGGTATGGGTCAGTTAAGTTAAAATTTAGAAACGGGTGTTCAAAGTCACAATAAACTTGTGAATTTCACCTGCATGGATACAGTTCTCTACTTCTTTGCTACTTGATGTCTACAGGATTTTGGGACGCATGACTTTTTAAAAATATATACGACTTATAAATTCAAAATAGGATTCATTGTGCAGCAAGACAATTACTCATTGATTAAAAATTGGCCCTGCTGGGGTTGGGGTTTTGGCACTGAGCAACTGGATTTCTGCAAGCCTTAGGCTGCGTTCACACGGGAGAGATTTCCGCGCGGGTGCAATGCGGTAGGTGAACGCATTGCACCCGCACTGAATCCGGACCCATTCATTTCAATGGGGCTGTTCAGATGAGCGATTATTTTCACGCATCACTTATGCGTTGCGTGAAAATCGCAGCATGCTCTATATTCTGCGTTTTTCACGCAACGCAGGCCCCATAGAAGTGAATGGGGTTGCGTGAAAATCGCATGCATCCGCAAGCAAGTGCGGATGCGGTGCGATTTTCACGCACGGTTGCTAGGTGACTGTCTATACACTCTATTATTTTCCCTTATAACATGGTTATAAGGGAAAATAATAGCATTCTGAATACAGAATGCTTAGTAGGTGATCAATTGAGGGTTAAAAAATAAAAAAAAATTAACTCACCTTGTCCTCTTGTTCCCGTACTTCTCCCGGTCTTTAGTTCTTTAAAAAGATGAACTATGGGCTAAAGGACCTTTGGTGACGTCAGATCACATGCTCCAATCACATGGTACATCACCGCGGTTGATCACTGCTGGCTGATAAATCCTTTAGTCTAAGTTTATACCACCTATATGTTGACTTGGTTTACAGCACCACATTAAAACCACGACCCCTTTCCAGTTGTTTGGCGAGTCACAAAAAGTGTCTAAAAAACATTTTGTAAAGAATTTACAGCAGTTTTTTGGTCCAAACTGTAGCATAATTCTGGCACATTTTGATTAGCAAATTTCCTGTACGATTTCCCTTAAACCACAGAGACGTAGAAGTGTTGTACTCCTATGGCAACTAGAAAGCCCCAAAGATATAGGAGCGTGGCTGCACACGATGTGGATTGTCTGTGGATCTCATGTACACTTTGCTTTTCTTATTAGGTGCAGAAATCCGGTTGCGCGAATTTTTAAATCTGTAGCATGTCAATGGTTCTGTAGAGCGGTTTTCACCATAGACTTCAATGGGGTTGTTAACATAAAGAGAAAATCCACACCAAAAGGCTACATTCACACGAAAAACGGATCCGAAAAACACGGACACCGGCCCATGTGCGTTCTGCAATTTTTGGACCGCACATGCTGTCGCTATCATAGAAAATGACATGTTCTATTTTTTATTTTTTTGCGGGACCGCGGCACGGAACTACGTATGTAGAAATGAATGGGTCCGCACCTGTTCCGCAAAATTGCGAAACGGATGCGGACTCATTCATACGGTCGTGTGAATGTAGCCCAAAAAAAACTGCATAAAAACTGCACAAATAAGTATAACACACCAAGACTGCGATAAATAGTGCAGATTTAGGTGCGTTTTATTGCGCAGTTTTGGTGCAGATTTCATTTGGATTTTCTGCACCATGTGCAGCCACCCTAAGTGTACAGGTAAGGCTATTTTCACACTTGCGTTTTTCTTTTCCGGCGTTGAGTTCCGTCCTAGGGGCTCAAATCCGGAAAAGAACTGATCAGTTTTATCCCCATGCATTCTGAATGGAGAGTCAGTCCTTCAGGATGCATCAGGATGTCTTCAGTTCAGTCTTTTTGACTGATCAGGCTTTTCAGAAAAACGTAGCATGTTGTATTTTTACCTCCGGCCAAAAAGCCTGAACACTTTGACTGAACGCCGGATCAGGCCTTTTTCCCATTGACTTGCATTAACGCCGGATCCGGCACTGTGTGTTCAGTCAAAACGGATCAGGCTTTTGCATGTTAAACCCGAAAAATGTGAAAAAAAAGTTAAAGTCCATAAATGGCGGATCCGTTTTTTCCAATGCATTTTTTCATTGTGATCAAAATCCTGATCAGGATTCAAATGTAATCCGTTTTCACACGTTTTTTCCGGATCCGGCGGGCAGTTCCGGTGTCGGAATTGAACGCCGGATTAAAACAACGCTAGTGTGAAAGTAGCCTAAGTCCTCCGTAAACACACAAGTTAAGCTGCCCTTACCATGTCTTACACAGTTCTACAAAAGTGATTTTCAGATGAGTCATTTCGGTCACGAACACCCTGACAAACCTGTATCTTCCAGAGAGGTGGTTCTCCATCTACAGTGTAAATTAATAGCAAGCAATGCTGGAGTGTATGTGTGCTTACAATGGGTGGATTACAGCACAGAATGGGGGAGTCCCACACGCCGACAGCTGCACTGACAGAGTTGGTATCGTCAGTGCTGGCTTCCTGTAGCTGCATCTCCAGTTCTAAGAAGAATGTACTTTCTCTGCATCTGTAGCTTCAGACAGATCAGCTACTGGGATTTCTGAGGAGATGCCACATGACACAGAACAGACATATCTTTGTTACATTTGTGATTATATTGCATGAAATAGATGCTTTACTGACAATAGAATGCAGATCAACATAAGCTGAACCATAGCAATATAGAAAGAAATATTCCAGCACAGGATCACTTCTGACTTGGTTCGTCTTTATTGTTCGTGTTGCGCATTACATGTTCAGGACATCACTTCCCACCACCACCGGTTGACATGTTTCGAACCTTAAGGCTAAATGCACACGATCAGGATTGCGTGCGGATTTTACGCGCGGATTTGCGTGCGGAAAATCCGCACTGTAGTTTATGTACATTTTATTCTATGAGAATTTGGAATTCTCAGTGCACACGATGCAGATTTTTTCCGCGCGGATTTTGACCTGTGGTGCGGATTTAAAAATCCGCAGCATGTCAATTTATTTTATTTTTCCTGACCGGATTTTCGTCATTCACTTAGTAAAATCCGCACAGAAACCGCACCAAATCCGCATGCAAATCTGCACCAATTGATGCGGATTGACCGCACAGAATTGCCTGCGAACACCTGCGGATTTCAGTGCGGATGCTCCGCACATAAATCCTGAACGTGTGCATGTACCCTAAAGGATAACTGTCATATTTTAACTCAAAATTAAATTTTCAGATATGTAGTTACTACTGAGGTGATAATCCATAATCACTATTTTTTTTCCTCACATACCCCATATTTAAGAAGATTCCATCCATAGCAGCCGTTATGCCTCTCCTCCCAAGATGACCACCTTCCCTCACTACCCAGAATGCGATGTGCTAATTTCGGGAACGTGCTGCCTGAGTTGTCCACACTTCACGCCCTCTTCCTCCTGAGAGCCCATACATTTTAGCAAGTGGACGTTCAGCCTGGACACATAAAAACAATGGTAAGCATTAACCCTGGCATCTAAACGGGTGCTACCGACAGCAGAGCTGTCAGGGCACCCGGCAGAGGAGCAATCACAGCGGTCCCTGCCTTTGGACTCCGATCCCCTCAGTGAATGTTTTGGAGATCGGGCTGTGCTGTTGTGTTTCTGTGCCCTGATCTCTCGTTCAGGATGGCCGAGCCGGAGAAAATGTTTATTTCAGACAGGGAGGCAGTCCATCCCCCCACCCCTCCTCTCCCCTGCAATTGAACAGGATGGCCGAGCGGTTCAGTAGATTGTCAGCTGTAACATACAGCTGTAAATCTACTGTAACTGCTGACTTTAGTGGATGTCTGCCGTTTAACCCCTACCTTGCTGCGGTCCAACAGACCGCTGTATGTAAGGGGTTGACTGTGAGGAAGCTCCCTCGTCCCCCCTCCCCTCACCTCCCATCCTAAACGGGAGATCAGGGCACAGAAACACAACAGCACAGCCCGATCTCCAAAGTACTCACTGAGGGGATCGGAGTCGCGCTGCTGAACGTCAGTGCAGGGGTTTATGTATATTTCCTTTTTTTTTTACACGTGGCTGGGTACCTGGTGTAATGCTTAGAACGTGATTTACAGCTCTCTATGCAGGAAGTAACTTCCTGGTTCAGACAGGAGCGATCACGCAGGGTGCGGTAATGCCCACTTCTACGTCCTTAGTCTTCTGAATGAAGAAACTGGGAGACGGAGGACACCTAGCAATGCTCTTTTAGCAGCAAAGCTAAAATGCCAGAGAGAGGACCGGACATGCAGGAATTACATGGTAATTTAGTACCTAGCCAAAAGTATAAACTAGGGCACTAATGTAAACACAATGAGACAAATCCAATTCTATATAAAAAATAATAATAATATGACAGTTATCCTTTAAAGGTTACAATTAAGAACGCTTAAGTTCGAAACATGACAACCAGTGATGATTGGAGGTGATGTCCTGAACATGTAATGTGCAACACGATCAATAAAGATGAACCAATTAAGAAGTGATCCTGTGCTGGAATATTTCTTTATACATTGTGTAGGAAGGCGCAAGAGTCCGTCATTGACGGAAGGTATGCGTCACCGAGATTCCTGGCCTCGGTGAGGTAAGAGCTGGTAATTTCATGTGTCAGCGGCAGCTAGTGCTGGATGACATGGTTTTGCTATTTAGTATGGCTGTAAAGCCGATCCAGGCCGTCTCTTACTGGGAGCAGCCAAAGTGCAGGGTGGGTGGCTGCTCCCCACATTCCAGGCCGGGTTTTGGTTTGGGCTAAAAAAAAAAAAAACACAGGCAGCACTGTCAGGTGGTGAGAATTTACTCCTCTCTGACAGTGAAGCTCTGTCAGTCTCTGTGTTGGGACCTGGGAGTTTGGGCCTGAGTAAAGGCCTGCTACCTTGCTGGCGTGCTAGCAGGCGGTTTCTGCTATGTCCAAGGACTTCTGCATTGCTGCATGGTGTGAACAAACACCAGACTCAAGGTGACAGTTTTCCTTGAAACTGACTTTCTTTGGCTTATCCTTATGTGTGAACAAACACCTAACTGTTTAAGTTAAAGATGTTGTCGTTGCCTCTAGACTGTGTCAGCAAGCCTTTCTACCAGAGCAAATCCCCACAATTGGTGGAGGATGCGGGCAAACACATTGAGGCAGGCCTGAAGGCCGAAAAGTTTTTGTTTTTCCCCGGCACAAGTGCATGTCCTACATTAAGCCGGCAAGGTTACGACCCATGTCCCCTGACAAAATGGAGGCGGTCGTGAAGGCCCTAGTGGAGGCTAACTGGCAGCAGCGGGAGGCTAACAAGCAACAGCAGCAGGAAACTAACCAGCTGCTATTGCAATATGTGATGGCATTGCAAGCGGCAGGAGCATCCCTGAACGTCCACGATGGCCAGAAAGCTGTCCGTGCGGCGATCCCTAAGATGACCCCTTCAGATGACGTCAAGATCTATCTGGCGGTGTTCGAAAAGGTGGCCATGAGGGAAAAGTTACCCCAAGACCAGTGGGCTAAGGTTGTCGCTCCGTTCCTGGCGTCTGGACCCCAGCAAGTTTTTTTTTTATCTCCCCGATGATCAAGCGGCCGACTACCTGACCGTAAAAGGTGAGATCCTGGCGAGACTGGGGATGAATGTGTTGGTCCGGGCCCAGCGAGTGCATCAGTGGGAATTTAACCCGGCTGAACCCGCCAGACCGCAGTATTGTGACCGTTTACACCGTTTGCAAAAATGGCTGCAGCCTGACGTACTGACCCCCACTGCTATGCTGGACCGTCTCTTGCTGGATGTGTTCTGGAGGGCTTTGCCGTACCCCCTCCAGCACTGGATCGGCCAAGTGTCCCCGGGTAATGCCTTGGAGATGGTCGACCTGGTGAAGCGCTACGAGGCCACCAGAAATCTACACGGAGGTTCTTTTGGGAGGGGGCCAGTCAAACCTCGGAAATCTCCATCCCAGACCCGGGACAGCCCACGACCAGGGTTCTTAGGGGAAACTGTTTCGGCCCCTCTGTCTGTAGCAAGGGAAGTGGCTGCCACAGTGAAAATTTCTGACAGCCTCTCCTCTAAACAGGCCCAGTAAGCCAGGGAGTTCATTAGTCAGAACACGGATGTGTTCTCGGACCTCCCCGTACTAGGTACCTGAGGTTCGGCAACAAGCCATCGCGGACGAAGTGCAGCTAATGCTCCAGCTAGGTGTCATCGAGGAGTCAAAAAGTGAATTGGCCAGTCCCATAGTCTTAATACCCAAGCTGGATGGGATATTGCGGTTCAGTAACGACTTCCGCAAACTGAATGAGGTGTCCAACTTTGACGCACATCCCATGCCCCGAGTAGATGAGCTTATTTGTGGTACAGACCGATGTCTCTGAAGTAGGCCTCGGAGCTGTACTCTCTCAGTACATCAATAGGGAGGAACATCCAGCCGAGACTAGGTACAGTATAGTAGAGAGAGTGCCTGGCCATCAAATGGGCACTCGAGTCTCTCCGCTATTATCTGTTGGGGAGAAAGTTCAGTCTGGTGACCGACCACTCCCCTCTCAAGTGGATGAGCCAAGCCAAAGAGAGGAATGCTCGGGTCACCAGATGGTTCTTGTCGTTGCAGAACTTCAAGTTCTCAGTGGAACACAGGGCAGGCAGCTTACAGGGAAACGTGGATGCCCTCTCCCGGGTACATTGTCTGGCAAGTGTTCACCCCCTCAGGGTTGAACAAAGGGGGGAGGTATGTAGGAAGGCGGTAGGGTCAGTCATTGACGGAAGGTATGTGTCACAGAGATTCCTGGCCTCGGTGAGGTAAGAGCTGGTAATTTCATGCGTCGGCAGCAGCTAGTGCTGGCTGACATGGTTTTGCTATTTAGTATGGCTGTAAAGCCAATCCGGGCCGGCTCTTACTGGGAGAAGCCAAAGTGCAGGGTGGGTGGCTTCTCCCCACGTTCCAGCCCTGGTCTTGGTTTGGGCTATGAAACAAAGGCAGCACTGTCAGGTGGTGAGAATTTACTCCTCTCTGACAGTGAAGCTCTGTCAGTCTATGTGTTGGGACCTGGGAGTTTGGGCCTGGGTAAAGGCCTGCTACCTTGTTGGCGTGCTAGCAGGCGGTTTCTGCTATGTCCAAGGACTTCTGCATTGCTGCATAGTGTGAACAAACACCAGACTCAAGGTGACTGTTTTCCTTGAAACTGAATTTTTGTTTTGCTCTCCGGCGCTAGTCCGACAAGTCCGAAACATGTCAACCTAGCGGTGGAGGGAGAAGCTGTCCATGTATGTGAATTGTGATCATTATGAATAAAGAAAACATCTAGGTTTTATCCTGAATGCTGGAACTTCTCTTTTTCTTCGTGTTTCAAGTGAGGACTGGTCCAGTCTGTTCCATGCATGGGAAAAGATATGGTGAGCTGGAAAAACATGCTTGTTTATGCTTACCTCTATAGATGTAATGGAGCTGAAAAATCTGTGGCAGATCAGAAGAGAGATCTGCATCTGAGAATGGCTCGTTTCGGTTGGCGTAAACACTGCCAAATACCCTTTAGAGACACCTCCAATGCAGTTTGCCCCTTTCCCATTTACTTCAATGGGAAAAGCAACTAAAACACTTTCAAGAAGTGACACGCCAGTGGGAAGCTGCTGGTGGCATTTTGGGCATGTATTATGCAGCATTTTCTAGCCATGTGAACACAGCCATACTAATCTTAAGATGGCCATGCACAAGAGATCAACAAAAAGGAAAAAAAGGAAAATCAGACATCATATAGTACATGGCAATACCTTTCTAACAAAGCTAGAACCAGCCCTGTACCTCACATGGATCCAGAGATCTCCTCATTCATTGCTCTGCTAGATTATCTACAGCCTGGCAGCTCAGGGTGATGTCCTTTCTGCAGCAGATCTTTCCCTGTAACTGCTACAAAATAGGGCTGGTCGCAGTTGAAGATTTAAACTGAGCATTCATGGCCACTGAGTTATTCAATAAAATGTATCTCTATAGCACCACCTGCTCTTTGTTCTATATCTTATTTCTTGTCCACCTCACTGAGATGGTCGGGGGGAGGGGGCAGAATTATTTTTAATATAATTATATATATGTTGATAAGGCTGATTAGTCAGCCTGCATTTGTGGGAGGGGCGGAGGCTCTTCATATACGAGCCACACCCTCACTTCCAGGCGTGTGTTCTCAGGTGCACAGCTGCTGCTGGGTGTCATTAGCAGACTAGCTTCTCTGGTGGTAGGAGTCTTTCTTTGCAGCATGGAGCTTGTTATTTTGCTCTCTGCTACCGTGGCATGCACGCGCCGTACTACGTAAGTAGGTTGTGCCGGGGCCGTCTCTCCTGGCCGGTCGGAACCGACTTTGCTAGCGAACGGGAGGCTTTGCCTCAGAATCTGCTACCTCAGGTTTGCTTGTTGGGCCTAAATACTTCTATTTTCTTTTCAACTTTGTTTGTTGGTAATAGGAGTTAGTTCCTATAAATCTTACAAGTTTCACTTTGTTTCGTTCGTCTCGTATGAAAAGTTACTTCAGCCGGTTTGCTGTAAAGAAAGTTACCCGGGCTGCACGTGACGTCATGTTTGGAGATCAGACGCAGCTGTTATTGTTTAGGCCTCTTGCTGTAGCTGTTCCTTGCGATGTGTCTCCCCCCCTCCCCCCGCTACCACCATCTTTAGACTTCATGTATTTCACTGCTCCATGTACTTAAAAACCCTGCCGCACTTTCATGCTCTGCTGTTATCCTGAGCTGCATTTACACTTTTGGCTTTTATTTCATGTCTTATGCTGCATCCGCACGTCCTTACTGTCCTGTACTTTTCCACTCTTGGTTCGTATTCACTCAGATTGGTCTCGCATTCAAGCTGCGTTCACCTGTTGGCTGTTACATCTCATTCTGTCCCCAGCCGACAGCCGGATCCGTATTACACGCCTGTTATTACATGTTGTATACTCGGCTTACAGCCATAGCTGCTACTGTTACTCTGTTTTCATGCTCTGGACGCACCACCCTGGTGTTCCCACCTTGCTCCACTCACAACCAGAGCTGCGTTTATACCAAATTTCATGCTCTGCTTATACCCAAAGTTGTGTTCACACTTCTACTGCTACACCAGGTCGTATACCCCACTCACCAAAGCCGCTTTCCATGTCTGCTGCCACATCAAGTTAATATTCTGTTCACATCCAAAGCTGTGTCCGCATGTCTGCTTTCGCATGTTGTCCTATACTCCTTTCACTACTAGAGCTGCGTCCACGTGTCTGCTTTCGCATCACGTCAATACTCTGCTCACTTCCAGGTTGCATTTATACGTCCGCTTTATACCATGCTTTTCATGCGCTACCCATACTCAGAGCTGCGCCCATACCATGTTTTTTAGGTACCACTCGCATCCAAAGCTGCATTCACCCATTTGTTGTTACATCATGTTTTGTACTCTGCTCCCACTCAAAGCTGCATTCTCCTGTTCATTGCTACGTCATGGTTTTGCTCAATCTCATTGGGGCAGTCTGCACCCACCGCTCTTGTACCTCTCTCCCGACAAACATAACTGCGTTCTTTTCAGGCTTACGTTCCCTTCCTCGGTGGTCTGTTACATTCCATAGGCCTACTTTCTGTTTTAATTCTGGTTCATATTCACTCAGACTGGTCTCCTTTTACTTCTGGTTCGTATTCACTCAGATTGGTCTCCTGCCCCAGTTCACCAAACAGCTCCTCAGCAGAGGTCAGTGGGCCAGTAAGTTTCCTGCTATGTTTTCACAAGCTGTTTATTTGTTTGTCACGATAAGAGACTTCTCTTAGCGAACTTGCAATGCCTCAGGCTCTTGTTTTTTCTCCCATCTCTGTTTCAATTTCATGTTTACGTTTATGGTTCGCGGTGGTTAGTGTTTTATGTATGCACGTGCTTCGGATTACTAATGACTATATTTTAACGCCTGTTGGCAGTCATCTTCCTTAGGCCACCTTCTAGCCAATCTAATCATTCAAGTCGCTTCATATGCCATCAGGTCCGGCTTACGTTTTAATTACTTATCGTCATCCCTCTGTCTTCGGGGGCCCTATGACTGATCCGGCCTCATGGCTCCGGGGGCCCCATGACCGTTTTTTCATGTTCTGTTTGTTAGGGGTACAACATGGTTGTAGGCTGGTTAGTGTTTCCAGGTTTGCTGTTGGAGGGGGTCATGGTTATGCGAGTCCCCAAGGCATTCTGGTGCTGCATAAGTGGTTTATAAAAAATAATAATAATAATAAAATCATAAGAGGCTCGCACGAGTGGCTCTTCGCTTATAGGACCTCACGACTGGCATCATCATTCGTAGTTCGCACGGTCATCTGATACTTGTTCCGCCATGAGGGGCTCTCACGCATGGCTCCCGCCATGAGGGGCTCTCACGCATGGCTCCCGCCATGAGGGGCTCTCACGCATGGCTCCCGCCATGAGGGGCTCTCACGCATGGCTCCCGCCATGAGGGGCTCTCACGCTTGGCTCCCGCCATGAGGGGCTCTCACGCTTGGCTCCCGCCATGAGGGGCTCTCACGCTTGGCTCCCGCCATGAGGGGCTCTCACGCTTGGCTCCCGCCATGGGGGGCTCTCACGCTTGGCTCCCGCCATGGGGGGCTCTCACGCATGGCTCCCGCCATGAGGGGCTCTCACGCATGGCTCCCGCCATGAGTGGCTCTCACGCTTTGCTCCCGCCATGGGGGGCTCTCACGCTTGGCTCCCGCCATGGGGGGCTCTCACGCATGGCTCCCGCCATGGGGGGCTCTCACGCATGGCTCCCGCCATGGGGGGCTCTCACGCATGGCTCCCGCCATGGGGGGCTCTCACGCATGGCTCCCGCCATGGGGGGCTCTCACGCATGGCTCCCGCCATGGGGGGCTCTCACGCATGGCTCCCGCCATGGGGGTCTCTCACGCATGGCTCCCGCCATGGGGGTCTCTCACGCATGGCTCCCGCCATGGGGGTCTCTCACGCATGGCTCCCGCCATGGGGGACTCTCACGCATGGCTCCCGCCATGGGGGACTCTCACGCATGGATCCCGCCATGGGGGACTCTCACGCATGGCTCCCGCCATGGGGGACTCTCACGCATGGCTCCCGCCATGGGGGACTCTCACGCATGGCTCCCGCCATGGGGGACTCTCACGCATGGCTCCCGCCATGGGGGACTCTCACGCATGGCTCCCGCCATGGGGGACTCTCACGCATGGCTCCCGCCATGGGGGACTCTCACGCATGGCTCCCGCCATGGGGGACTCTCACGCATGGCTCTTGGCTTAGAGGATTTCACAATCGTCATCGACATTGGTAGGTCATACGGCCATCTGCTACTATTTTCCATGGCACACCTTTCAGAAGTTTTCTTTTGTTCATTTATATTTTACAGATTAGTACTTGCAGTTCATTTCAGCCTCATTTCATTAAGAAGCTTTACCCCATGTCTTTGTCTTTCTAGGTTATCGAGTCCCGGTTGATTACTAAACCCGTTGGGTTAAGCCCCAATCTTTTCCCCTGCCGTCCTTAATTCTAAGGTTCGCATCCTGGCGGCTGCCCGGCCCTATGGGCCCCTGGTGGTTGCTTCGGCCCCATGGCTTCAGGGGTCCGACCAATGGTTGTCTGTCCACCTGTGCATCTATGCTTTTGAATGACTCATATCTTTACCTGCTTGCCAGCTTATTTTATTCAGGTTTAATTTTACTTTGTCCGTTATTATCTCCATTTTCTGTCACGTTTCCCTTCGTCTTTTCAGGTCATGCAGTTGAACTCCTATTGGGGTCACCTTCCACGTCGGTCAGGTCTCGTTCCTAACGATATTTCGCCTTGCATGTCATTCAGGCCACGTAGTTTATCTTAGGTATCGCCTGCCACATCGGTCAGGCTCATGGTTTAATTTAACCTGCACCTTTTATTCAGGTCCGATGACAGCTTCGGCCCCATGCCTTCGGGGGCCCGGTGACAGCTTCGGCCCCATGCCTTCGGGGGCCCGGTGACAGCTTCGGCCCCATGCCTTCGGGGGCCCGGTGACAGCTTCGGCCCCATGCCTTCGGGGGCCCGGTGACAGCTTCGGCCCCATGCCTTCGGGGGCCCGGTGACAGCTTCGGCCCCATGCCTTCGGGGGCCCGATGACAGCTTCGGCCCCATGCCTTCGGGGGCCCGATGACAGCTTCGGCCCCATGCCTTCGGGGGCCCGATGACAGCTTCGGCCCCATGCCTTCGGGGGCCCGATGACAGCTTCGGCCCCATGCCTTCGGGGGCCCGATGACAGCTTCGGCCCCATGCCTTCGGGGGCCCGATGACAGCTTCGGCCCCATGCCTTCGGGGGCCCGATGACAGCTTCGGCCCCATGCCTTCGGGGGCCCGATGACAGCTTCGGCCCCATGGCTTCGGGGGCCCGATGACAGCTTCGGCCCCATGGCTTCGGGGGCCCGATGACAGCTTCGGCCCCATGCCTTCGGGGGCCCGATGACAGCTTCGGCCCCATGCCTTCGGGGGCCCGATGACAGCTTCGGCCCCATGGCTTCGGGGGCCCGATGACAGCTTCGGCCCCATGGCTTCGGGGGCCCGATGACAGCTTCGGCCCCATGGCTTCGGGGGCCCGATGACAGCTTCGGCCCCATGGCTTCGGGGGCCCGATGACAGCTTCGGCCCCATGGCTTCGGGGGCCCGATGACAGCTTCGGCCCCATGGCTTCGGGGGCCCGATGACAGCTTCGGCCCCATGGCTTCGGGGGCCCGATGACAGCTTCGGCCCCATGGCTTCGGGGGCCCGATGACAGCTTCGGCCCCATGGCTTCGGGGGCCCGATGACAGCTTCGGCCCCATGGCTTCGGGGGCCCGATGACAGCTTCGGCCCCATGGCTTCGGGGGCCCGATGACTGTTTTTCAGTCCTGCTGGGCTGATTGCCTGGTTGGTTGTGCATCTGGGCTGATTTGGCCCCTATGTATCGCATACATACCTGCTTCCCTAATTTCCTAATAATCAACGTTGATTGCTCACTTTATGTTTTGACCACAAACTGGTCCGGTTCGCCCTACAGCATCATTGTCATGTCTTACGCAGATATTTAGTCTTTCTTTAATGGTTCATGCTTTCGTTCGGGTCCTGCCAGATGAAGAACAAGTAGGGCAATTCCCTCTAACATTTCAGTCTCTGATCGTAGTCGATCATATCTTGTCAACCAGGTCCCCGCGCAAAGTCTTTGCCTTTTTTACCATGACCAGGAACTCCTTTTCGTTGGTAGCTTCATTGCATTGCATTCCCTCACTCATGGGAGGGCATAGACAGAATCTTGTATATTATGGCTTCGTAGCTTCTTGCCGCACTAACCTCAGACTCCCTACAACCACGTTAAATCGGATTTTGGACAAGGTCCAGCATTTCCTCACGGTAGAAGTTTCAGATTGTAGGTCGGTCTTCACGTCTCAAACGCAAAAATAATTCTCGGGCACACAGTAGAACAACGCACGGACCACGGCTAGCAGATAGCTGTTGTCTGGGGAACTATTCAAGGATTCTCTTCCTATCCTTATGGTTTCTTTTTGGCCCTCATTTCTAAATAGTCTAGGCAGTTAGGTTGCGGTCCCACGATCTCCTGAGGCTAGGGCATTGCCAGTACTCGCACTAGAGCCAAACTTTACAAGTTTCAGTTGGTTTTTATGATCCATTTCACAACGTATTCCCGGTCCTCCATTCCGCTTTGGGGCAGTATACGCAATATTGAGAATCATGTCTCTGGCCTTGTCATCCACAAGATGGGTTGTAGGTCTCCTACTGGTCTTGCCTCGTATACCCCGAATTTTCGCTCTAGATCCCTGACGCCTTGCAGTTGGCTTGGGGATTAGTTTGCACATGCCATTCGAATTCCTTTTCTACCCTACTTGGCTTGGTTTTTGCCCACTTATAGGCCTACCCACGATCGTGGCTCAGGGCACACAACAAGCCATTTAGTCAGGTCAGCTAAGACACGCCTAGCTGGGTTAGGTTGTTCCTGTTGTTTCTCTCCCTAGGGTTCTTCGGATACCTCTTGGCCGTAGCCATGACCACAAGTTGATAAGGCTGATTAGTCAGCCTGCATTTGTGGGAGGGGCGGAGGCTCTTCATATACGAGCCACACCCTCACTTCCAGGCGTGTGTTCTCAGGTGCCCCACCCTCCCTCCCTTATCTTCTCATTTCCACAGGGTATGCCCACTTATAGGCCTACCCACGATCGTGGCTCAGGGCACACAACAAGCCATTTAGTCAGGTCAGCTAAGACACGCCTAGCTGGGTTAGGTTGTTCCTGTTGTTTCTCTCCCTAGGGTTCTTCGGATACCTCTTGGCCGTAGCCATGACCACAAATATATATATATATATATATATATATATATATATATATATATATATATATATATATATATATATATATATACACACACATAAATACACACTGCTCAAAAAAATAAAGGGAACACAAAAATAACACATCCTAGATCTGAGTTAATTAAAAATTCTTCTGAAATACTTTGTTCTTTACATAGTTGAATGTGCTGACAACAAAATCACACAAAAATAAAAAAAATGGAAATCAAATTTTTAACCCATGGAGGTCTGGATTTGGAGTCACACTCAAAATTAAAGTGGAAAAACACACTACAGGCTGATCCAACTTTGATGTAATGTCCTTAAAACAAGTCAAAATGAGGCTCAGTAGTGTGTGTGGCCTCCACGTGCCTGTATGACCTCCCTACAACGCCTGTGCATGCTCCTGGTGAGGTGGCGGACGGTCTCCTGAGGGATCTCCTCCCAGACCTGGACTAAAGCATCTGCCAACTCCTGGACAGTCTGTGGTGCAACGTGACGTTGGTGGATAGAGCGAGACATGATGTCCCAGATGTGCTCAATTGGATTCAGGTCTGGGGAACGGGTGGGCCAGTCCATAGAATCAATGCCTTCATCTTGCAGGAACTGCTGACACACTCCAGCCACATGAGGTCTAGCATTGTCTTGCATTAGGAGGAACCCAGGGCCAACCGCACCAGCATATGGTCTCACAAGGGGTCTGAGGATCTGATCTCGGTACCTAATGGCAGTCAGGCTACCTCTGGCGAGCTCATGGAGGGCTGTGCGGCCCTCCAAAGAAATGCCACCCCACACCATTACTGACCCAATGCCAAACCGGTCATGCTGGAGGATGTTGCAGGCAGCAGAACGTTCTCCACGACGTCTCCAGACTCTGTCACGTCTGTCACATGTGCTCAGTGTGAACCTGCTTTCATCTGTGAAGAGCACAGGACGCCAGTGGCGAATTTGCCAATCTTGGTGTTCTCTGGCAAATGCCAAACATCCTGCACAGTGTTGGGCTGTGAGCACAACCCCCACCTGTGGACGTCGGGCCCTCATATCACCCTCATGGAGTCTGTTTCTGACCGTTTGAGCAGACACATGCACATTTGTGGCCTGCTAGAGGTCATTTTGCAGGGCTCTGGCAGTGCTCCTCCTGTTCCTCCTTGCACAAAGGCGGAGGTAGCGGTCCTGCTGCTGGGTTGTTGCCCTCCTACGGCCTCCTCCACGTCTCCTGATGTACTGGCCTGTCTCCTGGTAGCACCTCCATGCTCTGGACACTACGCTGACAGACACAGCAAACCTTCTTGCCACAGCTCGCATTGATGTGCCATCCTGGATAAGCTGCACTACCTGAGCCACTTGTGTGGGTTGTAGACTCCGTCTCATTCTACCACTAGAGTGAAAGCACCGGCAGCATTCAAAAGTGACCAAAACATCAGCCAGGAAGCATAGGAACTGAGAAGTGGTCTGTAGTTACCACTCCAGAATCACTCCTTTATTGGGGGTGTATTGCTAATTGCCTATAATTTCCACCTGTTGTCTATCCCATTTGCACAACAGCATGTGAAATTGATTGTCACTCAGTGTTGCTTCCTAAGTGGACAGTTTGATTTCACAGAAGTGTGATTGACTTGGAGTTACAGTGTGTTGTTTAAGTGTTCCCTTTATTTTTTTGAGCAGTGTATGTATATATATATATATATATATATATATATATATATATATATATATATCTATCTATCTCTCATCTATCTACTAGAGGTCAGCTCTTTCACCAATTTGCACACTGTGCTCCGAATGATTGTCTGGATAAGGCTCCATTCACATGTCTGCAACGTGTTTTGCAGAGCCGCAGATCCGCAAAACACGGAAAGCGGCAATGTGCGTTCCGCATTTTGCGGACCGCACATTGCCGGCACTAATAGAATATGCCTGTTCTTGTCCGCAAGTGCGGACAAGAATAGGACATGTTCTATTTTTTTTGCGGAACGGAAGTGCGGACCATAGAAATGAATGGGTCCGCAATTCCGTTCTGCAAAATACGGAACGAAATTGCGGACTTGTGAATGGACCCTAAGTGGGGAAATATCAGGCACGCTTTAGGTCACACTCTTCCTTATAGGATGTTTATGATGTTTTTCAAGCCAAGTCCATCCATACTTCATTTCACGTTATGACTTCTGCAGAAACGGAGAGACACAATGGCCACAGGAAGCAAAACTTCAGTATGGAGAAGTGCAACTGGTTAGGGAATTTTAGGCAAGATAATTTTGAAATGTGCACATTTCTATAGAAAGTAGGAGAGAATGTTGTGACTTCCTCTGTAAATCTCTAAAAACGTGGAACCAAACTGCTAAACACGGGTAAAGGAGGGCAGAGTTCCATTAGTACTGAATGGGGGGGGGGGGGGGGGGGCAACGGCAGGGAGGAAGGTGAAAACAAACTCACCTTCCAATTTGATCCACCACCACCGCTCTGCCCTCTCCACCAGGCTGCAGCTTTGACTTAAAGGGGTATTGTGGTTGTTTAACGTTATCCCCATTCACAGGACAAAGGATAACTATTATATTGGTTGGGGTTCTACTGCTGGGACCCCCACCGATCACAAGGACCCCGTACCCCCTGCAGCTCCCTTGAAATGACCGGAGCGGCCAATCAGTCATGCGTACGGCTGCTGCATTAATTTCTAGGGGAATTCCAGAGATAGTGGAGCGCTGTACACTGCTATCTCTAGAACTCCCATAGAAATGAATGGAGCCGACCGCTCTGGTCATTTCAGGGGAGCTGCAGAGGAATATGGGGCCCCCATTTTCGTGATCAGTGGGGGTAGGACCACCACCGATCTAATAGTTATCCCCTATCCTATCCAACACCAATAAAGTCTAACAGGTTCTGAATCAAATAGACCCTAGTGGCTCAAAATGCAGCGCCAAATGGGTTTTTAATCCAGGACCTTTTGTGCTCACTACTGCATCAGAGCCTGGGCCCACCAGAAGATCCTGTGGTGATCTAGTGGGCCAGTCTACCTCTCAGTCTGCTGCACTGAGCCGTCTATGAACAAGTCTCATATATGCCCTGGGAACCTTGCCGGTGGCTATGGCAAATGTACACTGCAAGCAAAGTTAACAGTAGCCACTCTCATACTTTTACTGACTACATGTGGCAAGCTGAGGTATACACTACACCTCCATTTTAGCCTTGGCAAATGTTCTCATATATACTCATTGACAAAAAATAAATAATGCACCCAAATGGAAATGTTAATGTCATGGCACAGCTTCCAAAATGCATTTTTCAGCAGAATAATGGTCACCACTCACAGCAAGAAATTTCTCCGTCAGATTACAACACCTTCTTGGCCTGCCCGGTGGCCAGATTTATCGCCAATCGAGTATTTGTGAGACCAACTGGGACACCTGCTTCAGCGACCTATGAGTGAGCCGGGTCTACAGGTCCAGCAGTAACATCTGTGGTCAAATGTACTGCAGGATACCGTACAGAACCTATATGACTTCATGCCCAACCATATCTCATCCTGTATCCAGGCTAGAGGAGACCTAACATTGTACTAGAGCCTCCTTCCAATTGTAAAGTTTCCCCCAACAAACCTATCTTTTCACTCTAATATGTTTTTGTGTGTATTTCCACAATGTTCTAAAACCTCCTTATTTTCACCTAAATAGTCTGAGTATTAGGTTGTATACTTAGGCCACATACAGCAGCTTTCACTGGCTTATATAAGATAGAAGGGAGAGTTGAGAGTCATATTCTTTGGGTAACGTAATAAACAGAAACCACATGGATCACATGCCTGCCCTATGACAACATAGCACAAACATGACCATAGGTGAAAGTGCGACCCACAAAAGTAATCGCCGCATATACTGGTCAGTATATCCACAATGCTCAGCCTTTTCCACATACAGGTCTTTATCATACCGTCCTTTTCGTTTCACACCCAAATCAAGCAGCTGCAATGTCTGAACGGTCCCCCATCACGAGGAGCTAATGAGACAACACAGGTTTCGGATCCATGAATAACACATTCCCCAACCGTCCTGTTGCTTGCCAAAACAAATACAGTAACTTACTGGTGAGTGTATGCAAAGCGAGGGCAAACCTCAATCATTATTCAGGGACACAATTTCCATACAAACTGCTGTTTCCTTACTGCTTCCACAGTTTTTTTGCTCAGATGGATAGTTGACAAGCCGCCATCCAGAATTGTATGACCTACTTCAGACAAGTTAGGTGAAGCAGTGGTTACTTTGTGGGTTTAATACAGTGATAACTACTTCAGACAACGTGACACCAGGGGATGTTAACTTGAGAATACACAAGCCTTGTCTGTTAAAAAAAAAAAAAAACTTTCTGCCAGAACAGGTCATGTAATGTATTGGGGAGCAACGTCACCACTGCAGCCAGTCATTGGCAGCAGCAGCCAAGTAGCTGACTTCAAACAGCATGTTGACATGTGGGGTCCAGAGTGAGGCAGCGGTGGTAGGGGAGAGAAGAATCTGGATCCCAGCGGCAGGGAGCAGGTTAGTAAGATTTCCTCCACAGGTACAGCCATATGTGAGGGTCTGGCAAAAGGCCCCCCAAAAAGGTAAACAACCCCTTTAAAAGGGGTTCTCCATTTTGGACAGTTCCTACCTATTACAAGGGTCACTTGATAATAAGCTGATCACAAAGAATCCCCCTACCAAGACCACCGCTGATCAGTTGTAATCTGTAATCTTTCCCTACAGTGACACCTCAGGGAAAAGGAAGCATTACACTGAGCCTGTTTATATCAATGGGTTATCTGAGTAACGCAAGACAGGACAGGTCCTCCAGAGTGACGGACACTCTTTGTAACCGCCTTCCAGAGAGGAGGATCCTGAACAGCAGACTCTCCTCTATTAACCCAAAATTACCTAATAGGATACAAAACAAACTGGACAACCTATTCGATGTAGAATACAGGTACAAGATTAACAATAAGCATATATAAAGTACATATACAGTAATGTGGGCACAATGGTTGCTATTAAGAGAGCAATCAGACTGACACTATACGTATGGTGGGAGTAGGGCTGCAGTAAACGATTATTTTAGTAATCGAGTATTCTACCGAATATTTTTTAAGATTAATCGAGTAATCTAATAAGAAAAAATTAATTAATAGACTGTTTTCCTTTATAAAAACTCAGACCCCCTGCCATCAGTCCCCAACACCCTTCGTTCCCCCCCCCCCCCCATGCGATTAGCCCTAGTGCATCAGTTTCCCACAGTGCCATCAGCTGCCCCCTCAGTGCCACACGCTTGCCCCCCCCCAGTGCCATCAAGGCATAAGCTGTGGAGCAGCATCATGCCTGGTAGATGCCAGCCATCACAATAAGCTGCATAACCCGCATACCGCTGTAAACTGGCACTGAGCCCTGATCCCACATGTATAACAGAAAGCCAGGACATAAAGTGCCACCTAGGCTGTAAGTCTCGCCCCCTCCTCTCCACCAGTGTGACCTGTCATGTCATCCTCGAGTGCCAGCACATGGTACCAGCAGTGGTTGGCATCACCTGTTACACCAGCTCCACTCCCCAGGCTCCTCACCTACTTGATCTTGTCCTGCTTCTGCTTGACATCAGGATCCGCCAGCTCCTTGCCCACCACTCAGATAGGCTCTTTGAAGGGCCGGGGATTTCACCTGCCCGTGGCCGTGCCCCTGCCCTGCGCCCGCAGCCGTCATTCTCCTCCTGGATTTCCCCTTTGATCTGCGCGGGCGGCTGGTTCAGCGTGTGGTTGGCTTCCTGCAGCGCCCTCTCATGTTCCTCCTGGATGCGGGCGGAGGGCGAGGCGACCCCCGTCTTCCTCATCTTGCAGCCCAGGACCAAAGGGAGTGGGCTGCGGAGGAGGCTGCTGGAAGAACACTCCACACTGAAAAGCAGCGGACTGCCGGCCGGCATGGCAGCTGGACACGCGCACAAGGTTTCCCTCAGCAGAGTGCAGGAAGGTACGGGCCGGTGGGTGACCACAGAGCGGTGAGTTAGCAATCGCTTCACTCCCACTCCGTGGTCACATGACACAAACGAATCCTCGATGCAAAAAATTTGATCAATTTAATCGAGTAATCGTTTCAGCCTTAGGTGGGAGTAATTAATGGCGACCTTCCTACCCATCTGTTTGCACAGACACAAGGCTGTGGTTTACTTGACTAAAACGCTGTTTTTCTTTTGCTGATCTGAATCATTTTTCCCGAGTCATCATACTTTTTCTTAATAAGCAAATTAGACCTTTGGTGCAATGTGGGCGTCACTGTTGCTCTTGTTGCACCCATGCTCCGCTCCTTTCTGCGATCAGCTCCTCCCTCACTGCTTTCCCACAAAAATGAGTGAGAGCAACGGTGATGCCCTCATTGCACCAAAGGCCTTGTTCACTCCCAGCTTCCCTCATAATATCAGTTGCTCCATGGCGGTTTCAGCTGCCGGACTTGCAATGATCTGATGATTGCAAATAAGTCTGCATTTTCAAAAGAAGATGGGACAGCCACTTTAAGTTCACTTTTACCATCACACGTTGACGTTTTTTAGTAGAGGCTGCATGTTTAGTAGTAAAAATGGTCATATGCGCTCAGTTTTTTGCATTGGCGACATACAGATATATGCTAATGACCAAGTCCATAGAACAAAGAAAGGAGAAACCATGCAGTAAACACACAATCAGGTCCACACCTTCTACTATACCTCTCGCCATGGGCTCTCAAATCCCTCATAAATAAGGACCATAGATATCTCTGTATATGTCTGACTACCCTTTGCTGGGACATGAAAACATGCATTATTTTCCACCCATACAGACATTCAGCGCACACAAGGTTGCAAATAATCGTAATATTTTGTGAAAAATTTTCTTGTTATATATTACCAATGTGTTAAATTTACCAGGCATAAATATTAATATCCCAACGTGCCTTAACATTTAAGGAATCCATCGATGTTTGAGGAGATTGGCCAAGCCAACCACCAGAAAATATTTCCACAAGAGGTTTGAATCCTCCACATTGGGGGAAATCATAGAAACTAGTCAACAATACAAGTCCTAGCAAAATACAATGCCAATGAATTCCATCTCTAAAACCATTTTTCCTTGATCCTATGGAAATGTATGGATTAAATGACACCCATCTAAAGTCTATGGGTTCCTTTAAAATAAAAGGAAGTTGATGTAAAAAGAACAAGACAAATATATTCAATAAAAACTTCCTATATATCATAAAGTATGTGAAATAAAGCATAAAACAAAAATAATAAAAATACAGAAGATAGAAAACATTTGCATTGAAGAATACACCACAATTAACTGAACTATCGGCGTCACTTCATCTGCCTGTCCATGAAGACAACACTTTATTTTCACTTAAAGTCAATGTCACCACATTCCTCCATAGTAATCTAAATGAATTGTCAGCTGTGCGTTTGTCTGCTGATTGAAGCGCTGTTTTCACAATACCAATTGGTGCCCGCATGCTTTTAATAGATGCCCTCAGCTTTAAAGGGGTTCTCCGGGAATTAAGAAAATGAAAATACCTAAATATTACTTTAAAGGGTTTCTTTCACCTTGCAAAACTCATTTTTTTTTTGGATAGTTAGATTCCTCATAGTGCGATATAGCAGAATATAATGCTCTTACTTACTTTCATGCGGCCGATTCTTTATAAAACAAACTTTTATAATATGTAAATGAGGGCTCTACCAGCAAGTAGGGCGTCTACTTGCTGGTAGCTGCTGCAGAAATCCGCCCCCTCGCCGTGTTGATTGACAGGGCCAGCCGTGATCTCCTCCTCCGGCCGGCCCTGTCAGTAATTCAAAAATCGCGCGCCTCGCGTCATTCGGCGCAGGCGCTCTGAGATGAGGAGGCTCGTATCCTCAGCACTCCCTCAGTGCGCCTGCGCCGATGACATCACCGAAAGAGAAGACGTCATCGGCGCAGGCGCACTGAGGGAGTGTTGAGGATACGAGCCTCCTCATCTCAGAGCGCCTGCGCCGAATGACGCGAGGCGCGCGATTTTTGAATTACTGACAGGGCCGGCCGGAGGAGGAGATCACGGCTGGCCCTGTCAATCAACACGGCGAGGGGGCGGATTTCTGCAGCAGCTACCAGCAAGTAGACGCCCTACTTGCTGGTAGAGCCCTCATTTACATATTATAAAAGTTTGTTTTATAAAGAATCGGCCGCATGAAAGTAAGTAAGAGCATTATATTCTGCTATATCGCACTATGAGCAATCTAACTATCCAAAAAAAAAAATATGAGTTTTGCGGGGTGACAGAAAACCTTTAAATATAATTATTAAATATATTCCCAAATATCTTTCATTAGTTATAATGGTTCATTTTGTCTCTGGAGCAATCATTAGGAGAAATAAAATGGCTGCCGTCCTACTATTACACACAAAACCTGTCCTAGTCACATAGCAGGACACAGCCACATCCCCACTATCCTCTCTGTACCTCATTAAATCCATTCCTACAGAGATTCAGCTGAAGATCATATTAAACTGTATTCAGGACCATAATCCCTGACAACCAGAGTAGAGAGGAGGATGAGGCAGCTCTTTAGGTCAGTGTTGTGAAGTAACTGGTCTTCCTGTGTAATTAGGACAGGTTTTGTGTGTACCAATAGGACGGCGGCCATTTTATTTCTCCTAAAAATTGCTCCCCAGAGAAAATTAGCTATTATAACTAATGGAAGGTATTTGGGAATATATTTATACTAAAGTAATATTCACGTATTTTCATTTTCTTAATTCCCGGAGAACCCCTTTAAGGGACAGGTTCAGGTAGGTGTAATCTCGTCAGGCCCCATAGTCACACGCATGCAAGGATCAGGGCATAATGCATGTGCACCCATTCTTAAAGCGCTGTTGCACTCGCTAGAACATGGGGCCAGATGAGATTACATTTCCCCTGATTGGCCCTATCACTCAAAGCTGGTGGGTGTGGCCTCTAGCAACAGGAAGTGGAGCTTTTGAGGCAAGGAGGTGCAACAGTGACGCCCTCGTTGCACCAAGCAGGTCATTTGCATGAACTTCTCTGCTGGCACTGATCAAGATGGGGGAATCAGCATGTCAACCAGTAGACAAGGGCAATTCATTTGGATTACTATGGAGGAATGTGGTGACAGATTTCCTTTACTACAAGCAAGAATGATCTGAGCTCTCACTTCGCTTACAGGACCATGCGAGTGAATAATTGCTTACTATCCCAACTCTGATCAACCTCAAAATGGATTGAAGCTTTTGAGATTTCTTCATATTCACTGTTACATGCCATTTTAATCACAGAAAGCATGAAACAGGACCGAATAATAAACAGTTTTCACTCTATTCCCCGTGTGACACAATATGAAAATAAAGGGGGGTCATTTATCAAACCTGCTACGCTAATTTTGTGACATTTGGTGCACGTTTGCGACATTTGGTGATCCTCGCCACTTTTAGAAGTGAAATGAAAAGTAGGTCAGGATTTCACATTAGAACATCTTTAAGTCTCATTTATGATATTTAACTTTTTTTAAAAGTTGCAAAGAGGTCCCAGGCAACCAACCCCCTGGTCTACTTTTACAGACACAGCTGTACACCACATTGCTCTTGCGCCAAATACATTATTACTGTGCACCATTTGGCTCAACCTCCCAAAACAAAGACAGATTTAGAATTGACACCGAGATCACCGCAAATGGAAAAAAATTCCCCCCCAAAGTCATTTCCACCATGTTTTGACAGGCTACAAAAGCACAATACAATCTAGAGAATACTATTATATTTCATACAGCCTCTAGACAAGTCCTGAGTGACTGAAAGGCCACGTTTCTACTAACTAAGCAATAACCATCATAAAAGGTTTCCATTACCCTTCAAACGCTTCGATTCTCTAAAACAATAAATAGCCATGCCGTTACATCCAGATTGAAATGACTTACTCCTGCAAACAAATGCTTGTTCCACTTACCTTGGGTGGATCAAACAGTTCTAATAGATATTCCTCATTTTCCAAAGGGTTCGCTTTCCGTAAAATCAACCGACACCTCTGCCAAAGAGTCCCATTGTCCATACTTGTATCATCTACCATGCTGTAATTCAAAAGTCCTTCCTTTCGGAGTTCAACCACTGGCTCCCTTTTTAAAGTCCACTGCAAAATCCTTTTATGCCAGGTAGGTGACTGTGCTAAATCCGTGTCAATGTCCCTGGCTTCCGTGGAATCTGCAGACTTTCTCCGGAATATATTTCGAATACTCCTCCTGATATCACTGAAAGTGAATCGAATGAATTGTCTTGGAGGTGCGGGAGTAATGCTGCTTTGGAGCTCCTCGGAGCTCCATGCTTTAGGCACTTGTTGGACAGTGGAGTCATTAGCTGTCTGCTCAGTGTGTTCATGGCGAGCTGTCAAGTCAACCTCCACTTTTGCTGCAACCGTACTAGGAGGTTCCTCTGATGTCCTGCCACCTGTTTCTCTGTAATCTTTTACTCTACTGAAGGGAAAGAATCTGTACTGGTCCATGCCCCAATTTTCCCTCACCTCGTTCCTGAAATACTGTTGAAAGAGATCCGTGAACTGCAAGGAGAACTTCTCGGCGGCCAGGATGTCATGGTGCGGATTTTGGTTAGCAAACAACCAATACTGTTTGGCCAACTCTCTTGCAGTGGAGATGGCATGAAGCTCACAGAACTCATTCCAGCCCTGAGGGATGGAGGAACTTTCAGGTTGAATAGTGTCCCCATTCATTGCAGTGACTGAAGCGGTTGTGGTGTGCTACGAAAGCAGAAAAAGGAAACATTAAATTAGGGGCTTTCCACTGCCAATTAACTGTCTTGTTTGTTAAGAGGAAGTTTTATAACGAAGTGCTCAGTAGGTTAAAACACGTACAACATTAAGTTAACAAGCTTCTACCTCTGGTTCACGGTTGTGAACAGGTTACCTGAATCAGGTAATGGTTTGACACGAACGACTGGCTTCAAAGAAAAAAATTAAAAAAATTAAAAAAAATAAAAGGCAGTCCATGACAGTAAATAATTCACCTTCAACTACGAGTGATGGCTACATCAATACATTCAGGTAGGGCTGAAACGATGATTCGATTGAATCAAGTAATTCGACAAATTTTTGGCATCGAGGATTCGTTTGTGTCATGTGACCATGGAGCGGGAGTGAAGCGCTTGCTATTACTTACCGCTCCGTGGTCACCCGCCGGCCCGTACCGTGCTGCACTAGATCCTGACACATTGTCAGGTCATAGTGCACCTAAGCACGCACTATGCCCAGACGCTATGTGACGTCAGGATCCAGTGCAGCACGCGGAGAAGAAGAGGAAGGAGCTGTGGAGCTGCGCCCCTACAGGAAAAGTAAGTATTTTATTTCACTGGCGCTGGGGACATGGCACTGAAGGGGGACAGCCGGCAATGGATGGCATGGAGGGGCAGATGGGAGTGGGGGACATGGAGGGGCTGCTCTGATGGCACTGGAGGACTGGGGGACATGGAGGGGCTGCTCTGGTGGCACTGGGGGACATGGAGGGGCTGCTCTGGTGGCACTGGGGGAGTGGGGGACATGGCAATGGATGGCATGGAGCTGAAGGCACTGGGGGAACGGAGCTGATGGCACTGGGGGAACTGATGCACTTGGGCTGGTCGCACAGGGGGGAACGAAGGGTGTTGGGGACTGATGGCAGGGGTCTGATGAATTTTTATAAAGGAAAACAGTCTATTAATAAATTTTTTCTTATTAGATTATTCGATTAATCGTAAAAAATAAATCGATAGAATACTTGATTACTGAAATAATCGTTTACAGCAGCCCTACATTCAGGTACTAAACTATGAAGTGAAATGCATTACATTAAGTTCGGGTATGATAGAGAGTTAGATCTCCTCCTCAAAAAAAATATAAAAAGTTTATAGGGTACATACATGTTATTGCTCCTTTGTGCAATGGTACCACTGTTTCCCAGCCTATGAAATATAATACAAAATATTAAGTAGTGAACAAAAAGGGCTGTTTCAATAAACATATGAATATACAAAAAGAGGAAATTCTAGAATATCAAACCAAAAACAAAAGCTTTACTTCTTAATATGGTAAAGGGGTTCTCTGGCCTAATTAAATAATTAATGGCCAGCAGGACTGTGTTAAAAAAATATATAATATTAAATAAATAAAAAAATAATAGGGTCAATCCATTACTGTGCCATGGCTCCCTGCCATCCACTTTGGACTGGAAGTGACGGAGACGCATTCTTTAATTGGGCCTAACAAGACTATTTTATGAAATGGCAATAAGGAATATAAAAAAAGTGATATATGTTGGGGTCCAACAAATGGGTGTTTTTCCCCAGTGGAGAGGGAGCTACACATGGAAAGTCACTCTCCATTTAAAGGCTGTCAGCAGATTTTCACTTCCTGGCCCTGCCAAGCAAAGTGCAGAGGGCACAGCAGTTGCAGAGAGAGCAGGGCCTCTAGGAGTAATGACAACGCCCCCGTTGCTCCTAGATGCTTATTTGCATGTATTAAAACATCAATTATCTCAACAACGCGGGCACAGATGAATATGGGCCCAACACAGATGCTTTCAGCTGCCAAGCACAAATGTAACAGGTCAGCCAGTGTCATAGGTACAAATCTGCTGACAGATGCCCTTTACCCCGGGTTCACACCTGAGCGTTCTGAAAGGAGCGCTCTGTATGCGCGATTGTACGGGCGTTTACAAGCGCGCATACAGAGACAAGCGAACACACATTGTCGCGCGTTCCCGAAAGTCTATGTACGGGAACGCGCGACAAACTCACAAAAAACCGCTCAAGTACTTGTTTGAGCGTCGGGCGTTTTACAGCGCGATCGTACGCGCTGTAAAACGCCCAGGTGAGAACCATTCCCATAGGGAAGCATTGGTTTCTCCTTGTTGAGCGTTTTACAGCGCATAGGAACGCGCTGTAAAACGCTCAGGTGTGAACTGGGTCTTAAAGAACTGGACGTTACAGAAACTTCCAAATGCTGTTACATGGAGGCATCAGTCACTCAGATTTACTTCAATCCCGCTCACTGCATGCAATTTCACCTCACTACTGAGCACAAAAAAAAAAAAATATTTGATTTTTCTGTCCTGAAATATCGCATGGAACCAGACAATAGGAGTATCATGAGAATAATTTTTAAAGTCAGCTTTGCAGGAGTCTGTGCTGCCATAATTTGCGCCAAATTTATGAAATGTTGCACAATGTTTCATAAATCTGGTGCATCAGTCCAGCGTTACTCCCTTTTAAACACCACCCCACACCTTTACTGATGAACTTTTTAAAGTGTTGCAGTTGATAAGTTTGGCTATGTAAACCCTCTGGGGCTTTTTTATTTTATTATTTTTTTTAATGATTGCATTTTAATAATTTTTCAACTGGTCTTTATTAGAAAATATTCAGCAGCTTTGTCATAAAGGGTTAACCGTGAGAATCGTACTTTCATTTTCGCTTTTTTTGTGGACATCTAATAGCCCTCATCTCTAAATTACTAATAGCTCAAAAACACTTATTTAAGACACAGAAAATATTTGAGCTATGAGTGTCTATAAGGTCACAGATCAGGGTTAAGGTGCTGAGCTGCCTGACGGAATACAGTAAAAATACACAGCATGCTACTAGAGAGTCTCAAGACTGTACAGGGAAAGGGGCTCAATATTTGTTTTATAAAGCCCAATTGAAAAAATTATTTTTAGCTCAAAATTAGTCCAATGCAATAATAAATAAATAAAAAAAAAGCCCCCTAAGGAGTCCATAGCCTTTTAAATCAGCTTTACACTTTTCCAAACCTTAGTGGGTGGTGTAAAAATGCAAAATGTTTACATTTATTCCACAAATAAGCCCAAAAAGTGCCAAACACTGTTTTACAACTTTCTGAAGAATTCTGAAGTGGGCTTTAAAATTCTCTCCAATGATTTTTAAGGCCAGTCTCTGATGATGAATTGACTACTGGAATCACGCTCTGTGTTGGAGCATGATTTCCTGGCTTGAACTCTGCTGCCCAACCTGATGATTTGTACTGACTCCATTCAGTGCAATTCATTATAGCTAATGTCAGCCAGTACTAGAACTCATAATGCTATGAGGCCCCATTACAACAGCAGAATTCAGGCCAGGAAATCACGTTCCCACGCGGAGCGCGTCTCTCTCGGTCAAGTCGCTCGTCTGAGACAGGCGTCAAGTGAATCTACTCTTAGAAATGGGCCCATTGCTTAAGGCTCCATTCACATGTCCGCAAATGGGTCCGCATCCGTTCCGCAATTTTGCGGAACGGGTGCGGACCCATTCATTTTCTATGGGGACGGAATGGATGCGGATGTGGAGCGCACCCCCGATCTTCAGGTCCGCAGCTCCGCAAAAGATAGAACATGTCCTATTCTTGTCCGCAGCTTGCGGACAAGAATAGGCATTTCTAGAGGGGTGCCGGGCGGGTGTGTTGCGGATCCGCAACACATCACGGACGTGTGAATGGAGCCTAAACCAAGTTCATATGTTAAACATATATTAAATATTATATATTAAAAGCACAGTAAAAATGTATAAAAAATAAATATTACAGCAATTTCTTTTAATCCTCCTCCTTTGGTCTTACTTTGAGTCATATTACAAAATAAAACAAATATATACTGTAAAGAAATCTTCCATTTGTGTCTCAGGAGATCATCCATCTCCCCCATCCTCCTCACTCCTCCTGGTAGAGACAACTGGCATCAGACACCTCCTCCCCCTTTGCCCTGCTTGCAGAAGAACACAGTTTGGGACAGCCAGGGTAGTCTCGTTTGCCCGGGAGATGCAGACAAACAGGCCGCGTTTCCCAGACCAATCACGGTCATGTGAATGGGCCCTTAGGCTGTGTTCAAACTGTTCTTGTGCACAATGCCTGCTGTCGAATGGACACATCCGCACTTAAAACTACATGTAAAAATACACATGCTGCTGACGTGGACCCACTGACTCGAATGGGTCCACGATCTGCAAGATATGACCAAAGATAGGACTTAACCTGTCTTTTGCAGAGCGGAGGCACGGATTGGAAGACCACTATGAAGCACTTCCATGGGCGTTCGTGTATCAGTGCCTCCGCACCCCAAAAAGATAGAACATGTTGCCAGTGCCCGTGCATTGTGGACAGCTATTTGCGGTCTGCAGGACGGGAGCGGAGTCATTACACTCGTGGGCATGAGCCCTCATCTTGAGGTACACTTTTAATACAGCTGGATGTGCAAAAAACTACACTATTTCATACATAAAAAATGGCTGTGTTTAGATAACTCTAGTCTACAGGCTCATTGGCATAAAAGTTAAGAAAACACATCCTGCATTGGGCCCAAACGCAGTGTAAACACCGCCTTACTCACTCATTTCTGTTTTTAATATTGTAGGAATATACAATATGCCTTTTAACAGGAAACACATGTCAGTTGAGAAATGAAAAACATAAAGTTAGTACATTAATACACACTATGTATTTGTGCGTTGGCTTAGCTCCCATGAGACAACACTTCATCGATATTGCATCAACCAGAGAAAACATGCCAACGTGGGCGTTTAAGCCTGTTGATAACATTCTAAGTATTATCAATGCAAACACTGGAAATAAACCAAAAAGAGAATGCTCTACCGGAGGAGAGAGAGAGAGAGAGAGAGAGAGAGAGAGAGAGAGACAGACAGAGAGAGAGAGAGATTTAGGCTTTCCTTATATCACAGCATGGGTAGCTACCAAGTCACTTTAATTCTTAGATTACAGATCAAGCTCAACCATAGATGAAGAAACTGCTGGTGCACCCAACATTGTACAGTGTGAGGTTTCCCACTGACTAGAGAACAGCAAACCTGAAGAGCCTTACATGTGTCTTCAAATGTCTAACAGGGAGAATCCCACCTCTAAATTTTCCATAGTTCAGCATCTATACACTAATGGACAGTGCCACGCGCATGCAATGTCAGCTGTCATCTGCGTCTCCTCTGCTCTGTGTCTGTTCTCCTGAAAAGGGAGGTAAGTAAATCAAAGCAGAACGCGAACTGTGCGGTCACCGGTGATCCGCAATAAGAATGAATGATATTCTTTGACATATAAAAGCAATGCGTTTCAAGGGCGAATTGCTCTCTTCGTCAGGCAAACATTGCATATAGAAAACAAGTTCGTAAATAAATTCTACATTTTTGGTTCAGCAGCTGAAACATCACTATTATCCAACACTTGTGCTTACAAATTACATTCTCTCAGCACATCGTTGCTAAAATAATTGCAAGTAGTGAACAATTACTGGTCAAATGATACAATTTTAATT
Organism: Bufo bufo; assembly: GCF_905171765.1. NCBI lineage: Eukaryota > Metazoa > Chordata > Amphibia > Anura > Bufonidae > Bufo > Bufo bufo. Next base: position 212,022,396 of record NC_053390.1, read on the forward strand.
ATTTCAAGACAAGTTATCCCCTATGGAAAAAGTAGCAATGTACAAATATCACACAGAAACCCACACACTGTTTTCTGGAATTGCCCTCAAATATGTGTGCCTTGACAAAGCTAGACAAAAGAAAAAGATGGCTCACACAGTACAAAGTTAGGCTACTTTCACACTGGCGTCTTGATCTCAGTTTGTGAGATCCGTTCACGGATCTCACAAGCGGTCCAAAACGGATCAGTTTAGCCCTTAATGCATTCTGAATGGATAAGGATCTGCTCAGAACGCATCAGTTTGGCTCCGTTTCGTTTCCATTCCGCTTTAAAGGCGGACGTTTTGGCGTCCGTCTGACGAAACTGAGCCAAACGGATCCGTCCTATCACACAATGTAAGTCAATGGGGACAGATCCGTTTTCACAGACACAATCTGGCACAATAGAAAATTAATCCGTCCCCCATTGACTTTCAATGGTGTTCAAGACAGATCCGTTTTGGCTATGTTAAAGATAATGCAAACGGATCCGTTCTGAATGGATGCATGCAGTTGTATTATCTGAACGTATGCATTTGTGCAGATCCATGACGGATCCGCACCAAACGCGAGTGTGAAAGTAAGGCTACTTTCACACCTGCCGACGAAGCTGAGGCGAAACGCGCGTCAGGTTCCTATCCTGACCTGTGCCTGCTATTTCCACCTTCCATCATGTCTTGTGGTATGCCTTGATTTTGATCATTAGTTATTTGCTAGGCTCCTCAGTATTCTTTATTATAGGCTATGTGAATTGTTATCTTTTGAGGGTCTAACCTTTCCCTCTATCATTATATTCTAGCCTTTGCTTAAATCTTCTTCTGACAGATTTTTGAGTTGAGCCCTGTTTGGTGACCATGCATCAGGATGATGACTGTATGTTTTACACTTAGTAACAGCAACATTATTAAAGGGGTCGTCCGAGTTATTTTTTTGTTCTATGTTCCTAACTGGGCATATATAACAGCTTTCCAATTAACTCACTTTATCTCCAGTGGCTGGTTTCTCAGATTTCACTGAGGGTCACATGACCTGTGATGTCAGCTTCTCTCCCTGCTCTGATAAACTTCGTTTACAAGCCTGTAAACGAGACGTCACTGTGCTGGCCACGCCCCCCTTTACTGCCGCCTGCTCTCTCCCCTAGGATTCTTAACCCCTTCAGCTGCACACACTGGGTATCTGCAGCAGTGACAATTCTGGGCACAGGAGCTGAAGGACTAGAGAGAGCATTGTACAAGAAGGTAGGGGGAAGATCCTGTGTGTATTAGCAGTGTCATACAGCTGGGACTTGTAGTTCTATACATACAACATGCTGCTGAGTCTCCCAGCAGGCAGACATGTCACTTAGGGCAGTATACTTGTATTCACTCCCTTAGCAGTGTCATTATACAGCTGGGACTTGTAGTTCTACACATACAACATGCTGCAGAGTCTCTCAGGGCAGCTCTTGTATTCACTCCCTTAGCAGTGTCATACAGCTGGGACTTGTAGTTCTATACATACAACATGCTGCTGAGTCTCCCAGCAGGCAGACATGTCACTCAGGGCAGCACTTGTATTCACTCCGTAGTAGTGCAGGGGGAGGGGCAAAGATTGTTTTTATTGCAAGTAAACAAAGGGCCAGAAGAGAACCAGGGAAATGAGGAAATAGATTTATTTTTTTTGCATAAAACTTGCTTAGCTTAGGCTACTTTCACACTTGCGTTCGGGGTTCCGCTTGTAAGTTCCGTTTGAAGGCTCTCACAAGCGGCCCCGAACGGATCCGTACAGCCCCAATGCATTCTGAGTGGATGCGGATCCGCTCAGAATGCATCAGCCTGGCACCGTTTGGCCTCGGAACGCTCAGCAGGCGGACACCCGAACGCAGCTTGCAGCGTTTTGGTGTCCGCCTGGCCGTGAGGAGCCAAACTGATCCGTCCAGACTTACAATGCAAGTCAATGGGGATGGATCCGTTTGACGTTGACACAATATGGTGCAATTGCAAACGGATCCGTCCCCCATTGACTTTCTATGTAAAGTCAGGAGTCCCTATTAATATACCATCAGATCGGAGTTTTCTCCAATCCGATGGTATATTTTAACTTGGAGCGTCCCTATCACCATGGGAACGCCTCTATGTTAGAATATACCATCGGATTTGAGTTAGATCGTGAAACTCAGATCCAACAGTATATTCTAACACAGAGGCGTTCCCATGGTGATGCTTCAAGTTAGAATATACTAAAAGAACTGTGTACATGACTGCCCCCTGCAGACCCCCCCCCTGTATCTAACTCATTGGTGGCCAGTGCGGCCCCCCCCTCCCTCCCCTGTATTTAACTCATTGGTGGCCAGTGCGGCCCCCCCTCCCTCCCCTGTATTTAACTCATTGGTGGCCAGTACGGCCGGCCCCCCCTCCCTCCCCTGTATTTAACTCATTGGTGGCCACTACGGCCGCCCCCCCCTCCCTCCCTCCCCTGTATTTAACTCATTGGTGGCCAGTTCGGCCGGCCCCCCCTCCCTCCCTCCCTCGTATTTAACTCATTGGTGGCCGGTCCCCCCTCCCTCCCCCCCCTGTATTTAACTCATTGGTGGGCCAGTGCGGCCGGCCCCCCCTCCCCCCCTAATTAAAATGACCGACCCCCCATCATTGGTGGCAGCGGAGAGTTCCGATCGGAGTCCCAGTTTAATCGCTGGGACTCCGATCAGTAACCATGGCAACCAGGACGCTACTGCAGTCCTGGCTGCCATGGTTACTTAGCAATTTTAGAAGCATTATACTTACATGCGATGTCTCTGACCGGCCGGGCGCTCCTCCAACTGGTAAGTGAAAGGTCTGTGCTATAAGCAATGCGCCGCACAGACCTTTCACTTACCAGTAGGAGGAGCGCCCGGCCGGTCAGAGACATCGCATGTAAGTATAATGCTTCTAAAATTGCTAAGTAACCATGGCACTCCGATGGTTACCGATCGGAGTCCCAGCGATTAAACTGGGACTCCGATCGGAACTCTCCTCTGCCACCAATGATGGGGGGGGTCAGTCATTTTAATTAGGGGGGAGGGGGGCCGGCCGCACTGGCCACCAATGAGTTAAATACAGGGGAGGGAGGGGGGGCCGGCCGCACTGGCCACCAATGAGTTAAATACAGGGGCGGGAGGGAGGGAGGGGGGGCCGGCCGCACTGGCCACCAATGAGTTAAATACAGGGGAGGGAGGGGGGGCCGGCCACACTGGCCACCAATGAGTTAAATACAGGGGAGGGAGGGAGGGGGGGCCGCACTGGCCACCAATGAGTTAAATACAGGGGAGGGATGGGGGGTCTGCCGGCTGCTGCCTGGCAGCACCTGCCGTGCAGCAGGGGGCAGTCATGTACACAGTTCTTTTAGTATATTCTAACTTGAAGCGTCCCCATCACCATGGGACCGCCTCTGTGTTAGAATATACTGTCGGATCTGAGTTTTCACGAAGTGAAAAATCAGATCTGAAAAAACCAGTTATGCAGACGGATCCGTTCTGAACGGATGCAAGAGTTTGCATTATAGGAGCGGATCCGTCTGTACAGACACCAGACGGATCCGCTCCGAACGCAAGTGTGAAAGGTAGCCTTAGTTATACTGTATATTGCTGCCCATCAGATTTTCAGTGCTATATATTTTTTTTTTCATAACTCGGACAACCCCTTTAATGTTGCTTCATGCAGAATCACCTTGATAGATACCACCTGTATACCCGACATGTCTGCCATCTTTTGGTGGGTGACAGCGGCATAGGCCAGTGGATTGCGGCATCCACCTTTCTGCTGTTTCTCTACTTTGTCATTTTTAGTGTTTTATAAATCATGATATGACTATTATAATTAAATAAACTATATTTTTGGAATATTTGGGCATTCTTTTTGTTGTTTGTTCTTCAACAACATTATAGGTTTATACTTTCACACCTGCGTTCGGTGCGGATCCGTCTTGTATCTGCACAGACGGATCCGCACCGATAATGCAAACGCTTGTATCTGTTCAGAACGGATCCGTTTGCATTATTCTTTCAAAAAAAAAGTCTAAGTCAAAACGGATCCATCCTGACTTACATTGAAAGTCAAAGGGGGACGGATCCGTTTTCAATTGCACCATATTGTGTCAGTGAAAACGGATCCGTCCCCATTGACTTACATTGTAAGAAAGCAGCGTTTTGGGGTCCGCCTCAAAAGCGGAACGGAGACCAAAAGCAGCCAAACTGATGCATTCTGAACGGATCCTTATCCATTCAGAATGCATTGGGGCTGAACTGATCCGTTTTGGGCCGCTTGTGAGAGCCCTGAAACGGATCTCACAAGCGGACCCAGAAACGCCAGTGTGAAAGTAGCCGAAACCTTACCCCGAAGACCAGACACCTACCGTTTTTGGTGGTCCTGATTGAGGTAAAATACTCCACACACTGATAATGCAGTTGTATAATACCTTTATAGACAAGATGCTCTCATAGTCACATAAGGCAGAACTTGGAGGACAGCATTATGTCTTCTAAGATGAAGAGGAGGAGAAGAGCAATAAATCAAGTGACCTGTGTCAATTCAGCAAAGGTTTCCAAGTCTTAGGCTGGTTTCACACGGGCGTTGCGGGAAAAGGTGCGGGTGCATTGCGGGAACATGTGTGATTTTTCCGCGCGAGTGCAAAACATTGTAATGCGTTTTGCACGCGCATGAGAAAAATTGGCGTGTTTGGTACCCAAACCCGAACTTCTTCACAGAAGTTCGGGTTTGGTTTAGGTATTCTGTAGATTGTATTTTTTTCCCTTATAACATGGTTATAAGGGAAAATAATAGAATTCTTAATACAGAATGCATAGTAAAATAGGGCTGGAGGGGTTAAAAAAAAAAATTATAATAATTTAACTCACCTTAATCCAATTGATCTCGCAGCCGGCATCTCTTCTGTCTTCTTCTTTGCTGTGCACAGGAATAGGACCTTTGATGACGTCACTGTGCTCATCACATGGTCCAATAACATGGTTCACACCATGGTGAGGGACCATGTGATTGGACGTCACCACAGTCCTTAGCCGGCAGCGTCAACATTACAGAAGAAGACGAGAGATCCGCAACTACGCGATCAAGTGGACTCGGTGAGTTAATTTTATTTATTTATTTTTAACCCCACCATCACTATTTTACTTTGCATTCTGTATTCAGAATGCTATTATTTTCCTTTATAACCAGGTTATAAGGGAAAATAATACAGATCGGGTCCCCAGCCCGATCGTCTCCTAGCAACCATGCGTGAAAAATCGCCCGTGTGAAAGGGGCCTTAGGAAATGGACTTTGAGTGATTTTCCCCAGTTAGAAATTTTCTTAAGAGCCTACATATCTGACGGGTCTTATTAATCCATTCACTGAGAGTTGGAGGGTCTGTCAGCATGATCAACCCAAATAAACCAGGCATATTGCCTGGTAGGGTTGATCATGCTGAGTAAAATTATATATTTCTTTTGTTTGTATCTTAAATGTCTGTTGAGAAATGTTTTTCTTTTTTGGAGCACCTACCGGGCTGATTTAGGTCTTGGCACTGCTTACGTCCCTCGTGGCTCAGTAACACTACCCCTAACCTTTGGTTAACCGGGCTAGTCGAGATTAACCCTGTCGTCTCATGCTGCTGTGCCACCAATATTAACTGTAAATCATCGGTGTCAGTGTGTTCAAGAAAGTCATTCATTCTACCGGAATGACCTATTCTGAAGACATTTAAATGGAGCTTTGTAAAATAAAAGAATACAATTCTGTCTTGGCATTGGACCCTTCGTATGGCTGCGCTGTAGTTTCCCTGCATACCTGATGGTCGGGGGCGCTGATACGCGAATGGAGAAAACAGTGAATGAATCATAGCGCTGAGCCAGCACTTCATCCTCTTTGTCCTCATGCTCAGTGTGGGTCCCCAGAGGATGGATGAGCCATCTATCATAAAGTGATAAACCATCAATATGCCATGGATCTATAACGGGGGTGCACAACTTGGGCCTAGGGACCACCTACAGCCCTCTATATCATTTTGTGCAGCCCCCACCCTCCGGACACAGACCTACCCTGTTTGTGTCTAGTGGTTGCTCACATGTTTTTTCCATGTATTCTTCCATTAGATGGGATTCCTGGAAATATAACCAGCAGCTATTAGACATTTATGGTATAAACAATTGATATGCCATGAAAGCTTCAGGTGGTAACATCCCTTAAGTGTAATTTTGGGCCCTTGAGATTGGTTCGGTCCGAAAGGTGTTGACCCTACCAGAAAAGGTTGTGCACCGCTGGTATGGAATAACCTTAATTATCCAACTTCCATTCTATCTACACTGTACATAAGATAAATCAAATCAATTCAGGGTAGCTGGAATAACCCTAATATCTGTGCTGTTGTGCGCCCTTAAATTAGGCTTCCGGGAAAAAAAAATCAAAAAACATTTTACTGCTCCACAACCATTTATTGGTCGAGACCTCTAATTAGTTATTTCCTTATTCCTGTAGAAAGGAAGACCTGAGAAATGACCGATGCCACATAACCACCCCGTGGAACATACAGGCCACGTGTACGGGAGGTTTTAGAATGAGGCCGTGTAGCATAGTATATCTGTACTATTGCCCTTTAGTGGGCCCCCCTGTGTGACTTTCTATCGAAGTTGTCACTGCCAGCCAGCAAGTGACTCAGCATCCTTTCAGCCACTAGCGACGCTTCCTCCCCGCACATAACACAGACAGAGGGCTGTACTAGGACTCCATGCACTCCTGTAACAGATGGGAGTACGGCCCGAAATACGTCACACAAGACGCCAGGCTGAACGTGCAATTTACAGCATGGGGAGCGTCCCAGGATAAATCTCTTATTTTTCTTATTACTGCACTTTAGTCATGAAATAAGTGACTTTGGTTGGAACCCCACTGATCAGACACTTGACATCTACCCTGTGCATAGGGGATACATTGTCTTAATCGGACAATCCATTTAAATTACAAAAAACAAAATGGCTGCACACCGTTATATATACAAACAATAGAGCTGGGGGGTCATTCTAGATAAAAGTGGTACAATAGCGACTATAATGAATAAGGGAAGCGTCTTGCTATCGAACGGTACGTGTCGGGCCCATCTACCAGGGCGTCAAGTGGTGCGTCCGGGCAGATGGGTCCCCATCACTAAATATACGTGCCTCACTTTGGACTTGCTTAAGCCTACAATATTCAGGCAGTGTAGGAACCAGCTACAAACGTACTCTGCTCAGAAGTCCCAGGTAGATGGGCGTGTCCAGTCTAAAAGGGGTGCCATCCCCAATATATTGCAAGAAAATTTAGAGTAAAACCTTCAGAATCACAGGTGCATATCCATGAAGCAAAAAGCATGTTTTCTTGCAATATATTGGGGGTATTGGGTGGCACCCCTTTTTAGCCTGGACACGCCCATCTACCTGGGACTTCTGAGGCGAGAGTACGTTTGTAGCTGGTTCCTACACTGCCCTGAATATTGTAGGCTTAAGCAAGTCCAAAGTGAGGCAGTATATTTAGTGATGGGGACCCATCTGCGGAAGCCACCTTGACGCCTGGTAGATGGGCCCGACACGTATGTGTGCTAAGAGCTTCCATTATTCATTTATAGTCGGTATTGTACTACTTTCATCTAGAATGACCCCCATTTCTTAGCTCTATTGTTTGTATATATAACGGTGTGCAGCCATTTTGTTTTTTGTAATTATGTTTGACTCATGGATATGCACCTGTGATTCTGAAGGTTCTAGTCTAAATTTTCTTACAATCAATTTAATGTTCTTTAGTTCTAAGAATTCATCTAAACCCTATTTAAAACCATCAACTGTTCCTGTCGTGACTGAGAGGGTTAAATGGTTACTCCCTTATCAACATAACCTATCTCCCTTGAACCTGTCCAGTATGAGCAGTGTCTAGAAATGGTCAGGACTAGCATTGAGCGAAGCATCTGAAGTCGCTTCGTTCAAAACTTCAGGTCAGTTCCGACTGGCACCAGAGTTTGGTTCCAAGTGGTTTTCCACTTTAAAAATCAACTACCGAACTTATTCAACAAAGTCTTGTGCGACTTCGCGAATAACTGAATTTGGCTGATTGGAGCCCATACATTCTAGACAGATCTCCGTACAGTATTAGGCTACTTTCACACTAGCGTTTTTACTGGATCCGGCAGGGTTCAGCAAAAACGCTTCAGTTACTGATAATACAACTGCCTGCATCCGTTATGAACGGATCCGGTTGTATTATCTTTTACATACCCAAGATGGATCCGTCATGAACACCATTGAAAGTCAATAGGTGACGATACGTTTTCTATTGTGTCAGAAAAAAACTGATCCGTCCCCATTGACTTGCACTGGTGGTCATGCCGGATCCGTCTTGCTCTGCATCCCAGGATGGAAAGCAAACTACAGCATGCTGCGGTTTGCTCTCCGGTATGAGAACAGGACGGAATGCATATTGGAGCATTCTGTTCTGTTCAGTTACGTTTTTTCCCCATTGACAATGAATGGGGACAAAACTGAAAGCGTTTTTTTGTTTTTTTTTCTTTTCTCCCCGGTATTGAGCCCCTATAGATTTGGATTCTCAATACGGAAAAACTAAAAACACTAGTGTGAAAGTAGACTTATGCCGAAGTTTTGAAACGGAGCAGCTTCGCTCAAACACTAGTCAGGACTGCAGAAATAGCTGAGCAGGCTGTGCTATGGTGTTTCTGTAACCTCCATTCACAGCCTAGCACAGCGAGCTACGGTATATTGTTGAGTAGCTCACTGTTCTATGCAATTTCCATAAATCTCATTCACTAGTATGGCCGTCACAAAAACAGCATAGCAAAACCTTCTTGGCCATTTCCATAGTCCCAACCATTTCTGAGTGCCAGATGGGATGCAGTTGAGGAGGACACTCAGAGGTGAGATCTGCATCCACCACAAGCATTTTAATGATTTTTCAGCTGTATTTTTGATGCATTTTTTTCTGTACAGCCTATTCTAGGGTTTAATGCTGCAGTCTACACCACTTTCACAATGGCACAGCTTTGGAAAAAAAAAAAAAAAAAAAAAGATGCACTAA